>NW_023339774.1:1006850-1021862 GCF_004916995.1 Morone saxatilis | reverse complement strand
CTGAGATAACTTCTGTTGTGAATTGGCGCTATACAAATAAAATTGAATTGAATTGAAATTGAATAGACAAAAGCGCAAATTTTACCTGGCAGAGCATCGTAATTTTGTAACTTCATTCCGAGTGGACAGAAACAAAATAAAACTAACCCAAACAGTCTTTGTTAGTCTTTCCACTGTTCCAACAATCACCAGCTCTGGTTTGGTGGAAATAAATTGATTTAATTAAAGATGATTTAAAAACAGCTTCACTAGCAATAAGTTCCCAAACATTTTCACTTTGATCTACTCTTAATGGTAATTTTCTTTTTTTAACCTAGCAATAGTAATTACAATAGTAATTACCAAAAATCTTTTTGCCTTTGTCAGTTACTTAACAATCTTGTGAATCATGTGAATAGAGTTACGATTCTTCACCACACAACATGCACTAGTGGTCACAGGGCATAAAACACAGTGACACTTCCATATGTTGCATAATAATTTCAAAAGCAGTGACGTAATGTGCTCTGTTGGATCTCAGATCTTGGAGTTTGGGGAGGCTAAAGAATGCACACACATACTCACGCACACACAGTGTACCTTACTATTCTGTGAAAACGGATGGATATTTATTTGTGAAGATTGTGGAAAGTGCCTTCATTTTTGGTGTCCACATAACTTTTAAGAAATGTTTGTGCATCGTTCTGTTGTTAAAACACAGAGTTATGCTTGGGTCTCAAGCATAACTCAGCCAGGGAGATAAATGGAAGTTAGAAATGGATTGAATTGCACTGGCAGTTTGTAAAGTGGCAGCAGTTGTGTGTGTGTGTGTGTGTGTGTGTCTCATCGGATACAGTTGGAGGTGTAAGAGAGCAGAAATGTTTTATTCATCCAGACTGTGTTTATCTCAGTTGTCAGAATCTTGAGGATTTTAACATATTGACAGATCTGTGTTCTGCTTCCTCTTAGCTGTCCCCTGGTTACTGGTTTTGTCAGTGGAGTCTGGTCAGCCGTAGTCACCCATTTTGTCTGAGATGCTGGTGTTCTAGTGCAAAATCTTGGGGTGACTGTGACTAGTAGAGTGGGTTGTCCACTAATCAGAATGTTGGCAGTTTGATCCCCGGCTCCTCCCGCTACATATTGAAGTGTCCTTGATCAAGATACTGAACCCCAAACTGCTCCAGATCCTGTGCATCGGTGATTGAATATGTGAGTGTGGCATGTAGTATTCAGTGCTTTGAGGACTACAAAATGTGTCATAAGTACAGTCCATTTACCATTTACATCTAGAAGCAGTGAACTTCATATATAAAAACTCAGAGGTAACAAAGGTTAACTGACTGCGTTCAGTTCAATCTTGGTGAAAGTGTTACAGAAATGTTCCAGGTCCAATGTCATACAATTGCTGTTGTGACCTTTATGTAAAAGTGAGCAGGCTGACATCAGATTAAGAACTACATGTCTGAAAGGGGATAAACCATAATCAAAGAATATACAATAGAAAATTATATCTGACTCATCTATCAGAGTTCAGCTGACACATCAGTCCCTGACAGCAGAATAAGGAGCTGTACTGAATCCAAACTTGACAACAGCTGATGTAACACACTGCTGGAATCAGCAGAACTTATTCCTGCCAGTGACGATTGGGTCTCAGATGATTTTTGAGGATAAACCATAAATCTCGTTAGAAATCATATAAAGAAGGCCCTCCTTCTAACTAAGTGCAGATTTTTTCCTACAGTAAGTAATCCAGTGATAGTTGACTATAACACAAACTACTCATGCAGTATGAGTTTACCTTTACCTTTGACCATTGTGACATCACCCAATGGTTTGTGGAGTACCGTTTGGCATTATGGCCATTGCTACGTCAGGTTTTTGGAGCCAGCAGCAGTGACGTACTGCGTGTTGAGCTGCTCTCATTGGCCGCTCTTCATTTCAACTCATTCAGCTTGACTCATATTTGATCAGCACTGCCTAGCAGTTTGATCTGAGTTTGGTCTGTTGAGCTGGACGGACTCACTAAGAATTACTTGTCAATCATAAGGTAGCCATGCCCTAAAGCATACCCTGCTTTATCATCTATTTTACTCTAAATGGGACCATCATTTACTAAATGAACATCATGCTGTATTGAAATCAAGTGAGACAAATAGTACGTATGCAAAGATAAACAAACCAATTTCAACTGTATGAAAAATGTTCTAATAATATCCACTTTCATATAGTCAATAGTGTTAAAGCTGCAATAGGTAAGATTTATAAAAACTTTTTTCCTATTTGCTGAAACTTTCACTATATTCTGACAGTGGAACATGAGAGAGATAATCTGTGAAAAAACAGGTTCCCCTGGCTCCTCCTAGTTATCGTAATAGTATCTGCAAGATTTCCCCGGGCCTGAACGAAAACAACCAGTCAGATATTTTTTTAAACCACTAACCCAAAGCGTCTTTCTTGGCTCTGATTGGTTTCTCTCCTTCAGAAGCAAATACCATTAGAGAATGTTACATGGAAAGTGTTCTGAGGATTTATTAAGGCCGCTGAAGCTGCTGAGGCACATTTTTATCATGTTTATCAGGATCTTTCAATTTTCCCAGCATTTAGTTTTCATGTTAGTGGAAATTCCACTGATATCTGCATCACAATAAATCCTTTCCACTAAAATAAACTGACATTAATGAATACATCTGTTTAAGCCTGTATGTCAAATTTTGCCATGCTGGAACAGTCTGCACAGGTGCAGCGTGGGCTAGCCCCCCAGTTTATTGGAGTCATTTTTATGAATTCACATTCTCTAGTATGTCCACCTGTGCCCTCTGGTCTTTTCCAAAGCCCTATAAAATGCTATGTCTGCCCCCATTTTCCACATCCTATCTCAGCCACACTTGACGTATCCACAGAACATTCCCAGAAAACAAAAAAAGGTCTGGTCTCACTATCACTGCACGTGCAAATGGCCTTTTGTACCCTGTCTGTTACATGCTAAATCCCTGCTAACCTTAACGACCAGAGTCATTTATATTTAGGCTGCCTTGGGAACATTGGTAAAAAATTGTCCGTGACTTGAGTCTGTTGTCATAAAGAAAAACTAGAATGAACCACACAACTCTAGTGTGAACATTGTTAAAACTGGGATAAAATATGCTCAATTATTATTAAACTGCCTGAACAACATTTGACACCACTTTAAACATGTGAGCGAGGAATGTGCAAGACCTAGCTATCCATAGTATAATGTTCCACAGCAGTAAGAATGATACTGTAGTTGGTATCATATTAACCAGTATTAAAGCCTACATGAGCTTCAGTGTATTTGTTCTAGAAGAGTCATATGGCATAAGATAACATACTGTGTATGTATGAGGTTCTGACAAGAATTAGGATTCCATCAAGTCACTACTGTGTGGAAGTGAAAGCTCAGTGTTTGAGTCCTGAACTGGCTAACGTAGATATAAACAATCGGCATATATGTGGATATACAGGAAATATGTAATAACAGTAAAGTTATATGTTAAATTAGTGATTGCCATATGTCAACACGAGGGATGGATTTAGAGGGGTCGCAGCTGCCTGGACACCCTAGTCTGGTGTCAAATGCAGTCAAATTTAACTCATTAATTTATATGAAAGATCTGTTAGAACAATGAGAAGAAAACACTGAATTTGTCTGTATGATTGTTGAAATAACATAAAACAGAGAATTGTATATAAAGTTCCTAAAAATAAACTCATCTCTGATCAGTATTATAATAATATAATATAATAATAATAATAATAATCTGCTCAAAATACATTAAAATGTCTGGTTTTAACTTCCTGCAGTTATTGTGTTCACTGTTTGGGTTCATTGTACAGTTGTGGTTCTCTACTTTTATTGTTGTATATGATGCAACTGTGGATATTTGGGTTAAGGTGCTTTAGTGGTAATCACCACATGCGCTATGCAGCAGCCTAAAGGAAAAACTGAGGTAATGGGTATTTTACCAGAGAAGCTCTGTGATCTCAAACTGCAACTGACTGCCCTGTTAATATTCCAATATCTCTTACCTCCTGTTAAATGTTCAACTTGAAGTTATAGTAGCCCTGTGCATAGTAAAGTCCTTGGTAAGTGTTATAAGGAGTCATGTAGGTCTGTTTTTCCTGATTTCCATTAGCCTGGAGAAGACACCATTCAGTGCCCACTTCTGTACGTCCTAACTGGCTGATTCCACTCTGGCTGCAGTGTGGTCACCAAGCTGATTGCGCGAATACACGCCTTGTCTTTTTTTGACGGAAGGTGCATGAAGGTGCACAGAGGAACTAACGGGCAGGGAGTCAGACACAGGAACGGCAGACTTGTAAAAATTGTAAAAACAGACAGAAAAAAAACCAATTGGCAACATAGCCTACTTGCAAACATATCAGCGTCCTATGAGGAACTGCTGACAGCTACAGTACTAGCTACAAGCGTGGTTTATTGCTAGGTTTGTGTGACGATGTGTGACGTTTACTCTGAAACCACAATGCCAGTCAGTGGGAAAGATGTTTTCTCTCTTCCTCCAACTACGTTATATGGTTCGTCAATCTGATTGGTTGAAGTTCGCCTGTAATAGACATGATAGACAGATGTTCATCCAATCACTTGCCAAGTATTTTGTGAAACTGCCTGCCCGTTTCTAAACGGTTTCAAACAACAACTTATCAATAGTTCTGTTTAACAAACCACCTGGCACAGTCATGTTAGGATTATCCCATCTGTATGAAAAGGCTGGTAGAATGACCTGAATGGACCTGGAAAAATGGCGCAAGATGGAATGATAGACGGACAGGTTAGGAAAAATGAGCAAATCGACTAAATCTGGCAGGCAAAATGCTCTGCTTCAGAGAGCTCCCAGTGGGGTATAAAGCTGCGCAGAAGAAGGAACAAAAGTGCATCACGATGTCACAGAGCCCAGTGGAATGGAGGCGTAACGTACTAAAAGAGCTTTAGTTTCAGGTCTCGGTGGTGGATGCTTGGTTCATCATCTTGAATGTGATGGACAAGTATAATAGCCACTTCCCTGTGTTAGAGGTGTGGTTCTGTAGAGCCTCCACATCTGCTCTCCATTGAGCTGCACGCACACAGTTAGAGGAGATTCCCACATAGTAACATACTGTGGGAATCCACAGATTTTATTATCAACAGCTTTAGAAAGAGCACTACACTCAGTGTCCTACTAGAAACCTCAGCTAAAAAATATCAGTAAGGATGTGTCTGTAATATCATTCAAGAGACTGGAATCTTATATGTACAGTATTCAGTCTGCCTCATGATCAGTGAACTGCTGGTACACAATAATTTCACTAAACTGAACATTATGGATATGTTTTGGAGAAAATCTAAGCAGTTTCTTTTTTTACAGTAAGGACAAAATATTTGGAGAACAAATAGGTCAAGAAAGTTCTGGAAAGTAGTGTCTGTTTAAGACATAAGACAATGAGCTGTTAATGATGGGCAACAAAGTGTTAGTTTTCTCAAAATTGTAAACATAAATCCACCAGAAGATTTACATTTTACCAGCCTGTACAAGAAACAAAAACACATGGATGGAATCTAGTTCATGTCCTTACCTAATCAGTCTAACAACATACAGCTAAGAGTACTCACACACCTGCTCTTCCCTGCAGTCATTTAGCAGCTGTGAGTCATTAGTTCAGGGTTTTCAGTGCATCAGTCCTTAGCTCGACAGAACAGTGAACCTCAGCATACTATACAATCGGTTGTGTTTGGGAATAGACAGCGCGCATTTAAAAAATATGCTTTGCAGTTGATTGGATGAACGCATGCCTATGCCCACTGTCTATCACTGTTATCACTAGACAAATTCAACCAATCACATCGAAATCAGAAACATATACGTAGTCCAAACCCTTTCTGGAACGCCCAGTCAGGAGAAGAGAGAAAACATCCTTTTTCACAGAGAAAGCTCTGTTAAGCGCAATACTCTCCAGTTCTAATAGAACTATAGAATGATGCTTAGGCAATCTGTCCCAGTTTAAGGAGTTCGTCTAGACCTGCTCTATTTGAGAAAGTGTCCCTACAGATAACTTCTGTTAATGAATTGGCGCTATACAAAAAATTGAATGGAACTGAAATTGAATTGAATCCTGCTAGTAAATTTTAAAGCAACATATTCGTAATGTCTTGCACTACTGTTTCACCAAAACGAATAATCAACAATCGTTTTGGCCCAGCTCTAATGTCTTTCCAGGTATGCATTTACAGATAAAACTAAAATATAACCTTACATACATGTTTTTCATATTGTATTTTTATATTAAAATTTAAGATTGGAATCTACTATAATTTAAACTATTCTGATAGTTAATCCGAGGAGATTGATACAGTTCATGTAATGCTGCAAGTTAGTATTTTTAAATTTGATAATGTATAGTATTGACAAATAAAAAAATGTTTGTATTTTCCTGTTTGTGCTTTGTAATTGCTGCGGTGGGGACTTTCCAGCCACCATGAAACAGCACTTAACCAATGTTATATAACGTCACTGTTTATCATAAACCTTGTTAAGTCACCTAGGAAACTAGATTAGCAGTTATGACCCCTCGTCCTTGTCTTGGTTTTCCAGTTTTTTGTTTAAGGACTCAGGAGAGTGTCTGTCTTGCTTTTTTTTCTGTGCAACACCACAAATTGGTGCTCCAACATCAGAGAGAATATTTGTTACTGTAACAAGCTGCCAGCATTGTGTTGTATCGATATACAAAGATGTGAGGCAATAACCTTCATATGTGTTTGGCTCACAACATAATGCTTAAACAAACACCTGCTCAAAGGTCGAAGAGAGGTGGATCTAACCAGTCAGTCGGAACACTGACACTGTTGACAGCAAGGTAATCAGGCAGCCTGGCCTTACACCATCACTTCATTAATTCGTATCTTAATTTGTAGGTCGCCATTGAAGCGCTTAGACAGGCAAGTGAGTTATCTTTCTGATGTGCAGAGGGATGGTCTCTTGTTACAGAGCGCCTTCATGTTAAGAACCAACCAATGTTCTAACAGTAGCCAGAACGGACAAACCAACACCTGCCTTGGAGAGGCTTTTGTGTTTTTTCAGGACAACTGTAGTTTCTCCCAATACATGTCACAAGCCGTTTCACGTACCACCCCAGGTTGTCCAAATACAGTATGCGAGTGTGTTGAAGATTGAGTTATTTTGTTGCCTTTTATTTTATGGTGTACCAATAGCATGCAAAGCAAGCCATGTGATAACATGAAATGGCTGACATGTAAACAGGTCCTGATCAGATTACAAACAGGATGTTAGCGGTTTATGTGGTAAGCACCTTAGAACAGAACTTTTCATGATCAATGGAATAATTACATAAATCACATAATAATAATAATAATATAATTAAATATAATAATAAATATAATATTAATATCAATCAGCCCAACAGCCAACCCGATTCCCTTCCCTTGTTCCAACTTTCAAAGCGACAATAATAAAGTTATTCTGTTCCTCCGTTTGCCCCCAAAGGACCCCCTAAACCCACTTGAGGCCCCTGTTGGTCCCTAAACCCCAGTTTTTGAACCAACCACCTCGGGCTACACAAGCCGCCCAATATTTGTGTTAATCTAATACCTTAATGAATGCCCCTAAGCTTCTGTCTCATCTGCCAATTGACTGTAAGTGGGCCCACGCCTGCTCCTTGCAGCCATTCCTAATAAGGTGGTGGTTTTCAGTGGAAAGCGATGGGTTCGCCAACAATGGTCGCAAAAAGCCTGGAACTTTTTCACGCTCAACAAGAGTGCAGTCCTTGCAGCAACACCGAATATTTATTTACGCTTGGACAACGGCTATGCGATGTTAAGAACTACTCAGCCTGGCAACGTGTCATCAGTGCAGCAAAATACTGGTGTCTGCAATTTCCAACTTGCCCATCGTCAGTCCAGGTTTACATTTGTGGCCCCTGTTTGTAAAGACGTGCTGATTTGTTTTTTTAAACAACTGGACACATTCCTGGTCGAAACAGTAAGGTGTTTAAGAGTTTACAAAATTACGTGGAAATGGCTTGCAACATCTGTATACAGTATCTGTTTGCCTGTCTATCTGCTGTGTGTATTCAGTATGTTATCTGATATGCGCCAGTATGAAAACACTTTTGTTCCAGTATATAATGCAGAAAAAATGCTTGTGGTAATTTATTGGTGTTACTGCAAAGTTTATCCAGCAGAGTGCGCTGTGATTTGCAATACTATGTCATGCAGCAAAGATTAAGAGAGAAGCAGCTCTCAGCAGTGTTGACTAGAATTTGGCTATAATGTATACATTAAATTATTTAACATGTAAAATAATATCTAACTTAAACCCTCTGATAGCTTTCCAAAATTGAAGCCAAAACATTTTGATCGTCTCCCGGTGGCTGACTGCAGTATAGGCCAGTAAAGCCCACTGTCTCCATGTTGGCAGATGGGACATGGGTAGTTCTTATCATGCTGATTGTATGTTCAAGTGTTCATTTTCTGATCAGTTTGGTTTTAATTAGTTCTTCGCCGACCCCGATCACTACTGTGCAGACTCTAGCTACAAATGGCAAAATATGACATCGGCCGTATTCACTATATTTTGACTTGATTTTTGTTGTTTGAGACACAACATCCATACTTTCATAATCGAGTTTGTGTGCATATATTGTATATTTCTTCAAAAGGTGTACACTACATCAAATACAGTACCCAGACTCAGGGAGAGTTTCCAGTCTGGTATTTAGTAACAGTTAGAGCACAGTAATTAAGACAAATTGTAGGAAAGTTGGTGACTCAACAGATATTTTCCAGGTTATTTTTGACACATTTGATGAGCTCTGTGTTTTTTCCTCCTGTCCTTGGTAATAGATGCCAGAAGTCAGCCATGCAACCCTTCCACTTGAATAAAAAGTTATCATGTTTTTGCATTCTTTTTTTTGACATGCACATTTCTCCTGCTTCCTTGGCATATCCAAACACCAAAACTATCCACGTTAGTATCCAAAACCACAGGAATAAAAGTGTGTTACATTAATATGCCTTCATCTATGAGTAAAATCATTTCTTTGTTCATTCATAAATAACTTCTCAAGTGTATAGTAGTTTATTTTTCCCCACAAGCTGCCCACACGCAGGATGCGTGCGTAAGGATGTGTACTGTCTGGGCAGAGAAGGGCTGGTCTCTGCAGAATGTCAAAGAAGACCAGCATTAAGTGGGTGTTTAGGGGTACATACCTCAACTTACGAGGAGGTATGTACAGCCTGGGGTCTTGCCGTCAGGAAGTTCAGGATCCAGTCAATGAGCTTGATGATGAGCTTGCAGGTCATAATGGTACTGAATTCTGATCTATAGTCAAAGCTTTAATAAAGGTCAAAACAACTCTTTGATCCAGTCTTTGAAATGACTGGGTGTGTCTTGATTTGAATCACTACTCTTCCCAATAGAACAGCTATTTTGTAAGCATTTTGTGAAAGCAAAGCTGGTGTCAGTGCTGTCTTGTGTTGTCTCCTCCAGGGATCTACCTGTTAGACATGATCTACATCGACTCAGCCTATCCTGCATCAGACAGCATCATAGAGACGGAGCAGCGGACCAATCAGATGAACAACCTTCTGAGGGTCATCTCCGACCTGCAGATGTCATGTAACTACGGTAAGAACATCTACATTGCCCAGTAGAAACAGTGTAGAACCTGCCCGCTTGTGGAAATGCTAGTTGTATTTAATATTCCTCTGATAGGGGACTGGGTGGCTCAGCTTCCGCTAGGATTTGCCAATGTTATTAGTATCATTATATTTTCTACAAGGAAATCTGCTTTCCCATGCATGAAAATGAACAAAACTTTGCTCATAGGTCCACTCCTATGCCAGATGGAGGCGCTACAACCACCGTCTAAAGTTTACTTACTTACTTTGAAAAGTCATAACAACTCAGTTGTATGTGCTATCGCTTTGCAACTTTCACCAAAATGTAGCCCTGATTGAGCAGTAATGTTCAGATACTTTGAGCTGGCAGGAATTAAGTCCATATTTTCTCAAAAACTGTAAAACGAATTAAACTTCCACATCTTTTGCTGAATTGACACTAAACTGGCTACACTGAATATTCAGAATGATAAAAAAATTTGCCCACAGTGCATCAAAATGTTTCACTGTACACAGCTACTGCAAATTTTTGCTAAATAAATTGCCAATGTTTATGAAAAAAAAAGTTTTTGATCTCATAGTAGATGTAGCGTAGTACATTTCAGAATTGTACTGTATCTCAAAAATGGTTGTTGTGTTTTTTACAATATTTGAACTGTATGCTAGTGGTAACTGTTGTAGTCAATGCAAATATAGCATCTTAAACATCTGTTACTGGCTTATGCGGTCAGTGAAGAGCAACTGCAGGGCAAATCTAACCAGCATTCATTGTGTGGCCGATGATCGATTATGCACAGGTCTGGATCATCTCGAATGAGCCTATTGTGCTGTGTGAATTAGGGACACATGACTTCAAGGTTTAATGCTAAATTTGTTTCCTCCTCTTCCCCCTAGTTTACTTATTTACTTATCTGTTTGCTTTAGTCCATGTGCTTTATGTGCAGTGTCAGATTGTTTTATGTGACTCTTCCAACTATTTTTTCCTCAGATTACTTGGTGACCCTGCCACATGTCCAGAAGTATCTGTTGTCAGTTCGCTACATAGAGGAACTTCAGAAGTTTGTAGAGGATGACAACTTCAAGTAAGTTTCAGTGACTGGTACTACAGTCTTTTTATTGTGGACAATATTGTGGACTCTTTTTATTGTGGACAATCCTTACTGTTTCTCTGATGGCCAGATTACCAAGACATTCACTGAAAACTCAGTATACTTTGGTCACAACACAAGCTTTGCTCTAGCAAACGGAAACATGGAGGTGGGCGTGAAATTGACAGGGGTCAATGCACAGGAAGCAGAATGGAAAACGACCGGCAGCTGGTTTTAGCTTTCTCAACAGGGAGCTTCCTCATCCAGCAGGCACTGATGACTTTCTCAGGCAGCTTCTCACATCTTCTGCTCAGAAATGGGTTTGGCTGTCTGCCATGGCTCATGACAATCTGGATTTAGTACTTGATTTTCTGGGTGAGACGTCATTACGGGGCTAAAATAATAAAAAGAATAAGAAAAACCCGAAAACAACAAAGAACATCATCCTCCATAGTATAACTACTATAACAATGAAATGTACACAGTGTACACAGATCACTTAGATGCCAAAGGTGCAAAACCTTATGATAAGATTTTAGCATAGTCTTCTCCAATAAAGTCTATAACAGGGCTCCAAACAGAAAAACCCATCCATGTCTCCTTGGAGAACATGTGTGAGCCTTTCCAATGGTAGAAGTTGTAGGACATTATGAAACCAACTTGAAACAGATGGTTTGACATCGTCTAACCAATGCTGTTGGATTGATAACCGTGCACACTACCACAGAACACTCTCTTATGTCTGTTTAATTCAGGTGAGGCAGCTTGCAAGCCTAAAATGCATTGTAGAGGATTAAGCTCAATAGGACAGCGTATTTAACACACGATACCAATTTCAACCCAAAATGTATTAACCTCCTGACAGAGCCACATTTAATGCACATAGGTGCCTATATGCTGCTTACACCTTACGCAAACACCAGAACAATCACTGTCATATTTACTCCTACAATATGGGGTAGTTTGTCATTTCTGAATAATTTTAAACTAAGTTTCCTGCAAATTTTAATTGCTACATATTTTTTTTTCCTATTTCATATAATTGTTTTACTAGTGATCATTGTTTTACTGTTCCCGTGACCGCCTACTGCTTATAGTACTGATATTACTTAAGCTGGTGAATGAGTGTCTCAATCTGCTACAGTCCATGACCTTCCTTATACTGAGGTACTGAGTTTAAATACATCAAATTTGTAAAAATCTAAAAAAAGAAAAAGTGTATTTTAGGTAGTCCGTATTCTTCCTTTTATCCATGGACCCCTTGTGGCTCCTGACATTGTGCTACGTAAAATAGCATAATGTCAATACCAGATGAGACACAACACAAGCCAATACATGCAGTAGCTATATAATTCTACTGGGAATACATATGGTTTTATTACGATTGTTATTCCTAAATATGGGTCCGTAACATAGCAATTCACAGGACATGACATGAAATGACAGTGTAAGAGGATTACCAGAAGAGTTGATGATGAAATTGGCCCTACTGCTCAGGCTCCCCTAAAATGCCTGCTAATTGTCCCGTTCAACAAGCTGCTAGTTGTGCTCAAGACATGACACTACAATACAATACAAAATATGAATGAAAAAACAGATGAAGCAAAGTAATTATATCACATAACACTGATAAGCTGTAAACACATATGGTGGTGAGTTCTTTATACTATGACAGTTTTCCTAAAATTAGATGTTAAAAAAACAAAATCACAATAGATCACCTTGTTTACAGTATCACAGTAAATATAAATACATATTGTATTGCCAAAGATTTGCCAATACACAGCACTATGCTCCGTTATGTTTACCAGCTAACTGTGTCTGTAAACAGCTGCCTGCTGCCTCCTGTGGTCATGAGAAGAGCAGAGTCTGTGGGCCATACAAATCAAAACTGAGCTAAAAGGTTAAAATGCTCTGTAGCATCCACCAGACTGCAACTGAGAGCAACTGCAGTCTGCAACCTCTTTCACTTTACAGAGAATCATTATTTCCATTGCTAATATAAAAATTATTCATTAATGCAGGTTTATATCTGGAAAGTAGAACCACCAAGTCATCTTTCCTGCCTTCTAGTTGCTTTTGGAACAGTTTTTAATTTATTTCAGATGGCTTCATTTTAAGAACATTCACAGTAACTTTTAGGGAGAGTGTTGCAGATGCAAAGTCATCAACATTGTTCAATTTTGTTCAACCTGCTTCAAGACCTCAACAGACTCACCTTGCTAAAATGTCTAAGCGTTTACTGCAGCAGTCTCAAATGTGCATGTGGAGAAAGACAAGCTGTGGGATGACCAGAACCTGGGCACAATTAACCTGCACACACTGACATCAGTCTAAGAGGAAATACACTTTCCAGACCTGTGCAATTGAATGTAAGCTGAAATGTGACAGGAGCTTTTCTGCAGAACACGTGTAGGCGAGTCCCTGGAGCCTGTCGTCAGCTCTGTCTGTCAGTAATGTGTTAAATCAAGAGTTACTTTGGGGTCAGCTGGCTACGTCCGTCATGATGGAGGCACCAGTGAAAAGCAGTAAATTCTGATCCGTTGCACCATTTTCCATTTCTCTGTGATGTAATAGAAAACATGGGGGGGGGTATCGGTGGCTTGTGGGTAACAAAACAAAAACACTAATATGACGATTGAGAGAGACTAAATTTGAAAATAACTTTGCTGTTCTCTCAAAGTCAAGGGAACTCCGCTTCCATGTTGTTTTTACAGCGACTGCTGGTGGGAGACAGGAGAGGGATCAAATGTTCATTGCTGCCATTGCAAATCCAACTGTTTGGCAATAAGGGAACTTTGGGTGAATAGTGTGAATGGTTCTCTAGAGCTTGTTCAGGTCAGCAGAAGCAGTTAACAGCAAAAGGGGGCAATGGTGCATATGAGATTGGTTAACACAGTGCTGGTTGAGTAAAATCAAGAAATGAGTTAGCATTTGAGCACCTCTAGTTTCCCTCAATGTCAATGCATTTTTGAATAGATTTTGGTTAGATGCCTGAAATAAGGTCTGTGGGTAACACAAGCTTAAGAGATTTTTCCATTTTGTTCTTCGATATAAAATACGTCAGTAAATACAACTATGCATTTGAAGTGTCTTAAAAAGGTGGTTGCTAACAAGTGTGAGAACCTTTTTATGAGACAATTATTTTGCCAAAGGAACCAGAACAATGCTAACTTCTGTGTTAGACTACAAAAATAGATCATCCCTGCAGAACCCTGACTGACCTGAGAAAAATATTTAAGAAAAAAAAAAGTAAATACAGTAGCACAGAGTTAACAATCCATCCATTAATTGTTTCACTCAAAGCCACAAATATCAACCTCATAAATCTTAGGATTCATCCTCTTGGCACCTAGGATACCAGATTTCATGGCAGTCCATTCTTGAGATATTTTAATCTAGATGACAATGACTAACATCCATAGAGCCATGATTACCATGGCTGAAAATCCAACAGTGGCAACCATTTGACTTAAGCTGGCAGTTCCAACACATGCTCTAGGTTATATCATTCTTACTGGTCCTTGGACCATCCCCCAGAGCACCTACATTTTCTGCCAAACTACAGCTCAAAGGGAAAGAATCCAGTGGCAACCTTGAGATTGTCCTGGACTGGGAATAACAGACATCATGTAACCTTCAAACTGGTCTTGCATGGCCAGACCTATCTCCACACTTTTTCACTGTGTCAGTGCTGAAGAAAAGTCCCATTATCGTTCTGCTGTAGGGGGGAAAAACGCTGGCCTGTTTGTATTTCTTTAAACCAATAACAGTTGTCCTTTTTGGCCCTGGCATTAAATGTGATACAACTTTTACTGATAAAAAAGACTCATCGATGCCCTAGAGGTGAAACTTGCCTATACTAGCGCTGGGGGAGCTTACTGGACTTAAAAACCTAGGCTTTTTTTTATAGCTGTAAAAGCTTGTGTGCAGTGGGATGCATCAGTACATTGGTCAAAACAATGCTGCATAGGTATGTTTTAATTAGTGTATAATCACCTGTAAATAAGAATCGTTATCTTGAGCCGTCATGTTGAATTACCATGTTTCTACAGTAGTCGAGAAAAGACAAACCAGACACTGGCTCTAGATATGGCTGTTTATTTCACACATTTTTCAGCCACTGTAGTTTCTCCTTCATGCTTAGAAGGGGAAGGTAAAGCGAGGAAGTTGCAATCTGCAGCTAGACCATTATATGCCACTGGTCGAGGCAGACGGCCACCAAACTAGAGCCAGGGTAGGTCCAAGCTTTCTGCCTCTTAAAAGAATGTTTTTCCTTGCCGCCGTTGCCAA
>NW_023339774.1:1003633-1006750 GCF_004916995.1 Morone saxatilis | reverse complement strand
TATATGGTTAAAAGGAGTTCGGGCTAGACCTGCTCTATTTGAAAAGTGTCCTGAGATAACTTCTGTTATGAATTGGCGCTATACAAATAAAAATGAATTGGACTGAATTGGTCCAATTCATTCAAGGACCTTTAAATGCTGATCCAAAGAAACAAGAACATACAGCAGTTTAATTAGAAATGCATTTAGATAGTGAAAGTTTCTAATATGAATCAGTTCAGTCTGTCAACAAATTAAATGCTTTGTATTGTGCAACTCTGGAAACTGTCGATAGTGTTGCCAGAGATGAGATGCTAAGTCTCAGAGCATTACTAACAATAGTAGTATCGAGACGAAACAGATGCACGGATGAAACCAGGCTGATTGTACGATGTGATGGGGACATTACATCATAGACATGACGGAGTGTGTTGGAAGTTTGCATGGCACTCCCCCTCTGTTTTTCTTTGGAGCCAGCACTCTAAACAGTCATTCATGAACACAACCACCCACTCTCACTAATTAATGACTATTAAACCACAGTTTCTTCCACCCGCAGTGTTTCACTAAATACTTTCCAAATGTGGTGATGAGTGGCGGAATACGATTCACCAAGGAACAGGGTTTATTGGGACTCTTCCATGTGCTGGTAGACCAAAATGAGCATGTGCAGACATACAAAGTACGCCAAGTTCAGTTCGCGTACTTTGGAGTTTGAAGCCCAAACTGGCTGTTTAAAGCTTCCAGTCATTTTTATGCAAATCCAGTTCAAGTTTATTCCAGCCTAAAACTGACAGTATACAGTAGAGCAGCGGTCTTATTATATGATATTCATGTCTTTTTTTTGTTCCTCACCTTTAAAATCTATGTTTCCTTATGCTGGACAAACAATTTGTGGACTGTAAAAACTTTTGTTCTTATATTAAGTGCTCTAAATATTGTCTTACGTAAAAGAAGCATAAAAATTGCATTAAATTTTAGATTGGATTGTATCCCAGAAATCAATGCATACTTACAAACAACAAACAAATCATGGATTTAAAAAGATGGAACAAAAATTGTTAGTATATCACGTTTTGCATGAGGCCCATTGACACATAAACACACACCGATTGGCAGCACACACACAGAGCAGTCATAGGGCTAGTAAACACATATAAAGTGTCATTTTTTAAAAACATAAAATATACACATTTTCATACATATTTTCATCCTTGCAATCAGAGTACATTACTAATAATAAACTGTAATCTAAGTATGTAAAATATAAATTAGTATGAACATCACAGCTGCCTGCTGCTGATTCTTATGAATATGAATAAACATCATAACTGTGTTTACACAATAAAGAAATAAGTGAGGGCTGTTTTCACTTAATGGACATTTGTGGAAAATTTGAAAGTCATTAGATAATTAAGCATTTAAATTTGATTTTTTTGTCCATACACTCCAAGACCTATTCAGAACAAGTTCACCAGTTGAAAACTCATGATATAAATGATTTCATTTTCTTTTTAAAGTTTTTTTTTTTATGATTTATAGACCTTTTCAAGTTTCTGTTCCAGTCAGGTCATTGTGCATGTTGGCTCACTGGAAAGGCTCTGCTACACTAAATGGAACAGAATCTTAATTAGTGTCAATGGTAACACCTGTGTTTACTGCCTAATTATAGATCCCAGTGATTTTCATGCCAAGACATCCAGGGGCGTTTCCAGACTTTTTTAACAAGTGGGGCACTGACTTATGCATGAAGTGTGTGTATCAACTTTCCAGTATGTAGAAATTTTCAAATACACTAGGCAAAAATAACACATTTATACCACGTGAAAAAACCTTTAGGGATTAGCATAATGCATGTCTGCAAGAAGGGGAGGCTTGTGGGTACCCATAGAACCCATTATAATTCAGATATCTTGAGGTCAGAGGTCAAGGGATCCCTTTCAAAATGGCCAGGCCAATTTTCCAATCTGCAAAATGTATCCTAATTATGTAGCGTTATTATTAGCCCTCTTCCCAACATGCTAGCATGAAATGGTTGGTGCCAATGGATGTGTTAGGTCTTCTAGTTTCATATGATACCAGTAGCTTTAAAAGGGAACCCACTACAGCCTCCTTGTATAAAACTATAACTACTTTTAGAAGCCATGTGTGCCTTTTTCTCAACCCCCCCTTTTACATAAACAGATGATGAAAAGAGTATGAAGCCTCATTGTTTAGCTGAGTGATGTTTAGTTTGACATACAGTACTGTAGGCTTATTTTGAATGATCTTAGCTCAATAAACTCTATTATTAAAGTGCTAGAATTGATATCCCAGCAGTGAGTGTGTGATGCATTCTGTCTGGACAGTAGTAAGTGTCAGCTAATCAGAGGGCTTGTGTGTCTGATGGAAACCATTTGTGTTGCAGGCTGTCTCTGAAGATTGAACCTGGCAACAGTTCCCCTCGCATCGCTTCTTCTAAGGAAGACCTGGCAGGTAAGACACACATGTGGTAGAGTTACACTCACTCTATAGTCCTCCAGTTGTTTGCCCTTTATTGCATACCAGGTGTTCATTGTAGTTATTTAGATTTCTATTAGGATCATCAGATTAAATTCTTATTGTTTATATACAATTATTTTTTATGTAATAATAGTGACATTACACATAGTTATAATTACCCATGAATCATTATTTTTATTTTATATTATATACATCGTTTTATACTATACAATTCTTGTTCTTTGTTTACCTCAGTAGAGTTCGAGCATCTTGGTGCTAATCTTACAAACCTAGAAAATCAGAGTGAAGTGCCGTTTTGTCTTCAGTTCGTTATTTAATTGTGTTGTGTTGACATTGTGTCCATGTTAGGTGTTGGTGTTGACTGATGTGTCTGTCCCATTGACATAATTGTGTCTGTACATTAAATATGCTTAGCATATAGACTGAAAACAATTAAATTAAATTCAATTTATTTCAATTCAATTCCTAACAGAAGTTAGGAACTCAGGACACTTTTCAAATAGAGTAGGTCTAGACCGTATTCCTTATAAAACTATTTACAGAGACCTACCAGTTTCCACCATGAGCAAGCACTTGGCGACGGCGGCAAGGAAAACTTTCTTTTAAGAGGCAGAAACCTCGACCAGACCCCGGCTC
>NW_023339774.1:996161-1003608 GCF_004916995.1 Morone saxatilis | reverse complement strand
GGAGAGAGAGGAGAGAAAGAGAGAGAGAGAAAGAGAGAGAGAGAGAGAGAGAGAGAGGAGAGAAGAGAGAGAGAGAGGAGAGAGGAGAGAGATCCCCCGATAGTCTAGGCTATAGCAGCATAACATCAGGACTCACCTGAGCCAGCCTAACTATAAGCTTTATCAGCTCTACTTCTGTTCTACTTTTAGAGACTATAGGAACCAAAATAGCCCTGCATTCAGAGAGCACAGTTCTAGAGGGGTAATTAGGTACTATGAGCTCTTTAAGATATGAAGGGCCCGACGTGAAGAACTTTGTAGGTGAGGAAGACATTTTAAATTCTATTCATAAATTTACAGGGAGCCCGTGCAGAAGAGCATTACAGGAGAGATATGATATCTTTTCCTAGTTCCTGTCAGTACTCGTGCTGCAGCGTTCTGCAAAACAAAAGTTATCTCAGGAAACTTTTTAAATAGAGCAGCTCTAGACCATACTCCTTATAAAATTGGTTACAAATATAATCTGTAGCATGTGGATATGAAATAAAAGGGGACGTAGAACAGAGCCTTGAGGTACTCCACAGTTCAGGGGGACAGAGTATGAAGTTACTAAGAGTAAACTGTTTGAGAGGATGGAAATGAAGCACAGTGAAGAGCAGTTTTGGCAACTCCAACAGTGTCTCCCGACAGATTAAGATACTATGATCTACTATACTAAACAGAGCTTGTAAATAATTTGCCTGAGTCTGCCTTTATGAGCATTAAAAAGAGAAACATGCATGCAGCAGAATGATGAATGATCACCAACAGCTTTCTGCATCTTGAGTTTGTTACATCAGGGTTCTGTATTGACAATTGATGGATTATATTGTGATTATATTGTGATTGGGTTGGGCAGAGAGTCATTTCCTGCTTGTCCTCCATTCTCCCTCACCTCTCTGTGTTCTCTGAAGTCATCTGGAGGCTGCAGTGAACACACTCAGAGAGACAAACAACTTCCCTCCTGCATTTGTAAAGTGTGCAGACAGACCAGCGCAGTGGGAGCTGAGTGAAAAGTTCCATGAGGACATGTTGCACAGAGCCAGTCCGCTTCCTTTATGTTACTTTGTTGTGTTGTACAGGGGTTTGGAGGGGTTCATTGGGAGCTGGCTGAGGTGATGTAATGCAGCAGGAACAAGCCAAGAGCTGGATGTAGGTCAGGATAATAAAGAGGGATGAACCCGGAGCCACATTGAAGACAACACGACGCTCTGTGGCTGTCTGTATTTCCTCCACATATGTGTCAGTGAGGACGTTTAGCATGAGCATAATGGCTTAATGGCCCCCATTCAGGTCAGACAGTCAGGGTACTTAGTATCATTAGTAACAACAGTATTTGCCCTACTATTTGATGTCAAACTGGCTGCTGTGAAAAAGGTCAGTCACACAACTCCATTTCGCTCAAAAAGAAGTCTGAGCACAGAAATATTCCTTCAGTTATGAGAGAGCCATGTCTCACTCTTTGGGTAGCCAGAGTTTCATATCTGACTCTAATTTATTTTCTGAGCTAACGTTAGCAGCAGCTCAGCTCGCAGCCCCTCCAGGACGTCCTTTGTCTGCCCAACAGCATGGGAGAAACAGTGATTGTTAAGGTGGAACTGCTTTATTCAGTGATTGTTAAGGTGGAACTGCTTTATTCAATATTGTTACTGGTTTCAATTAGCGGGTCTGTTTGTTTTGGAGAGGAGGAGCCCTCTGTGAATAACACTGAAGGAATCCTAACTGGGAGACATTTGCTGTCAGACAGCCCCTTTCATCGGGAAACTGAAGCATTTAAATCGATCTATGCTCTTTTCAAAACCTCCTTTGACAAAAACAGTAATTTTACCATGCAGTACACAGTAGTTGCTGGCCCACTGCTGCCTTGACTGGTTAGTTAGTTTGTGTTATTGTGTGACTTTGATGTTAGTTGCTGCCCCCATCCACAGCAATGGTTTGTTCAGCGTCCATGCTGGTACTTCTGTTTGCTTCTCCAAACTTGGAACACGCTAATCGCCATAGTAGCTCATAAAAACCCACTTCAAAAACCCCAAACTATCCCTTTAAATGTATTTGCCATAAATTGCTCATTGACCAAAAGCACATGGCTGCTCTTCAAATGTTATTGATGGCTTTAATATTCTGATCTGTGTTTGAGTGTGATTACATTACACTTCTGTTTTTATTTAGTTTGTTTTATAAGGATTTGTCAGCCTGGCAGACAGGGGATATCCCACAGATGAGGGAATAAATAAAACTTTGTGTTAGAGGTTTGACATGCTGTGGGTTCAGAATACAGTACAACTTCTATTCAAGGAACTTAGCGGACATTAGCTTTTTTTAGATAAGTTAACTTATATTAATTATAGCCAGTTAGGCCAGTGAATTCTTTATTTGAGTTTTAAGTCATGTGGAGCTAACGGCTGACTAAAACGTCCCATGAGCAAGTTAACGATGCAGCTAATAGCGGCCTAACAGCAGCAGTATGTCAGCCATTCCACCGCAGCGTCCTCGGGGACTGAACACATTGATCTTTTTCCATAGACTCATGTCTCGCAGGCGGGCCAGCCACATGGTTTGTAATGGTCACTGCTATTCCTTTTCTCTACCCCTCTACTACTTATCAGACTGTCTTGTATAATTACAGTCTGCCCAATGTGTTGGTATTAATCTTTATAGAGTGACCCGTCACTGGAATGACCGGAGGGGATTGTGCAGTAAAGGAAAGGGAGGCTTCAACTTCACTGCATGTTAATTACAAAAGCATCTTTCTGTGCCAAGAGTATAATGTGCTGCAGTCACTATAATACACAGGGACATGAGTGAATCCTTTAGGAAGGAAGCATGTGTCTGAGCTATTACATAGAAATGTCTGGCTGGAAAAAGCATGTCGCCTCAGGGTCAACGCTGTTTCTGTCACCATGACAAACAAATCTGCTCTTTCATTATAAAGATTCTTTTTTTATAAAGACACATTTTTCTCACTATGACACCAGCTTATCTTGTGATAAACATTTCCAATTATGGTAAATTAGTATGAGGTTGTCTGAATGTCTATATCTGTTTATAATTAGAAAAACATCTAACTAGAGCCTAAAGAGAATATTTTGTTTTCCATGGAGATTTGGAGGAGAAATTGCACATTACAGTACATCTTACAATAAGTGCAAAGCAGTTTGTGACTTAACAGTTGGACTAAATCACTTGAGTGGAGTGAATTCTTCTCCCAGTGAATGTGTAGTCAAGTGGTGACATGGCCTTGGATTTGTGCAAAATGTTGTGGTTTATTGTATGAAGATTATCTATTCTCATTGTCCTGGAATCTTGGACTAGATCATGAATCGACGCTCATTAGGATGTAATATGTAATGTAAAATTAAAACTGAATGTTTATATTACTGATGCATCAATGTGTAAGCAGCATTTCATTGTTGTAGCTGGTTGAGGTGGAGTGATTTTTTTCACTACTTTACATATAGTAGTGTAGTTTAATCTCTAACAATGCAATATTTGCAGTGGAGTGAAATTATAAAGGTGCAAACAAAGGAAATACAATGTACAAGTGCCTCAGAATTGTACTGAAGTACAGTACATGTACTGAAACAGGTGTGAGCAAAAATCTGATTTTAAAAAGTAAGAAACATTTTTGTTCTCAGCCAGAGGACTAAAACTAATAATAGTTTGATACCTGCTTCTGATGTGAACATAACTGATGAAAAAACATTTTTAGTAATTTCTTTTGCCTTTTGTTTACTATTCAGTGTAGAAATCAAAGGTAAACCTGTTGTTCTGAATGAACTTGTACAATTGTTCTGACTACAGTGATGTGTCTCACAAGTACGTAATAACTGCGGATGGCCGCCTCCTCCTGCTAGTAAGATGATCATTCAGAGTTATATAACACAGCAGAAAAGGGCTGTTCTGGCTGTGTCCACTGGCTTGTTGGCTCATTCAGCATAAACAAGTGTCATGCACTTCACACACTGCCAAACAGAAGAATTTGGTTTACTCACTCTCTCCGTGTACAACAATTGAGTGCAAGATAGCATGGTGGACTGAGCAGAACATGTGCAAGGACAAAAACAGGAGAAATCCCACGTGACATGATGCACTCACCCACTTCATACACTACTGTGTGTAAACAGGGATACAGCTCTATGTGACTATAGCAGTGATCATCCTGAGAATATTAGTCATTTGAATGATCATGTTCCATAAATCATCTATTTTGGGAGGCTTGTGCTTCTCGTGACTGAATTTTCAGACCACAATCTGGCTAATTCATCCAAGATGTTTTATTATGTCTTAGCAGCCGTTCAAGTAGCTGAGTAAGCAGACACACGTGCCTAGAGCTGAGCTAAGAGCTAACATCAATCACCTGGAATATGACTTTTCAAAGGGATTTTTGGCCACGTCCAATGAGCGTTTCTTTTTAGAACCTGCCAGTCCTACTGTGTTTGCATTTTAGTCTTCCTGTCGGCTGTATGAAGACAAATATATATTATCTGTAATAAGCAAAACATGACACTTTAATTAGTCACCTAAAATGATGATGACAAAAGTAGAAACCAACATAAAGAGTGCTAGTTTTTGCTAACGCTCTACGTACTGGACATGTGCTTTAAACGGCTGTAGAAAGCCCACCAGATGTTATTTCCCTTGATGATGATCCTGCACAGACAGTCCCTCCACAGGCACACATACCGGGGAGTTAGCCTCTCTGAGCTGCTAGCTTAGCCACAACACAGGTAGCACACAGAAACTTTTACTAACAGTGTGAATGTGCTTCTAGTCACTATAAAAGCTCCAGCGGAGAGTCTGAAAGCAGCTGCTCATGGATGGTTAGCTCCAACTCCTGTTACAGAAACAGCACACTGGTAGTCTAACCATCTATGAGCAGCTGCTGTCAGAGTCATGGATGTATTAAGTGAACTGGATACAGCGTTGGAGGTGGCACAGTGCTCAGTTCCAAAAAAGCCACTTCTGGCTGTAAAGAAATTACCCACATGAATGTGCCCCAGAGACTTCTGCTAGCTGTGGCACTAACTTCCAATTTAGCCCTCTGCTAAACTTGTGCTGCTCTTCTAGACTTTCCAAATGTTATTGGACAGAATGTAAAACCAGTCATTTCGCAGGGGTTTATGATGCTAAAAAATAATTTATCCACCGTTTTACAGCTGCTGCTTCTTTCACAATGTAACCTTATGGGGAAAAGTCTTTTTGGGCCAGTGCATGTCATGTAACGGACGCCAAAGCCTGGTGCTCAGACACTGCAAGCACTTCTTTAACCACAATTGTGATTATTTAGTTACGAGAAAAGTTTCACAAAGAGATACCTTTTACATTATCACAGACATAAAGTAACTGTTTGATCCAGATACAAGTCCCAGTCTGACCCTATCCATGCCCCAATTAAAATTTTCAGGGCGGCTGCATGTCGAAGTGTCTTGAGCAAGATACTGAACACCAAATTGCTCCTGACGCTGTGCATCGGTGAATTAATGTGTATGAATGTATTAGTTTCCATTTGTGATGGCCTTTGACATCCCTGTATGAATGGGTGAACTTGGCATGTAGTGTAAAGAGCTTTGAGTGGCTGGAAATACAGTCCATTTACCATTTACCATTTACCAATATTTACAGCACCTCCTCCCATGAAGTGTAGTTCCAGTGTCCCTGCACTATGTAGAAAAGAAGAATTTTTGTATACTTTAAGTGAGTATTCATGTGCTGTATTCTGCTGAGTGTACAGTTCTCCAGAAAGCGAGCTGCAGCAACCCAAACCATTCTGTGTCTTTACGAGCTAATAGTTAAGGCACATTCAGGCAGCCTCTATCCCAGAGGGATCACTTTATCCTGCCACATTACATGGGCTCCCTTAATTTTAACTTTACCACATTATTTTTTGTGATTACAAAATTGCAGATGAGTAAACATTTGCCCCTTGTTTTCAGGACCGCTTCTAATGTTAAGAAATGCCATAGTACACCATCAGTGGGAATATATGTGTTTCCCCTGAAAAGGCACAATCGCATACAGCTTAGGAAAAGAGAACATCCAGACATGTTCTCTGCAGTATTTGAGCTTTTCCTAATGCAGCAGCTCCTACGTTTCATGGGGCTCTTAAGGCTCATGCTGCTTAGGACCACAAAATAACTTCACACAAGTCAGAAGTATTCCAGACTGAGCACTTTGAACACAGACTGCCCGGCTGGGTCCTCCACGTCTATGATTGAATGGCCCCAAAGGGTTTCCAGTGAGAGGGAACGGAGAGTGACTCAGAGGTTCCACTGGACCAAAATGCACATGATAACACTGCATCAATTCACCAATCCTACACAGTCCTGACAGAAGGCACAGCTGTGGCTGGACTGATGATAGGATTATATGTGCAGACCTATTACACAGTCGCTGTACAAAGAACATGGAGATAGAGTCCCTACAGTAGTTGAGGGCACTGGTTCCTGATGTAAATAATGTTTTTTATGCAGAGGCTCATTTTATGACTCAATGGCTCCATCCAGTGGATTTGCTGGAAAACTACAGTATTTTCCCTATTACAAGACTAACACTGACATAATGCTGGATTACCAACCAGACAGAATAACACTATTAGTAGAACAAAACTTAGAAATGCTATCTAAACCTTCTGTATTATTAATGCATTAAAGCTGCAGTAGGTATCTTTTATTAAAAAAATGTTTTGTTATATTTGCTTAAACTTCACTATATTCTGAGAGTAGTATATGAGACAGATAATCTGTAAAATAATTCAGTTCTTCTTACCCACTGCAGCTTTACAGGTGGGGTCAGTGACCTGACCTTTAAGCCTTCTTAAAATCATATTTAGTTTCCTTTCTGACACGTATTTCCATGCTACAGAAAGAGCACTGTGCCTTTTTGTCTTAGCTTTGTCTAGTTCTAGCATCTTTTTAGGGGCATATTAACAGTAAATAAGGATTTAAATTAACTGATATTTTTTAACCCAAGAAAAAAGTTAGTAGTACTTCTTTCAGACCTAAGAAGTGTCTTCAGACTGTATACAGCATATGTGTGGACTCGCATGACTTGGACAAATTTGATGACTTTAGACTTGACAAAATCAAAAAAGACTTGCACACTTATACTTTAACACCAATGACTCGTGACTTCAGTTTGACTTTTGACTTCTCCAAAGTCTAAAGATTCAAAAGTGTGTTATTTAAAAAGTATGCCACTAATCAGTTAATTTTCCTTAATTTTTTAAAACAACTAACATTAACACTATTATTAATTCCCAGCAAGTCGACACATAATTCCCTACATCCACTTTATTTGAATCAATCTGACAGCATACAATCAGGTTGCAGCAGAGAACCATTAAGAACTAATGTTATTTTACTGAGCATCAGTTGGAAAAAATGATACCAAAAATCCTTTGGTTTGGCATTACATTTGGTGAAAAGTGCAT
>NW_023339774.1:993789-996061 GCF_004916995.1 Morone saxatilis | reverse complement strand
AACATCCAACGTCAAGTTAATCGTACTGTATATCCATGTTTGTCCCTGCAAGAATATTGAAAAAATAAGTCATTGATATCTACGAGTGGGCTGAGATTGGTCAATATGATCATGTTTGCTCTCAGTGATACAGATTATAAATTTAATTGGCCTCAGTGTACACTCTGGGTTCTTCTGGTCACATGAGATACACTGAACACTTCTGCCAATCCCATGAGCCCCTCAGACTGACTGTGACAATGTGTGACAAACAGGGGCCGAATGTACGCAACTCTGGGCCCCAACTGGAGGGTCCCACTTCGCAACTCCCCCCGGAGCCGCAGCTATGTTTACAGGTACAGTGAAGTGGGAGAACAAGCAGTCAACTTTAAATAACAATGAATTCATGTTTACAGGGGAATAGAAGTTAGACTTACTCTGATGTGTTTCTATCTCACCTCATCGTCACTGCATGCTGGTGGAAGTCAGGTATCATTCTGAACTCAGTGTTCACAAATTAAATGTACATTCCACTTACTAACTACAGTGACACTGGCTGGATTTTGTAAGTCTCTAAAGGGTCAGTTCACCAAATTAAAAAAAATTATTAATTGGGACAATTGACCCTTCCTAAGACGAAAAGTGATTCAAGGAAGGAAAAGAACCGGAGACAGGGTCATGGGCGGTCAAGGCTCACTGATGGACGTGGGGAGTGAAGGCTGGCCCATGTGGTCCGATCCAACAGACGAGCTACTGTAGCTAAACTGGCTGAACAGTTGAATTGCTTTTGTTTCGATAGGAAAGGTGCTCAGAACACACAGTGCATCACAGCTTTGTGGGCTGCAGAACATTATGACCACCAGGGGGCCCAGGTGGTCATAATGTTATGGCTGATGGGTGTATAGTCACCTCTTGTCTTGGCAAATGGAGGGTAATATTAGAAAAACGCAAGATAACTTGATAGTTAATCTACATTAATCGTTAGCTAGCAACATTAGCCATCAGATGTAACAATTTATTTAGATTAGCTAGTTAGCTAGCATTTTGTTAACATTAGCTAACTTAAAATGTGACTCTATATATTTCCCCTTTTATCTTTTAACCATCTTCAATATGTGGTTGTGTTTTCAACATAGATTAGCCTAGCACATAGCATATTTAAGTACAGGAAAGGAGGAAGTTGACTGGGGTTCTGACCGAGGCTTGCTCTGTTATTGGCGCACAGAGCAAAAAGGGGCGGGACTTAGGAAGGTTCAATTGTAATTAGCAAATACTTAGCAGTATTTTATTGCTTTTTGTAGGTTCTGTAGCCACTTTCTGTAACGGTCACATTAGTCAACACAGACTCAAAAAATGGTTGTGTAACAATTCTGGCAGTTGAATCTGGAGGCTGATGTTTTACCCAACAAATATATTTTAGTTCGGCCCTATTATGATGATGATTTGGAACTGCGTAGACACATTATGGATGTGTCCTCGATCTTTGGTCACAGACTTGACCATTGGCTGCACACAGCACCTCTCTGTCCAACGTGGCTCCACACAGCACTCCACATGCATCATCGCATGCGTCACATGCATATGCAGAAACAAGAAGAGGGCAAAGGCTGTTTTTCTGATATAATGTGAACATGGCTGAAGGATCTAAGATTAGCAAAATACCTTTTATATTTTTATAAATGACTGACTGATCAGATCATGACTTTGGCCTATAACCTGTGACAGTCACTGCAGAGGTGGTGTGCTTTATGTTCGTCTTGTCTCTGTCTTATCCATCTAACTTTAAGAACAAACTTTTAGAACCATTATCAATAGCCGTGTTTCCATTCATGTATTTTAATGCACATTTTGAAGAATGGAAATGGCAAAAAAAGTTTTTACACTTGCTTGAGGTGTGTAGGATTCAATGGCATCTAGTGGACTGCTGTGGCTCAGAGGTAGATCAGGTTGTCCACTTATCGGAAGGTTGAAGGGTTCGCTCCCCAGAACCTCGCTGCATGTCGAAGTGTCCTTGAGCAAGATACTGAACCCCAAATTTCCAAATGCTGTGCATCGGTGTGTGAATGTGAATGAATGAGTTTGTTTCTGTTCGATGGGCTTTGCCATCACTGAGTGAATGTGTGTGAAAGGGTGAATGTGGCATGTAGTGTAAAAGTGTTTTGGAGGAGTGGTCAGAAGACTAGAAAGCACAGGCCCATTTACCATCCATTACCATTGGTGTACGAGTGTGTATGAATGATTAGTTTCCGTTCAGGTGAGCAGTTGGCAACTTGCATGGCAGCCACTGCTATCA
>NW_023339774.1:991355-993769 GCF_004916995.1 Morone saxatilis | reverse complement strand
GGGGTGAGTGTGGCATGTAGTGTTTTTACCATTTACCATTTAGTGGTGAAGTTGCAGATTCCAACCATTTGAACACAGCTCAGCCTTCCATCATTAGGAGGAACTATCGTGGCCACAAAACTCGTAAAAAACATTATTGACCCTATCTAGAGCCAGTGTTTGGTTTGTCTGTGTGCTACTGTAGAAACATGGTGGACTCTTATTAGAGGACCTGCTATCTCTGGATAAAAACGTCTTATTTCTAAGGTAATGAACACAACAATTCAGATTTTTAGGGGATTATACACTATGGATATTATATTCTGTTTCTGACAATAGATCTTCCCCAATGTTATACACTGGACCTTTAATATGCTTAATGGGAGATGGAAACTTTTTCCGAATAAGTTCTGACGGAGCAAACATTTAAATGTCATATTTCCATCCTGGTTTCTGCATTGTTCTTTATGGTTTGAACTTCCTCTGGCGCCCTTTTAACTACGTCATCTTGTTGCGCCCTCCTTTTTTTTTCTGACTGAAGAACTAGCGCCACCTACTGTCTGTCTTTAAGTTTAAAACAGAGAGTCACCACGATCAGCATGTTTTTAATGAAATGGGCACTAAGTTTATTAGTTCGTCTTCTATACTATCAGTGAAACCAGTTTGTTTAAAATGAAAACCGTCAGTGCCGTCACAGAGCATCACATGGGATCGAACCCTGAATTGTACACACTGATTACTCTGCCCACTGAGCAGAAATCTGTTTCCCTTCCTTCTAATGTTTTGTGTTTGGATCCCTTCGCCACTTCCCAACACCCGTAGCTCCTCTGCCGCCAACTCCTGCTATGGATGCAGCGAGGCCGGCAGTGTTACCATAGAAGGACCCCTGCGAAGGAAAACACTACTGAAGGAGGGACGCAAGCCGAGGGTAAGGCCTCCTATCTTTGATTTCACTGTGGTTTGAACATTAAGCATGTGAGTGAAGGAATCTTCTGATGACAGTAAGTGAGATGTTTTCAGCATATCCATTGTTTTTGCTGTTTTGCAGTTGTCATCGTGGACCAGATTTTGGATCACTCTTTCTGGATCAACACTGACATTCTATGGGGCGAAGGCACTGAGGGCCTCTGAGAGGAAACATGTAAGTTGTATGCTTAAAAGTTACATAATAGAAGATCCACTAGAGCAACAGAATATTAAATAAAAACAATGGGCACTAAAAGTTGTTTTTGCTACTGACAGGTTCATTTAGTTTAACCAAAAACAGACTCACCAGACTCCATAGACAACAACAAAACATTTAACTTGCACTGAGGCAAGAAATAGTCAACGCAGTAACAGAATTTTGATTCATATTTGATCAGCACTGCCTAGTTTGACAGTTTGTTGAGAGTTTGGTGCTGTACTCCGCTGTTTGCCACAGTACAAGTCCAGCCACTGTAAGAAGGTGTGTGTGACGGGATGGATGGTGGTGCTGCCGGATGACCCAGCCAGACCCAACATCTTCCAGCTCAATGACCCAGACAAAGGTCAGCTCCACACCACCAACAGAGCACCCGCTGTTTTCTTTTTCCTACATTTAAATTCAGATAACCATACAGAGCAATTTGTTTCACCTCACAGGCAATGTTTACAAGTTCCAGACAGGATCCAGGTTTTCAGCGATCATCTGGCACAAAAACCTGGAAGAGGCTTGCAGAAGCAGTAGACCTCAGGTATGTTCAGCACACGCTCTCTGTATCTGTTTGGACCATGGGTCAGTTTTGGTCAGATGAAACTCAAGAGTTTACTCTTTTCTTTTCCTGTGCATTAATAAACTCTAAATACTCTCTGTATTTAAATTATTAATTAGTAACCAAATTTGGGGTTTTGCAACTTTATTTTTTGTCACTTTTTCAGATAATAATAATAACAGGTTATAATTTTTGCTGTGTGCTCCAATAGTTAAGCAAGCCTTGTTCAGAACCTTGGTTAACTTCCTCCTCTCCTGTACTTAGATATGCTATGTTCTAGGCTAAAAAAGACAACCACATTTTGAAGTTGGTTAAAAGATAAAAGAACTAGCTAATCTACATCAGTCGTTAGCTAGGTAGTTATATTTGAAAGCTAATGTTAGCAAAACACTAGCTAGCTAATTTACATCGGCCCTTTATCGCTAAACATGTATCTCTATGCAGTTACTACTGTAACTTTTAAACTGCATTAAAGTGTGTGAGTTCTGTATGTTCTGTGGAATGACATTTGACAACAGTGGAATGTAATTCAATATAAAACTAAACCGAATTGCATTCACCACCATAATTTTAATTAGATTATTTTTTTCATTCTTCCATTTTCAATCACTGCACATTAGACAAGGAACACATAAATATACATACATACATACATACATACATACATACATACATACATACATACATAGAAATTATTATTTG
>NW_023339774.1:987312-991255 GCF_004916995.1 Morone saxatilis | reverse complement strand
CTACACAGTATTTTAGCATCTTTCAGCTCATTGTTTTGGTTTTGCAGCACCAACCTGGAGCAGCTATCTTCAGTGAAAAAGCTCTATAAACCCACTGTACACTACCTGTCCAGCACTAGCAGACACAGTTAGTGACTAGCTAGTGAACATAGTGGAGCATTTAGCAGCTAAAGAGACACATATTTTTTGTGGAGACCAAAAACAGAGGGGAATAACTATTGAACTTGCATTCACCACATCACCAGAGTAATGTAGCTTTGAATGTGTAAATAGATTGGTATTGCCACATTTGCCATAACAACCTTATAAAGTGATAATGTCACTGTTGAATTTATAGCCTGTTGCACTGCACCCAAGTGACCAAAATCAGTCAATTAAAACTGCTTTATACAGACACTGTCAGAGCTAGCTGCTTTCCCTGTTTTCTAATATTTGTGTTGTATCTCTTCTATTCTCAACAGATACCAGCAAACCTCATGTCATTTGAATGAGAGCAGACCTTATCCAGAGGGACATTATTGTGCCAAACCCATTAGTTTGGGAAGTATAGACTAAATGATGAACACAGTGGAATTTGATGGTATCTACTGAAATGGGAGAGTCAAGAAGCATCTGACACTGTAGAAGAAGCTCTGGATGAGTGACTGCATATGCCAACACACCTGCTGTCTTCTTCATCAGGACTAAGTGTAATGTAAACAATGGAAAAATCCAGCCAATGGAAGACTTTGGTGAGGTTGTCCCTTGTTTCTTTCTCTCAGCTTCCTTGTTCACTGTCATTTGTTACGCTGCTAAAAACATGTGAGCAAGCACATAGTTTTTTGGCCCATGTTGGGTTTCTGCTTGGGTGAAAAGATGCATCAGTGCACAAATGTGGACAACAGTGTTAGCTGACTGATGCTGATCTTCGGTCTGCAGACCAGTGTTATGCGGCCTTCAAATGGAGTTCAGGTTTTAAACATGGATGGTTGAAAAAGACACCCCTGTTGTAAAAGTGTTTGAATTTGTGAAACTGTTCATGCAATATTCTTTCTGCATTTCAACATCGCACAGAGGAGGAAGACACACATCCAAACTTGTAAATTTGGATCCTTGGAAAAGTTCCGGAGTTGTGAGCGTGAAAAACGTGACCCCGTTTGAAGGCCTCACTAATACGATTAAAGATCAGCACTGCAGCGAAAAGGACAAACGATGAGACTTCTTCACCTTCAGTGCTGTGTTATACAGCTGGACTGAATTAGTTCCAAAATAAGAGAATTCATAGTTGTACAAAAACAATAAGGAATCATGAAGTTGGCTTTAAGAGCCTGTGCTGTATTGTTGGTCAAATGAAGAAGCAGCCCTGGATCAGTTCACCCGTTCACCCCTCGCTACCTCAGTTGGTAGTCCTCCTGTAAAAGGTGTTTGCTGATGTACATAACAAGGTTTACAAATGGCAACAATTAATATTTTGTACAGAACAAATCTAAATTTGGAAATAGTACCAAACAAGGTGATAATTACAATCAATAAGACAGTCAGCTGTTGTCTACACCAGTATGATCAGGCAGCTGGTGGAGTGAATTTAAAGCAATTTACAATGAAGTACCAAGCTTTCAACAATCACGTGTGTGTAAATACTGTATTTATTTGTAAAAGAGTTTATTTTTTGACAGTTGGCCATCAAAGGGAAATAGTTTGATGGATTATCTTTGATTCACCACCTGCTGCAGGAAGCTGCTCCTCAGAGAGACTCTTGGTGGGAAGCCACCCTAAAACTTAGTCTGATCTCCAACTAAAGGACAGTGGAATAAGGGAACTCCATCAGCACTGGTTCTGAATAATCATGCTTTAAAAGCAAAATGTTATGTTGAATTTAAAGGATAATTCTGCTTTAATACATCTTGGATTGAACTTTTTACGCTGGAAAATAAGGAGTTTGTCTGATGTTTAACCATGTCTAAAGCTAAAAGTGTTCAGAGCTGTTCTGAACTCAAAGGCGGAATGAAAAGCCAGCTGCCATAGAGAAATGGGGAAAAGTAATTTTTTTATGGGGATTACGGTGCACCCTTTAGTTTGTCTTGGAAGACATTCATAGTTCAAGAGAAGACAAGTTCAAATCCTGGCTCCTTTCTCACCTCCACACAGCTGGCCAATCACTGAGTGAGGTGGGTGTGAATGTCACTTTCAGAAATTGTCAGACAGCCCCCTCCCAAATTCCAACATCACAGAGGTGTGGAGCCTTGACGTTTCCAAAGCTGTTGGGAAAAGGGATGGGAAATCGAGAACCAGTCCCAAATTTTCCGATCCATCGCAATTGTATGCCTCTGAGCTTATCAATACCTTTGATCAATGCCAGCATGTTTCTCTGACAGTCAATTTTTTTAGCTTTCTGAAACACAAAATCCAACAATCTCACCCACCTAAATCAGTGATTAGCTAGCTGTGTGGAGGTGTCAAAGTAGACGGCTCTTTTATTCTTCTACTTCAGTTACTTTTTGCAAGTACAATTGAGTGCAGCAGCACCATAAATGCCTTCGAGTCTGCGTTGCATACCCATTTTTACAATTGATCTCGCCCTTCTCCAGGACAGCTAGCTTTCCCCCCCATCCTCCGAGGGTGCCTGCTCAGAACACCTATAAACCTTCAGATGTGTTTGGATGACGCTTAAATTTGTTTAAAGTATATCCAGCCCTTAAAAGGTCAGACATCCGGTAGGAGGTCAGAGTTGAACTCCTGCTCCTTAACATTGAAAGAATTCCGCTGAGGTGGCTCTGTCATCTGATTACCATGGTGATTTAACAAGGACAAGGCCTGAGGCAGACCCAGAACATCCTAGAGGGGATTATCCTAGCTTTGTGAGGCAGCTGCACCCCCAAGATCACACAAGAATCCGCCTTGCAAGGCTTCAAGCATTGGGCTTGTGTCCAACCACAGTGGCATGCTAAGGCATGAGCTACGGGCGTGGTTTAATGTGTGTGGGAGAAGACAACAATAGTGGCTGCTCAAGAGGTTAGCATAGATTGTGCTAGCATCAGTTATATTAAAACTGGAGAGTATTTCTTAATTGAAAGAAGAGCAAAAAACTGCACTGAAGGCTTTTCTCCATGGAAAAGATATTTGAGAGAGTTTGACTATGTTATATGGTTTGTTGATCTGATTGGTTGAAGTTTGCTTGGGATAGATGGTTCATCCAATCATCAAGGTGTTTTTTAAATGGCCAGTTCCATCTGGTGCAGCCAGGTTAGGGTTATCCCATCTGGCCTGGGAATGCCCTGGGATTTCCCATGAGGAGCTGGAGGACATGGCTAGGACAATAGCCTAGATAAGCCAGGATAAATGGTGTAAGATGGATGGATGGACGGTTAGGGACACAGCAACATGATGGAAACAAAGGCCAAAGCTATGAAAATAGCATCCAAGTTGTAATAAACTGGAATCATCCTTCAATTTCTTTGAGTTCCACTCTTAAATGAAGTTATACATTTACTAATAGATGTCATATTTCTAATGTTCCCTGTTGTAAATCATGGTAACTGTCAGTCATTTATGATATCAGTTTTAATGGTGGCAAAACAGGAATCTCATGTTGTTGAGAATCTTATTAGTGTTCTTTATGTTTTTCATTCATGTCCTTACCTAAAATTCTTGGTGGACTGATTGTCCACTTTCTTCCGCTAGTCCAATTTTTTCTCTTCTTCAGTATTATTGTCCGTCTTTAGATGAATGCAGTCATGAAGGCTCTCTTCAATTTTAGAGAATCATATTGGTGATAACGCCTGATAACTTACTACAAATAATGCAGCTAATCACTTTGCAAACCACGCTGATGTTTTTACTGTTTCAGGAATTCAGTGGATTCATATACACTACCAGTCTTCACTACCAGAAGACACACCTTCTCATTTAATGGTTTTTCTTTTTTTTCATGACTATTTACATTGTAGATTCTCACTGAAGGCAT
>NW_023339774.1:979767-987212 GCF_004916995.1 Morone saxatilis | reverse complement strand
TCCTTCCCGTGTTGTTTTGAGAGGAGATGGAACTTGGGTTGGGTTAGGATTTCAACACAGGCTTTAAATCTTACAAGGGAAATAGAGAGGTGCCTGGGATGCCAACTGGAGAAAGGTCAGTATCGTCTGTCCTTGTGGATTTTCTGCCGCACCATCAGCAGTGTATCTGTTACCTCTGCTCCATGGGTGAGACTACAAATACACTGTCAAGCTGCAGTAGGAAAGGACTTGAGAGGCAGAGAGAGCTCGGGGAAAACCAGGGACAAACCAGATTATCTGTCTCATGTCTACTGGTCAGGATATAGTTGAGGAGTTCAGCAATATGACTAAAAAGTTCTATTTTATAAAAGTTACCTACTGCAGCTTTAATGCATTAATATATGGAAGTTTACCACAATGTGTTCGTCTTCTATCCCATGGGGAATACTGTTACATATTCACTAAAAGTAGCATAGTTCACGTATACTACAACTAAAGATAGTTGGGAATGTCAGTAACGTTCTGTGGGTATCTGGAAACCCGTGTCTCCTAAGCTGTGTAAAGGCTTTTGGCTCCATGCACGATGTTGGCTCACATTTAAATTGGACCCAAATACACAGACACACTAGTGCTTTCTACTTTTTTTACTTTGAAAAGAAAATTGCAATATTGAAGCTGATTGTAGAATTGATGCAGGTGAAAAGAGCGTCTATGGACGATGGCAATAGATTGAATGTGTGAAAGATAAGCCTGTGGCAGAGCTTGAATGAATTTTGCAATTAACTCTGAGAGTACAACAAAATATGTCCAATTTCACATTTCTGCTGGCCATTTCATTTCTTCACTGTATCTACAAATCAATTATACTGACATTCAATTTGACTGAGTGCGCTGGGAAGGACTTTAATGTGGTGCCAATGCAGACACCAGTACAGAATTACAGTATATTGGTGGGGTTTTAATTAGATTTGAAAATCCTAATACTAAGAACAGTCTGTACATCTGGCTGGTGTTTACATTATCCATGTGACAAACAAGGTTAACGGTCTGTGTTTGCAGAACAACTCATCATGTCGTATAACTGTGGTTTCGTGACATACATTTCAATCCGTGCTGATCTCTGGCCGCTAAATGCAAAGGATCAATGAGAATTCTGGGAAATAAGACTCTTCTTGTTTAAAGTTGCAGGTAGGTTTTTTACTGTATCCTGGACAGCAGTACATGAGACAGATAATCTGGTGAAGCTGACTGTCGAGCCCTCATTCCCATGTGGGTTCTAATACAGACGCTTTAGGATCATGGCAATGAGACTCAACCATCAACCTTTCCAACCTTCAATCTTTTATCTCTCGCTCTAATATGGTTGTTTTTGGTTCAGGGCCTGCTGGATTCTATGTTAAAATTTTCCCCCCCCCAGTAAGGAGCACTAAGGAGGGAGCAGAGAACCATGATTGTTTCACAGATTTATTCTGGTCTCATCGTTCTACTGTAGGATATATGAAAGTTTCAGCAAATATGACTATCAAAGTTATTTTTATAAAAGTTATCTACTGCAGCTTTCAAGTTTCAGTGTTGTAGAAAACCAGGTTGAGACATGAAGTTAAAACGAGGGATGATTCCACATGGTCTCTGGTTATACCAGGAAAACATCCATTCAAATGTTTTTTAAAGTCTAAAATAGTAATTACGCGCAGGGCCGACTGCTTTCCAAGTCACTACCTCAGCTGTGCAATGCATTGAGGCGTTTAGAAAAATAAACCTGATGTTTTACACAGTCAATGATTCATAAAAGCAATTCACTGAGCAAGTCATGTCAGGTAGATAACTATAAAATTACAGACATCTTAGAGACTGTTAAAGCACAGTAAATATGAAAAATTCAACATAAAAGTTAAGATTTACAATGCAGTCATCACCTTACTGCAGTGTGCCAGAGTTCTCAAGGAATTCTAGTTTGTAACATCAAATGAACTGAAAAGGCACGTCACATTTCTCAAGCTGACATTTAAACCAGACATCCCTTAGAAAAGTATATTCAGTGAATTACATGAAACCTTACAATGTTTTACGTGGTACACAACAATGTACCGAACCACTTTTCAACATACTATTCAGTATACAGCTCCCTTGTGTGTGTGTGTGTGTTATTGACAGTGACTGTGTTTTAAGGCAACCCTGCTGTTTTTGGCAAATCTGCTCAGTGATCAGCCCGGCATCGTCCATGTTCTAGCTACAGCACGTCTGACGTAGTCTCACCCTGGTAAGAAAAGGTTGGTGGCCAAAGTTAGCACCCGGTTAAAAGAATACGGATTAAAGGTTGGCTACAAGTGTGAACGCACAATGCTAAACTGATCAGAGAGCAGATCTGACAGAAACACTTCCATGATAAAGTCTGTTACAAGAGAATTTCTATAGTTTTTATTTTGGAACCTTTGATGCTATTTTTTTGTTGTCACTGACACATCTTGGCTTTCAAGAAGTCTTTCTTTGTCCTTGACCAAGACCAATGAGAGGTTTACAGGTTTCTGCAGAAATCAGGAGCAAGGGCTGATCAGTAATGTCATCTTCGTGGTTTGCCTTCCATTTCCATCTGTGAAAGTTTCTGTGTAGAGGAGGACTGTATGCTAAGGAAGAAACAGATAAAAACAAAATGCTTTGGTCCATGCATGATCTATCTTGGCTGTTGAAGTTCATATATTCCAGAGCCACACATGATTGCTGCCCGTATCCTAGCAGTGTGGAGATCAGAGTCCTTGGCTCGCTTCTATCCGTTCTCTTTCCACAGTACTAAGTGAATGCTATGGTCCGGCATGCTGGTGGCAAACACTAGTCCAGAGTCATTGTCCCCGTCCAGGCCGTTGAGCCAGGACGTCACGCCGGCCAGGAAGCTGGATCCTCGTTTGGATTTTCTGTAGGCCGGTAGAGGCCAGCGGCCCGAGATGGCCTCTGTCCTCAGGTCCATCACGTACAGGAAGTGGTTGTCGAAAAGTAGTGCGAACACCTCGCCAAAGCTGAGCAGGGACAGGTTAGCTGGGTCCTGTGTTTTTATCACCCTGGGACCATAAAAAAATGCTGGATTAGGAGTGCTGCCAGCTGTTTGATCATACCGTCTGATTATATCCCAATATTTTTTCTTGTCTAAACCATGATTCAAAGCAAACTGTAAGGAAAATAAATAGCTAAACTTGTTATATCTGTTTTACATGTGTAGAGTTGTGTCTGATTTAACACAGCAGTCAAAATGTACATTATCAATTAAACCAGACGGTTGGAGAAGCTGTATTTGAACAAAAAAATGTATTATTTTAGGCACACCACCACCTGAACTCACATTAGAAATAGACAGATACCTGTATGGGATACATAGAATCGCAGCTATGAACGAGATAACAAGGAACTGGTGAAAACTTACTCCAGCTTCATTTAAACAGCATTTGAGAAATGGAGAAAAAATCTAAAATCAGAAATGAGTAACTGGAATAGTCTTGGGGAGTTCTGAGGAGTCTCTTTTCTTTGTGTGTATGCAGTGCGTAACAGAGTGTGAGGCACAGTTGGGCTTACAGTATGCGTGGGCATACACAATTTCTAACTTGGTGCCGAACAAACAGCATGCCTGACGGCGAGGTAAACAGTTAAAAATATTCTTAATGTACGTATCTTGAGGTTGGGCTGTTTTATGAGGCTACAATACATGTCCAGCCACAAACTGGGCGCACTGACCGCCATCTACTGCAGGAAACAGACACACTGACTATAGAAGCACTGTGTTATCTAATTACTTTCTTTGAAGAGCCTTAGCATCATGTGCACCATTTTAGCCGCCGCCCCCCCCGCCCCCCCTGAGAATCTCAAAAACTGCCAAGTCCAACTGCGTACACTCGCGAGGTCAGAGCTGCAGACGGATGTAGCGTCCTCAAACTTGAAGGCGAGGCTGGAAGCTGATGCTGGCGGTCCTCTGAAACGACAGTGTCTCAGACCACCTTGCAGTTTTTTCTCTCCCTAAAGGCACAGACCTGCAGAGGGACACAGCTCCATCTTTAGGGACCTCTCACATGCCAGAGACCACACCAGGACAAACAATTGCCAAAACAATCAGGAGGCAGACACCCTCCTCCACATTTAAGAGTAGGCTTTAAACGTTCCTCTTTGATAAACTTATAGTTAAGGACTGGATCAGGTGAGTCTTGAACCATCCCTTTAGTTTTTGCTGCTATAGGCCTAGACTATCGGGGGATTTCCCAATGTGCACTGAGCCTCCTCTCTTCCTCTCTCCTCTCTCTTTCATGCACTCCAATTCATTCCCATTAATGCATGTTACTAACTTCACCTTCTTCCCGGAGTTCTTGTGCTTTATCGTCTGCAGGTTGCTCATGATCCGGTGGAGCCTTCCTCCCATGGTCTGCTAGAACTGCCATTGCTAATATCACTGATATTGTGTTTATTATTATTAGTTGTTGTGAGTATTGTTGTGCCAGGCAGTTACTGTTGTCGCTGCTCGGCTGGTCCCCTGTCGTTGCTGTGTCATCGTCGACCGTCTTTTTCATGATCGCAATCGATCATCTACTTGTTAATGTAGTTGTTGCTTCGTTGTTGCTGTACATCTGTTGTTTCCCTCTGTTTCTCTCTCTGTTTCTCTCTCTCTCTCTCTCTCATGGCAGAGGCTGCAGGCAAACCACAAATGAAGTGCTTTCACACACAGCAGTTGGAGCAATTTGGGCTTTTGTATCTTGCTCAAGGACACTGTGACATGCAACCTTCAGATTACTGGACAACCCACTCTACCTCCTGAGCCACAGCCGCTATTTGGTGGAGTGAAAATATATTTAATAAAACTGAGTATTTCCACCTTATGCTACTTTATACTTCCACTCCACTACATTTTGGAGGCAGATATTGAACTGTTCACTCCACTTCAGTTACTTTACACATTCACATTATGAATACAAAAGTTCATAATACACATGGGAATGGGAAGTTTATATTAGGTATTATTCTGATAATTAAATGATTAGTCCCTAATAATAATAATAATAATAATAATAATAATTTTATTTGAATTCTATTTGCAATTATTTGCAAAATTATTGGTTGATGATTGGTTTTATGAAAGCCTAAGTATGTTTGTGACATTTTTAGATTTTCTTTCCTAGAAAAAATAAATGAACATTTGAAGAGTTTAAACTGTTGTTTGTTGTTGTGTAAACAATCAGTTAGATTTGGTTAGAACACAGATGGAATATTAAATCATGGTAAATAGTAAATGGACCTGTGCTTGTATACGCTTTCTAGTCTTCCGCCACATCAAAGGCACTGTTTACCATTAACGTGCCACATTCCACGCCTTTCACACCACATTCAGACAGATGCAAAGTCCCATCAAAACAGAAACTAACACATACATAGCACATTCACACGACCGATGCATCGAGAGCAAATTTGGGGTAAAGTTCTTGCTGCCAATGGATAGCTTCGACACGTGGGAGGAGGGAGCCCCCGGGGATCGAACCCAAACACCCTTACTGATTGGGAACGACCCGCTCTGGCGCCTTGAGCCCACATCCCATCTTTTGCTCCCTCATAATTTAGCCTTTCTTACCCTCAGGTGTCATTAAACTGCAGGTTATGAACTTTTTTTTATATATCTTATCAGTATCAGCCATGAGAAGCAGGTAATTATTGGTTATTGTATCGGCTGGAAAAAATTGAATATTGTGCATCCCTACATACATACATTATTTATTGTTATATATTAATTATTAAGAAAATAATGATTCCATTAATTGTAAAAATGCTGCATATGGGATCTGATAATGGGCCAGGCCAATAATTGGTGTATCCCTTCTGACACAACAAGAAGCTGCTGGAGACAGGAGCATTACCTTAATTTCATACTTATCAGCACTGAGGAGGATATGATCACCAGGACTGTGCACCATAGATTCTACTTCACTTTTCTGTAGTATCACCTGATGGTAGACAACAACAAAAGACACGTTTCAAAACACACACACTGATCATGTCAGTTTACTGGATTAACTGGTAATCAAATTACTGACATTTCAATACTGAATAATAATGTGCCAACATATTTACAGTTATGGAAATAACAATGCATCAATAACAAGGAAACCTGACTGGGCGAAGTTAGCTGACCTTGGTGACCCACTCGGTGTGTCCGGTCAGGGTGTTGAGACAGGCACCAGCAGACAGAGCCCAGACCTTCACGGAGAAGTCTGCAGAGCCGCTGACCAGCAAGTCCAGCTCATCGTTGTAGTCCACGCTGAACACTGAGCAGACACAAGTTATTCTTGTATTTTAAGCATTGGGAAGTTGCTGCTTACAAATTTAAAAAAACATCACACTTGGAAGTTGCATCACACACACACATATTTCACTTTTCAAGTTTATAAATGATACAGTCGAACTTAATGCAGCTAGAATTTATGCCAACAAAGAAGGGTTTGTTGAGTTTAGGGTCCAAGCTCCAACAGGTTCATTTCAACTGCATTTGGTTGATTTGTAGTTTTGTTAATACACTATGTATCTGTACTTTTATAGACATTTATATTTAACACTGTAACTACTAGGGCTGCAACTAACAAATATTTTCATTAGTGATTAATCTGTCAATCATTGTCTCAATGAATACATTAGTTATTTGGTCCATAAAATGTCCTCAAATGTCTTGTTTTGTCCACAACCCAATGAAATTCAATTTACTGTCATAGAGGACGAAAGAAAGCAGAACATATTCACATTGGAGAGAATCAGAGAATTTGGACAGTTTTTCTTAAAAAATACTCAAAACAATTAAATTCATTATTAAAATAGCAATTAATCTCCGAGTTGACTAATCTAGTAACCACCCTGGAATGCAAATCAATGTGCTATAATATAAATAAAGTTTTGCTTGCCTTGGCATATTACTAAATAATAATATTAAGTAATCCAGCAACACCAACCTGCTCCTGTGTGGCCACGGAACTGCTGGATTTTAGCCCCCGAGCTCCACTCCCAGCATGCAATAGTGTTGTCGAAGGAACCAGTCACCAGCTTCTGTTCGTCAAACTTCACTGTGGCGCACGTGTGTGTCTGAATTCCATAAATGCACTGCCCAGTTCGCACATCCCATAATTTGGCAGACAGGTCATCAGATCCTGCAGAACAAGAGGATATCCATGTTAACGCTGCAAGCTCTGACACCGCTCCACAATACCCCACCCAGATGTGGGTCAAACACTTGTTTTAAACCCTGTGGTAAAGGAAGGACTGTAGGCATGTTTCTGGATAGTAGTGTTTCACATATGTGGATTGAGAGAAAATAACTTTAAGAGACAGCTGGTCTGGACTCACAAGATCACATGAGAATCCATCTGGCCCAAGTTCAAGCTATGCGTTTTTGGCCAAACTACAGGGGTAAAGGGCATCTATACTGGAATTGATATTGCCCCAATAAGTCCATTAAG
>NW_023339774.1:972534-979667 GCF_004916995.1 Morone saxatilis | reverse complement strand
GCAAACACAATAGGGTTCTACCCCTTCAGGGTTTGAAATCTAAAATGCTAAAATGGGTTCCCATGTATCCTGGAAGACTATGTTGTCCTGAAAAATGTTTTCATTGTATTTTAACCCCTCAGATCTATGCCTCAGGTGGCCTACGTATTTTATTTGAAACTTGACTGGTATGATAACTTGTGTGGTATGATACTTTAAAGCGGCTTTACCAGACGTGAAATGAGCTTGCAGTATTTTAATTTTCGGTCAAATAAAATTAATTCTACTTAAATTGTTACCTTTGGGCTGTGGCCAAAGTAATGTTACAGTCAGAGGGACACTATAGTAAAATGTAGTCAATACGCTGAAAGAGTACGCAGTGGAAAACTGTCTATGCAAAGCAGTAGGTTGCACAGACGGTGTGGGTGTCTGCTGGGTGAAGGAACGTAGTTCAGAGGGTGTGGTGATTCATAAATACGATCTCAGGGGCAAGCCGAGCCCAGCCCTCCGGTCTAACAAGCAGAGGACGGAGACAGAAGCTAGATAACAGCAAAAGCATAGGATTTTCATTTGCTTACTTTCTGTCTCTGATTGTTTCTATCTGACATATTATAAAACTCAGACAGACACGGCTAAAACAAGCTCCTCCTCTATTTTCTTGGTTACCAGGGGGATGAGTCCTATATCTAATATAAGACTGCCTAAAAAGGAGCACACACCAGCGTTTTTCTGAAAAGTTGAGAGATTTTCAACTACAAGTGCTCTGAAAAAAGACGTGGCTGCTGAGGTCTGTCCTCATTGGGAACAAGTGAAAAAAGACTGGTGCTCAGAAAAATACTAAAAGAATGAAACATGAACTTCCAACTTTTGTCAAAGAAGTTAATTTCAGCAGCTTGGTGTGGTTTGCATGTGATTGAATGAAGCAGTGAAAAGTGTGTGTAATGGTACTGTGTTCTGCTGAGGCTCCAGGATTCTCAGCATATGTGTCCTGCTGCCTTCAGAGGTCTGCAGGGATTTAATGAACTGAAGGAGAAACCTTTCATACAGTATAATGGAGCTGTGGAAAACACATACTGTAAGAAAGAGGAGAGACACATTTTATGCATTATTGCTGCAAGTATTTAGTTTGTTCATGGCAGCAAAGTGAAACAGACACAGTCATGAGATGTCTATTTGCAGCACAAAGACCTTTTTCATTAAGGGAACCTTTTCTATCATTGAGCAAACTGACTATGTGACATATTTTATGGATATTTCATATTATATTCAATAATAACAATAACAGTAGAGAGCAACAGTACAATGAACCCAAACAGTGAACACAATAACTGCAGGAAGTTTGTGTAAAACCAGAGATTTGGATGGATTTTGAGCAGATTATTTCCTGTTAATATATAATATATCAAAGATGAGTTTTACTGATATTTTTAGGAACTTTTTTATTTAATTCTCTGTGTTATGTATGTTTTTATTTTAAACAATCATACATACATATCTAAACTGTCTAAACTTAAAGATTCATTTAGTTTCCTTCAGAGAAGTGAACCAAATAGGCCTACAGTGTATATTTAAGTTTTCTTACACCGCTTCAAATCTACTACTAAGGGTCCTTACCCCCAGGTTGGAAAACTACTGGTGTAAAACACTTTTTCCACTGCGATTTGTCATAATATCAGAATTTTTAAACTTCGATACAGTACAGTACTAGCATATTTTTTTTTTGCATGCAGTGCTGCTACAGGAAGGTGTCACTGAACACATATTAACGTTGTTTTTCTTCCCTGTTGTTTCATCTGTGCACCCTTGGGTTGAAGAAATCTGATTGTATTGTATCTGTTTTTCTTATAGCTTGTATGGTATTGTAGATTTTATTAAAGGTATAACTAACAGAGATTGAAGAGATTGAAACACATTGAAAAAGTATTGACACTTTTGACAACCTCACTCTTTTTACGCTGCCTCTTTTCAATGAAACTGAATGAATGGTTTGTTCCTCTCACAGACAGAACACATTACTGGTTGCTTCATCTGCTTGCTTTTTGTGGTTATAAACAGAACTTTTTCTAGTTCTCCCATTGAAGCAATCTACAGACAGAAGGGAAACAACGGGGAATTGAAGGGACAGTCAGCTGATACGTGCCTTCTCCTGCTGATTTTGTACAAAAAATATTCAGTGCTCTGCTAGTGATACATTCTTATGTGAGTGCTCTGATGAATAATGTATTCCTTCAGTTTGAAACAGTAGCAGTTATATTAAGCCTTTCTGAAACTGTTGCATTGTTAAATCAATACATATTATTTTATGAATCCTGGAACCTGGCCTGCAGGTGGGCAAATTTCAAGGTCAGGAAAATACCAAACTGTTGGAGCGAACTGCTGCTACAATAGTGCCTCCTGGAGTTTGGTGACCTCTGCCAAATCCTTTTGTTGCAGCTAGCCTCAATCTGAGCAGAGTTCCAATCTGCCAGAACAAATGAAAACACTGTGTGGGTGTTTGTGAATAGCTGTAACCTTCCCACATCATGGTCATTTGTTATCACACTGTATTCAGCACTGCTGTTAGGCACAGCACTGTGCAAAAGAAGTCATGCTGCAGTTCCATACTACATACTAACAGGTTTCTTACCAAGTCTTGAAAGTTTGGAAAATGTTTAATTTTAACAGTTATGTTTTTTATAAGGTTAAGACGTTACAAATATACTTTCAACATAACCTGCTGTTTTATCAACACAGTCATGCAAACCAAATGCATGCCATGTTTGAAATGAAATGACGCCGTCGTCATATTTGTCTGTTGTCTCCTGGTTCACTCGTCATTCATAGCTAGATAAGTCCCTTCTTATCTGGCTTACTCTTACTCGGAAATTAGCGAGCATTAAATAATCATGATCAAAGCATGCAATCAAAGTTAGTATTGTCAGCTTGCAAAATAAACAGTGACAATATACGTTGGTTGCTGTGGGTGTAAAGGAATTCTATAAACTTTAATAATTGTATTTATAGTAATAATTTAGATGTGAGGATTATGGCTGATTTGTAAAGTGCTTCAGTTTTACTATTATAAATCTGTACGAAGCCTGAGGAGTGACGCATACGGTATCCATATCTGTATTCAATTCAATATTATTTGTATAGCGCCAATTCATAACAGAAGTTATCTCAGGACACTTCAAATAGAGCAGGTCTAGACTGACTCCTTATAACAGTTACAGAGACCCACAGTACCACCATGAGCAAGACCTTATATTCAACTTTGGTATTTATTTCACATGCTATTTGAAGGGTAAAACTTCCTTAAATAAGTCAAATGAAAGAAGCAGCTGAACAGGCAATATGATGTCCGTGTTTACTATCAAGAGTCAGATGTGAAGTTCAGTATTCATTTCATATGTCCAGTATGGACATATATGCAGTCAGATGGTATTAACACAGTGATATATGTGTTGTTGTACGGGCTTGTATTCCAACACAACAACAATTTAGGGTTTTGAAAAGTCAGTGGGACATGCTGTGTCCATTCTCAGTAGAAATGACCCCTCCTTCTACCCCTTGTCTTCAGCAAGTGATCAGTTGGATTGAGGTCAGGTAAAAAATGAGTGGGTGACTCAGTATGTATGTCTCTGTATGATCATTGGATTGCAGAAATAAAAATTGGGGTATGGACATGGCATACACCCTCACACACTGGAAAAGTTGATAATTAGCACTTTAACCAACTTGAACCAAAAAAATAAAAAGCCCTGTCAGTGTCCAGAATCCTTTGTGACTGCGCTGTAGGTCAGAATGTGTTAGCAGGGGGAACCGCTAGCCTAGCTTTACTAGCAGATCCTTCCAGAGTTGTCCCCCCCCCATGTTACCAGCATTCAAACCTGGCAACCCCAAAGACAGGACTTGTAGATTCTGTGTGGGCAGCTGGGTATCGAACCTCAGTACTCTTAGTGTGGACCAAAGGATGTTGTTATAAAAACATATTCTATTTTGTTTGCTTGTTCTCTGATCAGAAAGCTTCTGGTTTAAATCTTTATTCAGGCAAAATGCTTGTGCAGCTACTTATGCTTCGCTAACATTGGAGAAGTTTAAAATGAAAAAGATTACATTTCTTAAACTAAGCTATTGGAAAAAGCATTGTGTTGGTATTGGCACTGAAACTTGGGTAGCGTAGTGGTACGAGTCCTGAAACTTTTCCAAATGTAGCTGCATGAAGTAACTGGACCCAGCTCTTGAACCACAATGTCTATTCCTACACCACAATATGACGGGGATGTGGTTTTATTCACTTTTGATGAAGCTAGGCTGCTAAACATTCACCCTAGGTGATTTGGATGATATTCACAGAAACATTGAGCTTCTTATCTGACTGTGTGGAAGATGACAAAGGCTTGTGAGGTATTTGCTTTTATCAACATTTACTGTGCATTTACCAGTGTAGTAGGGGTGGACAATAGGGATAAAATCTAAAATCGAATCGTATCATGATACATAGTACATTTATCTATCATCTAAAATGAATTGTTTATGGATCAAATAACCACACAGGAATGGATGTTTTGATGTAGCAAAGGAAATATCTGACAAATCAAACAATAATTTAAAAATATTAAAAATCCAATATTGTCATAAAGCAGTCCTGCTCAGTGATGTGCAACATTTGGACCACTGTGCTAACCTACATATGGAAGGGATGGCAAAATCTCAACAAATTCTATCATCTAATTTATTTATTATTTATTATTGTCGTATCACCCAACCCTAACCGTATCAAAGTGTATCCACTAGGGGGCAGACCAGAGCCTGGATATTGATGCCAGAAATATCAACAAACATTAAAATAAAACACTGGGGACCCTTGTAGCTCACCTTGTAGAGCTGGCACCCCATGTACCAAGGCTGAGGCCCTGCTGCAGCGGCTGTGGGTTCGAATCCAACATGCGGCCCTTTGTTGCGTGTCGTCTCCCTTTCCTGTCCATCTCTCAAGCTCTCCTGTCAAAAAAAGGGAAAAATGCCCCAAAAATATCTGAAATAAACAAATAAAATAAAGCTCTAATGGGCATGGTCAACTGAAAAAAACTATCCAAATGTGTTCAACAACCACAAGTAATAAACTGTAACAAACCTCCATGTTTTAAGTGTTTCAAGTCAACATTATGATGGTGACACTCGGTTTAAATACTACTGCGTATTGGCAGAAAAAGGCTGTTGATTTCTCTTCAGAGCTTTCTGTCATTGCTGGGGTTTGTTCGGTCTGCTGCTGTCTGTACTTCATATTGTATCTGACACACTGTTAAATGGCAGTTTGCTTGTTAACGTGTGTTACACCAGTGATTCCCAACCAGGGGTATTTGTACCCCAGAGGGCAACTCTGCAGTTGCCAGGGGGTACAGTTTGCAGTTTAATTTAAAACATATATCAATATATTTAGTCAGCTGTACTGCCTGAACAGCAGATGTTGAGTTTGTGATAACTACTAGTTGGTAAGTGAGCAGAGAAGTCTAAATAGTTAACTAAAAATGATAAATGGTGGAAATAGCTAAAAGTATCAATTGTCAAAAAAGGTATAAAAAAAAAATGTGACAATTGTACAAAATCTTGTAAAAATGAATAAATTGTTGAAATAGCAAAAAATGGTTAGCTCAGTCGGTAGAGCTGGCAGCCCATATATGGAGTTGCTGCAGCGGCCTGGGTTCGAATCCCACCTGCGGCCCTTTTCTGCGTTTCATCCCCTCTCTCTCTACCCCCCTTTCCTGTCTGTCTACAGCTGTCTCTATCAAATAAAGGCATGAAAAGGCCCAAAAAATAACTTAAAAAAGAAAGAAAGAAAGAAAGAAAGAAAGAAATAGCAAGAATTGCCAAAACAGTTAGGTAAAAAAAAAAGAATAAATGGTTGAAATACCTGAGTAATGAAGTTATTGAAAAAGTTAGCTGAAAATGGATATATGGTTGAAACATCAGCTTGTGCCACATGTAGTACGAAGGCAAACTTAAACAAACCAAAACACTGACAGTTCAACTGTATGAAAAATATTTTCTAATATTATCCACTTTTATATAGTCAGTAGTGTCAAATAACATCCAGTTTAAAATAAATTCAGATGAATACATCTGGAACATGACTGGTGGTGTTGATGAGGGGGTACTTGAGTTTATCTGACAGAACTGTGGTGGGAAAAGGTTGGGAACTACTGAAGTAGCAGACAATAAACAAAAAAAAACATCAACATGAAATTATGTCAATGTGACATTATTGTCATGGGATAATACAGTTCAGACTTTTCTATGCTTGAACTGCAATACTACTCAACAATCCTAGATGGTAACTCTGATGGATTATAAAACATACTGTAAACAAGTTACAAGAGTGTGTTAAAGTCCAAAAAATCAAAAACTACATAGTGATGAGATGGATGGAACCAGCAGTGACTATTTTGCTATTCTTAGAGCCTAACTAAAAGTTGGAGTGATTAAGGTTGCGCTACACAGAATGTCCAATAAGGTTCACCCTGTCAGTATGTAATCAGCTAACTTCATTGTGATCTGTTTATTGGAAATTTGTAATTTCTTGCTAGTAGTTTTTTTAAATAATGTTCATGTACAATGCCAAGTTGTTTTTCTTAGTTGCTACATAATAAATAGATAACATTATCATCACATTAAGAATATCCAGTGTGGGATTTTTACAAATGCTAAACATCTTCTCAAGCTTTATTATATCTTTGTGTTTGTGTTACCTGACAACACCAACGCAGATAGAGGCTCCTTAATGATGACATGGTGGACAAGTAGCCCAAGCCAGTGTCTGTGATCCGCACACACCTAAAAGTAGACATAATACACAACAATACACTTGAGTAAACCATGACCTTTTCACACACTCTTTAAATAGACTTGTGTATGTATAAAATATATATATTTGTATAGTTGGTAGCATATATCTCAATATTAATGTACACGCAATTTTAATAACTACTGTAGACATATACAGGCAGCTGTGAGAGAGACTCGTGAGATCACACAAATGGTTGTATACAACTTGTATAATAGCCCCTTTCTAGTCTTTCAACCCAACCAACCCCTCAAAGAGCCGGAGTGGGGGGTGTAACACTAATTAATTTTATATAGACTATCTGATAGTATCAATACACTGTAACTAGTTTATT
>NW_023339774.1:969770-972509 GCF_004916995.1 Morone saxatilis | reverse complement strand
AGGAAGGTAAGTAGTTCAAATTGACACTAGGCCATATGGTGGGACCAGCTCTCTCAAGGATAGACACATGCTAGATGGTTAAAACTGGAATGGGAAATTAAATAATAACAAACTATTATCAACTGATCTATATAAGTATAAAAAGAGGTAGTTATAAGATTATAAATTAATAATATAATAAAAATAATAAGATAGAAATGAGAATGAGATTGGAAAAGTACAGTGATATTTTGACCACTAATTTATTAGAACGTAAAATAAAAGTTATTAGGAGATGATTAAGAGTTGAGATAGATAAAGAATGTAAATAATAAGGGGGTTCACAGAAAAATATGTAAAGATATGTAATCAGATAAAATTAATTGTGATCTGTTTATTTGGAAATATCATTGTAATTTCCATATAGAACCTAGGATTAAAGATTATAAAAATTTTAAATATATGTTAATAAAAAAACACACTACAGATCAACACATTATGTAAAACAAGTTGTTTTTGATTAGTTGATAGCCGATAGTATGAAATAGATAACAGTTATCAATCCAATTAAGAATATCCAGTGTGGGATTTTACCCCAAATGCTAAAACCATCTTCCTCCAAGCTTTTATTCTTTGTGGTTTGTGTTACCTGACACACCAAGCGCGATAGAGGGCTCCTTAAGTGATGGACATGGTGGCCAGTAGCCCAAGCCAGTGTCTTGTGATCCGCACCACTGACCTAAAAGTTGACATAATACACACATACACTTTTGAGTAAAACCAATGACCTTTTCACAGCCCAACTCTTTAAATGAACTTAGTGTATGTAGTAAAAATATAATATTATATATATATATAATATAAACGGGACTATAGCAAGATATATAAGTATAATCTTAATTATTAAATTTGTATAGTTGTAGGCATATATCTCAATAATTAATGTACAGCGGCAATTTTAAGTAACTACTGTAAGACATAATAAGGCCGGGGCCCTTGAGAGAAAGACTCCGTGAGATCACAGGAAAAAATGGTTGTATACAACTTGTATTATAGCCTTTCTAGTCTTTCAACCAACAAAAAAACCAAAATTCCAAAAAGAAGCTTTTTTTGTTAAAAAAAAAAAAACAATAATTTATTTTATGATAGACTATATGAAGTATCAAACACTGTATGTTATTTCTGTAACCGTTGTTTGTTCCAAAAAACGATCTTAAATCTAAAGCTGTAAGCAAACATGTTTAATGCTGATGCCAACATACCATGTAAGTGCCTTTGCTACTTTTGTATACACTAAAAATATGAAACAGAAAGAGCTGTACACTACATGTCCGCCCATTCACATAGATTCATACAGCAAAGATTCATCATAAAGAAAAACTAATTCAGTCATATCAATACACAGCATCTGAGGCAATTTGGGTTCAGTATCTTGCTCAAGAACACTTTCACATGCAACGGGAGGGGCTGGGGATTAAACCGCCAACCTTGGCGAATCCATGTTGCCGTGCGTCAAGCTATGTGCTTGTGTTCAACCCAATGGTGCCAGAATGAGTTTCAAAGTGGGGGTGGCATTTAGCTTTGTATGATGTTAATACTTTGGTGGATTTTTTTCATGTCAACTTCTTTTCAATCTCAGCCTAGCCTACAGGTTTTGTGCAACTAAACTATGGTAAGAAATCAGTGGGTAATATATCCATCCCATCCATCCTCTGGATGCCCTTGGCCTCTAGTTTGTTCTTGTACCTCATTTTATACAGTGAGGTCAAGTCCCAAAAATGGTCTCACTACATTGAAATGGTTACATATGGGAACATCATCACTCATGAATACAGTTGGGCTCATTGAATCAACAAGTGTCTCTACTTCCCAGTCTTACCCAATTTATGCAATCCCAATACTGTTTATGGACCCCACTAAGCAGAAATACACTAGGCGAAAAACAAAAACTGCATGGTATTTGCCTAGAACTGCATGGGATTAGCAGAAAGTGGGTGTGGGGAGACTCAATGGTACCTATAGAACCTATTTGTATTCAGATATCTTGAGGTCAGAGGTCAAGGAACCCCTTTGAAAATACCCATGCCAGTATGATATAGTTGGTAATGGTTGCATCTAGTTTCATCTGGTATCAGTATCTTCACTATACCTTAAAAACAGAGCCAACAAAATCATCGGAAAGACAGTGGAAGAGGTTACCATAACACCTGAAAGTAGGGGGACAAAAAGTCTCAGTGTCCACACTATTCCAAATTCAGCATATATGAACCCATTTCCACCCTGCAGCTTTGTTGCTAAATAAGGCAACATTTTCTAGTAGAATTGATGAGCAAGTCCACTGTTTGGAACTGAGCTCAATAGAAGTACCAATAGAGCTCTGCTACCTTGGAACACAACTCACACTGTGATTTATTTTCATCCACAATTCTGTAGCAATGTGTTATAATGACTCTGTATGTGTTACTGTAGTATTGTCCTCTGTGCATCAACTGCACAGTTTAACCATGAGTTAGTCACTTGAGTATATCAAGAGTCATTCAGGCCATAATTAATTCACATGGGGCAGCTAAAGCTTGGAAGGTTGTCCACAAGAGTTGGTTGGCGGTTCAATTCCTGTCTCCTCCTGTTTCATGTCAACATTATGGCATGCCCTTTAGGAATTGGAATAGGAATATTGAATAAATATATAGAATGAAAGTCTGAATATATGGCGCGGGCGACAACGGCAGCCTGTCATGGCAGCTCCTATCATTGTTGTAG
>NW_023339774.1:960491-969745 GCF_004916995.1 Morone saxatilis | reverse complement strand
AATAAACTAGTTACAGTGTATTGATACTATCAGATAGTCTATATAAAATTAATTAGTGTTACACCCCCCACTCCGGCTCTTTGAGGGGTTGGTTGGGAAAGACTTAGAAAGCGGGCTTATTATACAAGTTGATATACAACATTTGTTGTGATCTCACGAGTTCTCTCTCACAGCCTGCTGTAATATGTCTTACAGTAGTTATAAAAATTGCGTGTACATTAATATTGAGGATTATATGCTACCAACTTATTGACAAACGTATATAATATATATTTGTATTAGTTGGTATAATATATAGTATTATATATATAAATATATATTTTATTATCATTACCAAGTCTATTTAAAGAGTGTGTGAACAAGGGTCATGGTTTACTTCAAGTGTATTGTTGTGGTATTATGTCTACTTTTAGGTGTGTGGCGGTCACAGACACTGGCTTTGGGGCTAACTTGTCCCACCATTGTCATCATTAAGGAGCCTCGCTTATCTTGCGTTGCGTGTTGTCATGTAAACAAAACACAAAGATATAATTAAAGTTGGAGGAAGATGGTTTAGCATTTGTAAAAATCCCACACTGGATATTTTAATGTGATGATAATGTTATATGCTATTGTATTATTGTAGCAACAAGGAAAAACAACTTGGCATTTTGTTAATGAACATTATTTTAAAAAAAACTACTAGCCAAGAAATTACAATTTCAATAAACAGCATCACAATGGAAGTTAGCTGATTACATTACTTGACAGGCGCTGAACCTTTATTGGACATTTCTGCTGTAGCGCAAACCTTAAATCACTCCAACTTTTAGTTAGGCTTTTTTCTTTTTAAAAAAAAAAAGGGGAATAGCAAAATAAGTCACTGCTGGTCTCCATCCATCTCCATACTATTGTAAGTTTTTGATTTTTGGGACTTTAACACACTCTTCTGTAACTTGTTCTACAGTATGTTTGTATAATCCATCAGAGTTATCCCATCTAGGATTGTTGAGTAGTATTGCAAGTTCAAGCATAAGAAAAGTCTGAACTGTATATATCCCATGCACAAATGAATGTAACATGACATAATTTCAGTGTTGGATGTTTTTTTTGTTTCATTGTCTGCTACTTTCAGTAGTTCCCAACTTCCCACCACAGTTCTGTCAGGATAAACTCAAGTACCCCTCATCAACACACCAGTCATGTTCCAGGGATGTATTCATCTGAATTATTTTTTAAATGGCATGTTTAATTTTGACACCTACTTGACTATATTTTAAAAGGTGAATAATATTTAAAAATATTTTTCATACGTTGAACTGTCATTGTTCTTGTCTGTGTTTTTGCCATTTGTACTAGTTGGTTGGGAAAGTAACTTTTTGGTACTGGTTTTACAAACCTTCGCAGCATTTGTTAATGGACAAGTAAAAATTGGATAACTACAAGGAAATCAACTTTAATGATTTAATGTGAATATTGATTTATGGACTTTATTATTTTATTGACTTATTGATTATTTATTGATTTATTAAATGATACAAACAATTGCCCTTTTACTTGTCAGTTGCACAGCTAAAATGATCTATTGGAGTTTAATTGGAATACGTGTGTGTGTGTGTGCGCGTGCACTTGGTTGCAGGTACAAGATTTTGGACTGCAGCATTTGTTTGGAATGAGGAGTCTTCGTCTACTGTCTCTTGCAGGTATGATTTATCTGTCCATCTTTCTCCACAGAAAGTCCTCACTTTTAAAACAATTCTATTCTAACCACACTGAAACGCAGCTTTCAACATGCATCTTTAAAATATAAAACCTGGGAAATGAGTTATACATCGTAAGTAAAGAAGCAAACATAAGAAGATAAGATAGTGTATATAATAGTGTGTGTACATTTTATTTTGTGTTTCAGTAACTGATGTGACTTGAAATTCATCCACTGCACTCACCATAGTTCTTCACTGTATTCAGATCTATCTAGCTATCGAGGACCTGAGCAACAAAGATATAATTTAACAGAAAATGTGGCAGCATGAAAACATTATGAATGAATTTAATCAGTGGTTATTAAACACAAAAGCCCACTTGTTTTATATTGTGGTTTGTTCATCAAATCTTACGGCTGTTCAATAAATGTGCTCTTTGTACAATTCAACAGCTGAACCATACTACACTGTATTTAAGTGGATGTTAACACTTACCTGTTCTCTGTTGTAGAGCCCTATAGTGCCATCTAGTGCCCGCTCCACTGAAAAAATACAGTAGTATTATAGTGGTTTACAGACTTTTTTTCAGACACATATACCCACTATCCTGTCAGATGAAATCAGTACCCCTTCCTCAACCACCAGCCAAATGTGTTCACTTATTTTAAGTTATTTGACACTATTGACTATATAAAAGTGGATAATATTAGAAAATATTTTTCATACAGTTGAACTGTACAGTTACTTACTTTTTAGCCATTTATCAATTTTTTTGCTATTTCAATCCTTTATCCATTACTTTCAGCTAACTATTTAGACCTCTCTGCGTATCACTAACTAGTTTTAAGGCCCTCTCAATTGTAACACCAGCTGCATGTGTTACAGCTCACTCAATATGTTGATATATGTTTTTATTAAATAGTAATTTCTATTTTGTAAAATTAGTTGAGTTACTCCACAATCTTACCCCCTGGCAACTGCAGAACTGCACATACTCCTGGTTTGGGATCACTGCCCTAGTTGACCAAAAGTCATCAATTTTGCACAGACGACATCTCATGAACTCTTGAAAATCAATTAATCGTTATCTCTTAAACAAAATGCCAAACGTTTTCTTAAAGTTGTGAGGATTTGCTGCTTTTGTTTGACTTATGTGACAAATTGCCATGAAGTTAAATTGAATATCTTTCTTTGTTTTCGACTGTTGTGATGATGTGACAAAACAAGACCCATGAGAGAACCTCCAACAGTGCAGTAAAGAATGACCGGCATTACGCTCTCTTTGCGTTCGCTTTGCTGGACCAAACAATGGTGGCGCAATGCATAGAAATGACTGATCCTGTGGACACGTAGCATCACTCTTTTTACATAGACGTCACTTCGGCTCTCTTACTACCTCCACTGCCGGCTGTAAGCAGAAAAAACGCCAATCCCCCATTCTGTCTTCTGTCCCCATTTGTACCTTTCCCGCCTTGAACAGGCTGTAACAAAGGGGCTGATAATGTCATTTTGGGCTTTAGGATATTCTTTATATTTCACATTAACATTAATTGATTAATCAAGAAAATAATTGTTGTAGTAGATAAACTGTCTAACCTTTTGGCCGAATCAGCATCCATCTTACCTATTCCACTGCTGTGCCCCCCCCATCCAGGCTGCCCCCTACTGACCACCACGGGTCTGTCTGGCCTCATTCAGCTACAGGAGTTGGAGGAGCTGGAGCTGACTAACTGCCCTGGAGCCACCGCCGAGCTCTTCAAATACTACTCCCAGCACCTGCCCCACTGCATGGTCATCGAGTAAGACCACTGACCTATCCCACCGACCAACTGACCGACCAACCGATCGCCATACTTCTACCTTTCTCCTCCTTACTCTTCCTCACTTTTTTCTCAAATGCTAGCCAGGAGACTGAACTGCTCCTACTGTACCACACATTCCTCATTACCTGTCCAGCCCCCAACCCCGCCCATCTTCCTCCACACCCCATTGAGCAAGACTGACCCACAGGTGAACAAAGAGGCAGGAAGGCAGATGATGGTACATGCCAGACCCAGAGGATGATGGGATGGCATTCGAGTTTTAATTGAAGAAGATGCTGGAGTGAAGAGCTTGGTGTGACGTCTTGTCTGACAGCAAGTTTCTTCTTCAGAATGAAAGGTTTTTGTTTACAGAGGAGAGCTTCTCTAAAGACTTTGATGATTTTCTTCTGAATGGATACCGAAGGGAGCGACACGTGCAGATCCAGGAGCGGAATTCTGAAAAAGGGAAATAAAGACTTTCGTGTTTGAGCTGAAATGGTGGAACTCACACATGCGCTCATACACTGTAAACACACTCACACACATACTGTATATGGTTAGTGAAACAAATGTAAGTCCTCAAGACCACGAGTACTGACGTTTCAATTTTCATCACTCTGTATAATATAACTGCTGTTATTCTTTTTCTCAGAAGGTATCAAGCTACATTTTCTCTTGTTTAGAGGGAGACACCATATGCCAGCTGGAAAAACAGGAACCAGAAAGAACTAAACACGCAGTCCAGGAAGTGAATGACAAGGATGGAACTTCTCTCTTTTTCTCCCTTCCTCTGTGTGTGGAGTGTGCGTCATGGACTCACCAGTTCCCGTCTTTTTGGGATGACCCCACCTTTTTCCATTTCTGTGTCTTAAAAAAATTGAGAAACAACAGTTTACAGTGTTGGAGTTGATTGGCTCATTGTTTCACATTTTTTCCCCGCTCTTCTTCATTTTTGATGATATAATTTACAGATCTGGAAGCTGCGTTGTTGTAAACTGTGAATGTTGTGTTTTTAAAAAGGGAAATGTGTCGCTGAGGCAGTGCAACAAGCAGTCGGTCACATTGAGAGCAGAGTGCACATAAAGCATTTAATGCCTGAGAGCTTCTGCGGAGGATAAAACGCAAGGCGACTGTGGGGCTTAAACTGGAAGTGATGACTTGATATTTCTGGACTCAAACTAATAAATAACTTTAATAATAATAGCAGAGGGAGGTTTGCAAGCAACCTTTCTATCGGTGAGGTAGTTTTGTCCAAATTGGGGGTACAGCTGATTTTGGAAATAAACTCTTTTTTCCATCTTTTAAATGCTAATAGAAACACATAATGTTTAGTGTTGAATTTGAACTTGTGTGGTCCTGAAGCTGCAAATGCATTGTGTGACCCACTTTGGTAAGGTGAGGTTACCTCAAAGGTAAAAAAGGGAGACCAGGAGATTTCAGTATTTAATATTAGAGCAGTTCTTACAGTGTCCTACAGGCCAGGAACTCAGGAGTCAGGTAAATGTGGAAGTTTTTAAGAGATGATTTAGTTTGTGGGAAATTTACAAATTTTCTTGCTAAACCAGAGTCAGAGAAACTCAGGAACGGCCTTTTTATGTTTATGTTTGAAATCATATTTAGCCTAGCTTAGCTCAATTAATTGATTAATTGTTAGCTGGAGTAAGTGCACTACATGTTTGAATTAAAAGTGACATTACAATTGCCATTTACATTATCACAGCAAACTAAGAAGTAAGTTTATATGAAACTAAGGAAAACTGGGCTTTGTAAGTACAAATGTGAGCTAAAGACAAGCGAAAGATTCTCCCATTTGTTGCTACTCAACCTGTTACTTGTTGACTCTTCTGATGGGATACATTTGATGTAACAATGTGTGTCTTGGCGAGTGTTTTCTCTTTATAGTGAACAGCATTTTGCAGTAGCCTTTAGGACATGTTTAGTCCTGTTTTGTTGGGCAAGTCGGTAGGAAAGCAACCCATGCATGGTTAGAAGCATACATTGATCATTGAGACATACGAAGCTTTAATTTTTTTTAGATTTACTGAAATAATTGCACAGTCAACAGTCAACAGTCTGCTTTAGGCCTAAAAGAACAATGATAGAAAGAAATACATTATCATGGGGTAACTGGGCCTAGTATAGTATATAATGTATATAATACATTCTTGTCCCTTTCTCTATCCACGCAGCTTTCCAGAATATGTTATTTTATTTTAATCTTCACAACCATTTGGTCACCCCCGGAAATTATCTTGCGACCCCCTTAATTCCCTTGTTGATTCATTTTATCAGTAATACTATTATTAATACAGTGTATCCACAAAGCTAGTAGCTAAGATCTGGGAAAGCTACTGCCAGATCATCAGACAGGTTGTAAACAAACAGGTTAGTCACTTATAGACTTACATGGAAGAAGAGTTAAGGTGAATGGTAAGATAGATTCCCATAAGCATCAATTAACTGAGCTAAGCTAGGCTAAGCTTTGCACTCAACATGCATTTGTACTGCTAAACTGATACAGAAAGGCATCTGAAAGTTTGTATGACTATGGGTAAGAAGGAAAAATAGTAAATTTCCCTAAAAACCAAAGTATTTATTTAACATAAATTATTGATGTTTCAAAGGAAAAACAAATAAGTTTAAAGCCAGTAGTCGTGTTTCTTTCCTGCGATCATCTGATATTAAAAGGAAATGAATGAGCCCAACAGTGAGCCGCTGTGCTGCTTTTTGCCTCTTGCGTGTCCTCGGATGTGCTGACTGCCAACTGATAGGATTGGATCAGTGTCAGCCAGTATTAGGTTGTGCCAAATGCATCTGCAGCAGCGCATAAAATGTGGCTTGTTGCCTCTAGCTGATCGCTGACACACTGAAATGGACTGGGTGTGTACTGTACGGACACGGCAGACCATGCATGTTTTTAGTTGGTCTGCGTTGGCTCATTTCAGAGGTTGTTCTGAATCTCTTTTTTGTACATAAGTATATTTATTTATTTATTTATCTATTTATTTATTTAAATTCATTTGTGTCTTATTTTCGTGGTTTATTTATTGAAGGAGAGGACATTTTTTCAAAGGATGTTTGTTTTTATGGGACTTGCTTCAAATTTGGGGCCTTGAATTAGCTTATGCACTGATCACTGGTTTGGTTTGGTTTGTTTGTTTTTCTGACATTTCAGATCCCTGAGTGAGATAATCTACCTATTACATATTTAACTCTTTTAGGCACCAGTGACCGCTAACATCATTAAGACTGACTTAAGGTTTTTAAATCTTCATAATGCACAAGAGTATGTTTTCCTCTGTGCAAATGTGTGTCAACTTTGTATTGCTGTTGGGTCCATCATTAAGAATAATTGGATAAACAGTGGTGACAATTTATATTACTGTCATTGTCCTGAATGTGGAAATACAGAGTCTGATATACATAAAAGCATTTGAAGTCTGAGATTGACCTCTGTCATGGCTAAGCAATGTTTACACTGTCCACTAAAGTGACAAATATCTCTGATTTGATGAAGATGAGGAATTTATGGAAGCTTATTACTGACAAAATTATTGAAAAGGAAAAATAATTATTTGAAGAAGTTTTGAGCATGATTCAGCAAATTAGCTTTAGCATTAGCTCTGCGCTCACTAGCTATGGTTGGCTTAAGACTTAACATGGCAAGTGTGCTGAAATGCTGATTTTGGATTTGACTTTTATGCTATGAATGAAGGCCACTACCTGGAAGCAACACTTACTGATCTAATTAGACAGAATATTTTATTTTAAATTATTATGTTGTTTTTAATAACTGAATAATTCCTCAGTGTTAGATCAGCATGCAAACAATTTTGATGTGAAAAAGTCAAGTCATCATAAATATCAATACTGCAGAATTGTGTACTTTGGTCATTCAATTTTATTTTCAGATAAAAAATATTTTCTTTTTAAAATACAATAATTAAAAGTGAAATCCAATGTGTATTGTATGATGATGATTTTCAAAATGGTTTGTTTATCATTTAAAATCACTAGAAAACTAAATTCTGATGACTGGATGTGGTGATTTACAAGGCAAGAGTGCCATGCCAGTGTGCCACTGCTGCTTTAGCTCAGACTAAAATGTATATGTAAGGGAACCACACACTGATATGACTTTAGACAAGGCAAAACAAGGCCTGAAATCACCAAATAGGTCCTAATTTGATAAAACTATAATAAAACATTTGAGGGAAAGTCAGCTCAAATTACATTATACCATTCATAATTTCCTTAATTGTTGTATTTTCAATCAAATCAAACAATCCCTTGTATTTTGTTTTTTTTAATTACCATTTCTGAAAAGAAAATTGAATGACCAAAAGATGGACTGACCGTTGTCAATAATGAATTTGTGAAGTGTGTAAGTGAATCATTTATTACCATAAAAACGTTTTAAAATGTGTTCCACACAACAGCTCAGTTCCAACACTCTCAAACCCTGACTCACAATCTGATCAACACAAATGTGTTTTCTGCTCTTTCAGTATTTTTGCTTTTAATGAGCTTCTGAAGGATTGAAATGTACGTTTACATATCATGAACTCTGACATGCACAGTCATGCATTTCTCAGCTACAAACAACTAACAACAAACCTTTCTAAGGTACATTTTCTAAGGTAAATAATCCCTCTCACTTCTTTTACTGTCTACAGTCTTTGGTCTACATCTGTCACCATTTTGTTACAACCCTTGTACAGCACAACTTTAAGGAAGCAGTAAAATAAATACTGACAAGTTTACTGATAATGTTGAAATTGGCAAAATTTGTGTGATTTGTTTAGCCCACCTGTGCCTGTACTGATTTTACTTTGACTGAAGACCATCTTTGCTCTGATGACCAGCTTGGTGTTTGTGGTACCTGCAGATGTTATAAAGTTTTTTAAAAATGCATTTAGTCATATGATCACATCACACCAATATGACTTTTCACAACTACAGCCAGTCAAGGACCAAATACAGCATCTAATGCTGACAGAGGACTGTTGACGGGAATACAGTACAGAGGTGGTTTTTTGTCGGTTTTGGCTCCTGCCACCCTGGGGCTGCATAAGCAAACTAGCTAATGGCAGCTAAGATTACCATTTGCAGCTGTTAGCACTTTTAGCAACAAGTTCATCAGGAAACTGTAAATCTCCTTGGTAACGCTGTCGTTAAGATGTCCTCTGTCTGTCTCAAAGGCTGTGTTCAGTCCCGGTCCAGCCATGTTCACTGGGAGGCTGCTGAGTCCAGTTCCATAAAATATGATCCAGTTTCTCCCAAATTCCTGATAAAGTTGTGCTTTTGTACATTAATCAGTGAGGCTCGGCCCCCACAAACACTCCAGTTACGCTCCAATATTAAGCCATGCTGCTGGCAACTAGCTAACTAATGAAACTTCACTCTGTTACTCTGCTCTGCTACAAGTTGAAGATTGATTGACAAGTTGATGTCATGATATATATTATTATATGTAAATGGACTTGTATAGCTAGTCTTCCGACCACTCAAAGCGCTTTTACATTCACCCTTTTACACACATTCACTGAACAGAAACTAACGCATTCATACACACCAATGCACAGCATCAGGAGCAATTTGGGGTTCAGTATCTTGCTCAAGAATACTTCAACATGTGGCACTAGGAGCCGGGGATTGAACCAACAACCTTACGATTAGGGGACGACCTGCTCTGCCTCTGCGCCACAGCCTTTAAAGTTCAACCTCAGGGTCTACATATCTGATCAACTTTATTCAAATGTGTAAAATA
>NW_023339774.1:952111-960391 GCF_004916995.1 Morone saxatilis | reverse complement strand
CACACATTCACTGAACAGAACTAACGCATTCATACACACCAATGCACAGCATCAGCGAGCAATTTGGGTTCATATCTTGGCTCAAGAATACTTCGACATGGTGACAGGAGGAGCCGGGAATCGAACCAACAAACCCTTCCGAGTTTTAGGACGCACCTTGCTATGCCTCTGAGCACAACCTGCCGCACATGGGTGGGACTAAAGCAAATAAAATTGTATCATTGGAAAAGTACGGGTGGCCACCCACATTGTTACACGTCTAATGACAATATGTATCTATTCAATCTCAATTCAATCAATTCAATTTTATTTGCCTATAGCGCCAATTTATAAACAGAAGTTATCTCAGGACATTTTTCAAATATCGCCGACTAATACAAATTAAAATTGAATTGAATTGACATTGAATTGAATTCTTAGTCAGGGGGTTGTCAGTTTACTCAATGCATAGAAAAGATGGGCTCCCTTGAGGAAAAAGGTTGGGAAGCACTGGTCTAGATCACTCACTATCCCTCAGGTTGTGGAAAGTTAATACAAATTGGGCAGCAAGATATGACCTGTCTCCTACTGAGATTATTTTAAATTTGAGAGGTCATTTAGATGAAATCTGGGATGTTCCTTATTATTAATGTAAGGAAAAAACATCCCTTTAAGAGGCAGACACCTCAGACAGACAGACAAAAGTGCACAGCAACAACAATAGCAACAAATATACTAGTAGAAATAATACTAATATTTATAATATATATAATTTATTATTTTATATTTGAAAATGTAAAAGAAAATCTTGGGGAGCCAGTTTGAAGGGCTTGATGCAGATATTCTGAGACTTAAAGCTGCTGCCAGAGCCTATAGGCTTATGATTACATTGTATAGCCAAAGCTCAGTGTTATATTTTATAAATTTTTACATTTTATATTTAATAGAATTTCTGACTTATTTTAATGTTAAAATTCTCTTCTGTATATGTCTCCTTTTTCTTAGACAGACTGATGGAGCAAACCATTTTAAAGGAGGGCAGATTGTAGTGGGAGCAGTGGGGTGTCAAGTGTGACTGTGGCAGGGGCTTACATGAGTTACGGGTCAGGTAGGAGGGCCCCTTAGCAGAAATTTGCTTTGGACCGGCTCTGTTGTGAAAACCTAGACCACACACAGTGAACAGGGTTTTTTTGATTCCGTATGTTCATTATAATGACTTCACACTGGACTGACAAGGTGACAAGTATTTAATTGTAAATCGACAGTGTTAACATGTATATCATTTATACTATAAAAAAAACAAAGACAATAATCAAACTGTTAGTACATGCTGAGTATTAGACACATGGGTGGAGGTTAACACATAGGGTCAGGAAGAGGACAGTAACACTGAATATCTGACATGCTGTATTTGATCAAAGTGGAATGCAACTGCAAAGGGTTTGGTGTCACTAGTGACGATAGGTGGCTTCAGAGGGAAAGTGACATTTTGGATGCCAGGTAGTTGAGCTTTGAGTTGAGTTATGAAGTAAAAATTAAGCAACGTAAAAAGGTGAGACCAATGCTGAGCCTGATCATGCATGAGTGTTGCCATTTCCCGAGTGCTATTCTTAAACACTGCTCATGCATATTTATATGGAGCATCACTCTGAAATATGTCGAGTCAAAGCTGCAGTGGGTAATTTTTATAAAAATAACTGTCGTATTTGCTGAAAATTTCACTTTATCCAAAAAGTAGTTCATGAGACAGATCATCAGATTATCTCTCTCATGTACTACAGTCCGGATTTTTACATTTTATAAAAGTTATCTACTGCAGCTTTAAGTAACAGAAAGGTTCTCTAGGTTCTCTAAAAATATATTTAAATCATCATTTATCTATTGAAAGACGGCTGAGCAGGCTTTGCCATCTTAACCATAACAATAATTTTCACAAGCCATCATGTTAAGTTCAAACTCTACAGTGGTAATCTTGACACACTGAAAATTTGACATGACACAGTAGGAAAAAGTACAGGTGTAGATAATCACATGAATGATGGCTGAATTCCATTTAGCTCCTTCAGTTTCAGGGTGCAAGATGGCTCACTGTCGTGGCTCACTGGGACTCTTGAACAGGTCGCCATGGTTACTTTTCCTGCTATGTAAAGTTAAAATGCCTAATTATTGTGTCAATAATGCACCATTGTTGCTGCACAAGCCATTTCTATATTAATAACGTTGTTACAAAAGCTAGGGTGGAGCTAGCTAGTTGCAACAGTAATAGCAACACACAACTAGTGACACTAAAAATGTACAAATGTAAAAATGTGCTTACACTAATGTTGATGAATCTGAAAATGTATCTTTTATCCATCTGGGCTTTTTCCTCCACACTAAACCAGCCATTTACGACCCATTGAGAGTCGTGTAGACAACTACACCCAGGCGCACCCTGCACATTACAGCACTTCACAGTGCACTGCTACAGTCACAGTTGGGTGTGGCCACAACGTACCATGCCCGGCCTGTTTAGAGATGCAACAAACGTGAACCACTTTAAGCTGCAGTAGGTAACTTTTATAAAACTACTTTGTTGTAATTTTTGCTGAAACCTTTACTATATCCTGACAGTAGTACACATGACATATCATCTGTGAAAAAATCTGGTTCCTCTGCCTCCTCCTAGTACTCCTAATGGTATGGCCTGAACGAAAACAACCAATCAGAGAAGAATAGAAAGACGCTTTGGGTTGGAGGCTTGAATATAGTTGATTGTTGAGTCACATTCCTAGGGTCCCAATGTGTCTGTATTTGACGCCCCGGGGAATGAGACCTATCTTTCTAGGCTCTGATTGGTTGTTTTCATTCAGGCCCAGTGGATTCTTGTAAATGCCTTTATGAGCACTAGGAGGAGCCAGAGGAACCTGATTTTTTCATAGATTATCTGTCTCTATGCTGTACTACTGCCAGGTAATAGTCAAAGCTTTAGCAAATATGACAAAAAGTTATTTTTATAAAAGTTATCTACTGCAGCTTTAACTACGCCGTTTTTATGGTGTCCCTTTGTTTTAAATGAGCAATGAATGCAAAAAAGAGAAAGAGAGGTCGCATCTGGGGAAGTCACATGCCTGTTCAAGGGACTGCAGAGCTGGATAAAAGTCACTAAATCTGAAAAATAATAAATGGAAAACACCACAAATCACATCATCATCAACTATCCTATTCAGAACCTGATTTGGCTGATGAAATTTGAAAAAGATCTTGCAAAGTCGGTGTCCACACCTTCAGCAATCCATGGAGTGAGTCTACACGTTCTGCTCATTTTATCCACTGGTTGAATACTGAGCAAGATTTTGAGATGTTCACTAGTCCATTTTGTGCTCAACTATTGACATAATGACTACGGTTGTTCTATGTGTGTCAACTGTTTGGGTGTAGTTACTCTTTAAAAGTGTCAGAGAATGAACAAATAAAGCATTTTTCTGTAGATTTGGCACTTAAATGTGGACACAAACAGCATCTTCAATTTTATACATGGAATCTGGACATGGAAATGTGAAGGAAAAGGGCAGGCAAATGTGGACACTTGAAGGGGTAAACGAAGGATACAATACAGCATGTCCTCCAGAATCCTACCGTCTAATCATTAAGTTTATATTCCCTACAGTCAGTTATAGCTCAGCTCAGAAGTATAAAAGGCAGCCATCTTTTTATAAAGCAACCAAACCTACACATCGTCCACCTCTCCATAACGTGTTGTCGGACCTGACAACAGTACTGTTAAAAACCGATATGGTCAAAATGAACAGGGCAGCTTGGCGCAGCAAGAGTTTTTGGGGTTAATTTACCTGATTTACATGCTGTGACTATTTTGGTTGCTGCTCTGTGTTCTTAAATTAATTCAAAGCAATGTCTTTAGGTTCACATCTAAACACATTTACCCTAAGCAAGAATGATTGCTAAATGTTTACGGACAGCCTTTTCCCACATATGATCTGCTTCTATAACACTGTTGTTAGGTGATACAGTCAGGTCTGGACTGTCCACATACGTGTACCATTTATATAGCAACATTGTTTAGATACCATTGGGAGACTTTGTGCCACATGGTGCTACCTGCTGCCAGCCTGCCCTGTACACTGTCACCATCCTTCCAAAAAATATATATGAGCTCACAGTCAAAAATATATCCATATTTGATACATTTCTTATGTCTTAATGTAAAAACCCAGAATAGAATTTTTCATTTAAAAACAATCCACTAGATGGTCCCATAATGAAAAAAATTGAAAAACAATAATAAAAAAAATAATTCTCCATCTCATTTTCAAATGTGTGTGTGATGTGAGTGAAATAGCCCCCCCCCATCTCTCATTCTGACTGGACGAGGAACATTGGTGTTCCTCTGGCAGGTGCAGGAAGGAGGAGTAGGCTGATGGAGAGATCAGAGGTGGCTCTCTGATTCCCATTTATCGGCAGTTCCGTTCTCCAGCAGCCAGGTGGACAGGCCCAGTTCACTGAAGTCCATGTTGCTCTCGTTGAGCCGGCGTATGCGGTAGGTCTCGTAATGGATGTTGTGTGTCACGTCTTTCAGGTCCTGAAGGTGAGACCTTTGCAAAAAACAAAAGATTTACAACTTGACATTCATTTTGCTACTCTCTATCTAATACACTGGATTAAAACAACATGTAATTCATCAAACGCCCTGTCATTCTATAGGAAGTGATACATTTTAAATTTCTGACATGATGTCATGCCAATCCCCGAGAAATTGCTTACTCTAGTAATCACAAGAAATAACTGATCCCCATACTAGACACTTTCCACACTTAAGCCGGGCCTCGAGATTCTGCCCATAAAAATAATAAATCAGTTCAATGGTATATAATGCAGAAAAATGCTTAATGCAGTAATATACTGTAGATTATTGAACATGTTAAAGAATATTTAAGTTAAATATTATTTAATAAAGTTATTTGTTTAAGAAAGCATCCTTCTGAGTACCTTTACAGTCATATCAGTGCACAATCCACAAAGAAGAGGTCTATTTTCAAAGATTCACTATATTGGTGAATTTTTCCCTCCTTAAATCCTATAAATACTGAGATATATCTATATCCTCATACCCTGTCTCTTTCATCATGAACCAAGTGTAGCAGTGCAGCCAAACTTACCTGATGAGTAGATCTCTCAGGTTGGCAAACTCACAGTGCGCCACATTTTCAACTGTGAAAAGAGAAAAATATTTATTTTATGTTCAAAAACAGCCATTTACATAAAAGTAAACTGATAATAAATAATAATAATAAGAATAATAATAAAGCTTGTGTTGGACTAATCAGTTCTGCAGATACAGCGGAGACTTGTGTATCTGCCTAATTAAATATGCACACGACCCAATTTGGCAGCAATTCAAATGTTATCACAGCCAATGGGAATTATGTTAATTTGCACCCCCTACTGTTATAAGCACTGTGGTCCTGTGATACAGTCCCTGTTGTATTTTTACAGACAGTACAGATGAATAGGGTAAAAAATAAAATACTAGATATCACAATGAAGCTTTCATGGTTGAATACTTAGATTAAGGCAATTACTTTTTGTATTACAGGTTTTCTGGAATTATATGTATATATATGCAAATGAGTCCATATCTGCTTAAAAATATGCTGATTTCCAGCATTTCCAGAACATAAATATGAACACTGGATAAAGACAGGTTCAAAATTATTTATTTTTCAGTTCTATTTTGTTGACAAATTAGAGTCAATGGTTATTATCTCTTTTTATCAAGCAGAAAATATGGTCAACAGCCATAAAAAAATAACATTTTTGCCATGTTTTTAGGAATTAAAAGTTACATAAACTTGGCTAGGAATGCTATGTGAACAAAGCCTTCTGTGAAAACCTTTAGAATATAGATAACAGAATAAAACTGATTTTGGATATCTCTTTCTATTAAGCAGATAATATAGTCAACAGCCATGTTTTTAGGAATAAAATCTTACATAAAATAATGATTTGGTCAGTCGGGCTGTTTTTCCCACTCCTTAGCAGATGTTTGCTGTGCATTATTTTTGTTAAGAGGGCGAAGAAGAGTTAAAATTTTTCTGTTATTCATGTTTTACAGGTTCTAGTAGCTAGTACGAACACAAGCTGTTATATAAATGGTAAATTAACCTGTAACCTTTCTATGAGACAGTTAAATCGCTGAGATAAATTAAAATCTAAAAAATAAAAATTAAATGTGATATAAATCATGTTTATGTGAATCAGTTTCACTTTTACAAAGAAAAGGAAATATGCATTGTTTGGCAAATCTAATTTTGTTAATAAAAATAGTGAGAAAATTGTATCATGAACCCAGTATCGTGACTTGTATCGAATCGAGAATTTAGTATGTTGTTACCAGTGTTGGGCAGTGATACATTACTAGTAATAAAATCATAATGGTAATGGTAAATGGACTGTACTTATATAAGCGCCTTTCTAGTCCTTCGACCACTCAATGCGCTGTACACTACATGCCACACTCACCCCATTCACACACATTTATACACTGATGGCAGGGGCTGCCATGCAAGGTGCCAACTGCTCACCAAAGGAAACTTATCATTCATACACACCCATGCACTGATGCACAGCATTGGGAGAAATTTGGGTGTCTTGAGAGACAATAAATAAAAGAGATTTTTAAGTGTGGACGGGGGACAGGGAAGAAGAGCATCGGGTTTTATTCTTCTCAACGGAATCTCTTAAATGTTAAAATAGAAGCTTTATAAAAGCTGGAAGCTATTACAAGTTTACATTTTGAACGTGGTTTAATTATATTAAGTAATATTATTTTTATATCAGGTGAAATTAAGTGTACTCCACTACAATAAAATATTAAATGTCAGCTAATATAAAAGGGTCTCTCACAGAGTTAATAAAAAAAAAGCCTCAACACAGACCGGTCAGTTTTGAAACAATGGCGGTCTATGGCACAGAAATTCATTACTATAAAAGGCTGTGGATACGTTCACTGATTGTTGGTTAGTAATTTCTAACACTTGCCCTTTCACTCTCCACTCTACATGCCTGGTATTTTGTCTTTTAGATTCTCTGGTTGACGATAAGATTATATCTGTGACCATCCACATGAATTAATTAACAAAAATTTGGTTGAAAATGTGTATACTAAATTATTTAACATGTTAAAGAATAATTAACTCAAACATTCTAGAAATTACTAACCAACATGCAGCTAGAGGAGCCAGAGATCGAACCGCCAACCTTCCGATTAGGGGATGACCCACTCTACCTCTGAGCCACAGCTGCCCCAATAATCAGGTACAATATTACTTTTGTTGTTACCCCACTGATTTGAAATCCAACAATCCAATCACACCCATTGAATATTTTTTGGAATCATGGAGGAAACTAGTTTGAAAGATAGAACAGTAAGATTAGAAATATTCCTATTGTATCACCAGATTCTTGCCAATACAATACCCTTCTGCTGCAGGTACAGATGTCATAGCTGCTGCTTATACAAGGATGATTCTCATCCCTGTCGGTATATGAAACTGGATGCCTGACCCCAGTAAGTTGTGGGTGTCGTCTTGTGAGAAATGGTAGTTTAGAACACATGAAGATTTGTACTAAAGAGTCAGAACCCTCTTGTGTGAAAAAAAGTTTTCAGGTTGCATTGAAGCAGCTGCTATAGCTGTTGAAGCATTTGCTGCACCTACTCATCTGCTGTGCCAAAAGTGAGCTCACAATCTGCACACAGTGGGAACTCTAAGCAGTAAATGATAATAGCAGGTGTGAATAAGGTTACACTGATGCCTTACCTTCAATGATTCCCCACTTTGTTTTACGGCCAAGCACCTTGTTTCCATTCACCTGGTGCTCCTTGTCCGTTCCCACCACAGCAAAGGGAATGCTTCCCTGCACAGACAATATAAGCATGTCTCAGTCAGGATGATTCATTAATTCATTTGAACCTATGAGATCTACAGTATCAGTGCACTGTTAACAACTTGCAGCCTGCAGGCACTAATCTCTCATTTAACGTAATTTAAACTGTTATTATTACAGTATTTATTTAAAACCCCCAATCCAGCAGTAGTTTTTCACATTACACTTAGCAATAAAATGGTCAGGATTAGAATTTATTTATATTTTAAATATAACTAAATATTGTATCTAGAGCAGCAACAGTAGAGTTTGCAACAGAAAAGTCACTATAAACTCAATAAAATCTCAATCGAAACAAATTTAAAAGTAAAGTCAGTGAAATAAATAATATTCCAGACATCAGTCAGTATCATTCCT
>NW_023339774.1:948971-952011 GCF_004916995.1 Morone saxatilis | reverse complement strand
GGGCTACTTGTGGTTCTTATAGTCTCTAAAAGTAGAACAGGAGCCAGAGCCTTCCGTTACACACTGATGCACAGCATTGGGAGCAATTCGGGGTTCAGTATCTTGCTCAAAGGTAATACTTCGACATGTGACAGGAGGAGCTGGGGATTGAACCAACAACCCGCTCTTTCTCTGAGCCACAGCCGCCCCTTAATGATGTGCCATGATGTGCTCGTGTTTCCCAAAAGAAATCAACCCAATCAGCTCGATGGTGGCACCATAATTGACACCCAAAAATGTATATATCTTTTTTTTAAGTTTTGTTTTGGGGGCTTTTTCCCTTTATTGGATAGGACAGCTGAAGACAGACAGGAAAGGGGGTTAAGAGAGGGGATGACATACAGCAAAGGGCCAAAGGTAAGACTTGAACCCTGGGCTGCTGCAGCAAGCACTCAGCCGTGGTACATGGTAAATAGACTGTACTTATATAGCGCCTTTCTAGTCTTTCGACCACTCAATGTGCTGTACACTACATGCCACACTCACCTTCATACACTGATGGCAGTGGCTGCCATGCAAGGTGCCAACTGCTCACCCGAAACTAATCATTCATACAGTCAATCAGTCTCGCTCAAGGACACTTCAACATGCAGCGAGAGGAGCCGGGGATACAACTTACAGCCGCCCCAGCTCTACCAGGTGAGCTATCTGGGCGTTCCCATTCTTTAAGAAATCGATTTCCAGGACTTTATCTAGGACTTTTTCTGGACAATACAGGACAGCACAAAATGGTGGTCAGCTGTAGGTGGTCATCATTTAACGGTCACTCCCTTAAATGATAGCTAACACACACTTAGCAAGCCAATTTTTCCACTTTCTGAACTGACTACAGTTTTCCACAGCATAGACTAAAAAACTATTTAAACATAGATTATTTCAAGAATATTTGCTCATATTAATCAATTTGTCATGTTTCCATGACTGGAAAACTAGCCTCTCAATTTCCAAGATTTCCCAATTTTCCATGACACATGTAAAACCTGTTTTGCAAAGGCCACAGCCCTCACACCATAAATCCAACTCAATGTGCTCTACAAAAAAAGACTACTGGACTATAAAAGCCTACCACGATAAATCTTTTGCTATTATGCAAAATGTGAAAAATAACTGTTTTGACATCGTCAACACCAAATCAGGTACAGTATACAGCATTGTGGTATTGAGGTACACATTAAAATAGTTTATGAGGAAACACTAAAATAAGGTGGAGAATTTAATAGAATTAAAATCTTGAAATAAGAAATAACCCACTTGAAACAGTGTGGAATATTCTTTTATATATATTCAACACACCAACACTGAGAAAAACACACAGATCAGATCAGAACAAAAGGCAGAGCCGCAGTGTACCTGTACAGAGAAGGCCGTCCTTATAGTAGAGGGCGTATACCCGAGCACTGTGGCCAATGAGGGACGATGTCTCAAAGGCCTCCTGGTCGTTCAGCTGCATCATGCGCAGTTTAGCCTTCAGGTAGACCCCCTTCCAGTGCGTCGCATCCTGAATGGACTCGTCGATCCTCCAGCCCAGCTCCCGACACACACCCTGCCACACCTCTGTGCATGAGCTGATCACCTATAAGGAGACAGACGCTTGTTGGAATGTGGTTGAATGACAAGTACTTATAATACTAGAAAAAGTGAGCTGCTATACACTACTGTAATATATTATTTTTGGGCTCTGCCTATAATATCATATCAGGTTACCTTCTTCCATTCAATTAATGATCAGTAATTCTTCTTCTTATTATATATACATATCAGAAGAAATACATACATCATATAACAGTTTGCAACAATTGGTATAAAAACATCCTGTAGCTCTGTAACTTTTAATACTACTAAAAATATAATAGCTGAGTTTCTTTACAAAGAGCAAAACAAAATAAAACACCAAAATCATTTTGGTACCCTATTTTGAAAAGGGGCCAGGGACCATCTGATCAAACAATAAAAGCCAAGTGTTTTTTGTCTGAAAATGTCACAGGTTTAAAATTAAATACAACCTCATGTTGTGCCAATCATGTTTACATTATTAAAGCATTTTTTCGAGTGAGAGCGACAGAAGGAGCAGACAGCTTCTTTATCCGCAGGTGGGACTCTCCTTGTTCTTGACACCTTGGACCCAATTACTTTGTCTTTGTCTACTTTCCAGTGAGAGGAACACAGAATCATCCTCACTGCGTGACAATTCGTTGCATGTTGTGAATTTTGCGAATAGAATAGACCGAATAGAATAATAAAATGCAATGGACTCAGCATACAACAAATTTAATTGGATGACAGATTTTTAAAAAAGCACCCATAAAATATGGACTTTATGTTAAGTACGTATATAAGATTACAAATCTAACCAGACCATTTACAGCACATTTTAGTCAATATCAAAAAAGTAAATTCAAGTTACCCAGGATAACTAACACTTAAAGGAATCTTACATGCACCAATGCAACCTGTATAAGTTCTAAACTGTGACATTTGTGCAGTAGCATCACTGAGAACGGAAATCATGTATAGTCATTGTAAAACATCAACTGTACATACTTGTGACCCCCACCTTCCCTCTGAATTACATTCTTATTCTTACTTCTGCTTCCCTGAAATCTTTTATGCTACTGACAAACGCCTTTATTAGAAATATCTCAGTGATTGGATGACGTAGCTGACTTCAGCTGTTCAGTTAGTCCCAATTTCAAAATTTTCATTCAGATTTTTTTCCAACTTAACATAGAGCACATGTGTTAAACTACCCTCTTTTTGTGTCTCATCATTCAGGAATATTTAAATTTTCAACATTCTTTAGACTATAATTTACAACATTTGGGCTTGTCATCGTTGTCTGCTGTCTTTCAGTATTTAATGCATTTAAATTACCCATAGTACCGTACGTCTGGTTGTAACTATTCTGATGTTCAAGTATAATTCATCGATTCCATTTTACCTACAATGTTTAGGGTACTAAATTATTTCTACACACCACCATATCACCATTTAAATGTAGTAT
>NW_023339774.1:946302-948871 GCF_004916995.1 Morone saxatilis | reverse complement strand
ATATATATATATATATAACATGATGCCGGTTCATATATACGAACCAGCATTATAAACTACAGCATGCATCTGTATTTGACACACTGTTGATGAATTAACAGCTGATGGCTTTAACGTCTAGCTTACCTAGCTATGCCTTGGCTAAAAAACACAATATTGGCCTGTTAGGTAACCTATGTATTTACCTGATACACTTCATTTACTGGAATTACTAATATGAAGTTAATTACTTTTACGAGAATTGTATCTGCCTGTGCATTCAGTCCCAGTGAGCTACCTGGCTAGTTAGCAACTTTTGTAGCAAACGTTAGCTGAGTAACACTACTACAATTTAATAGCATGTTGGCTACGACTGGTAACATCCACACAAGCAACGAACAGCATCTGCTGCTAATAAATAAAATTACATTTAAGACATAAACTCAAAATGTCCACCAACCAGAGAGTTGCAGGGAGTTTCTTTATCCTGGCTTAGTTAGTTCACATAGCGAAGTTAGCTGTCGTAAGCTAACCTGTCAGCAAGCAAGTTGAAAGGATTGTCCAAGTAACCTAGCTTCGTAGCTAACGTTAGCTGGCCACCATGATAACAGTATCTGCTTATGTTAATTGTGGATTAGCTACATCATGTTTCTAATAGTCTTCTATTCATTTCCCAAGCAGGGAGCTTTTAGGTAGTAGGATAGAAGGGTGGCAGGTTCTGCCAGCATGAAAACCAAAAGATGATAGAAACGCTATCCCTGCCCATTTCTCTTTTGCACCCCCAGCTCTGTCTTACAGGAGGCGCCGTAGGAATATTTTCTAACTCTTCCCCGAAAACAAAGGCATGAAATGAACACGTTCACAAAAGTAAACAAAGTATCATTACTACATTCCTCGCATATGTATCTGCAACACAGACTTTGGCATGTTGTCTCTTCATTTGAAGTAATTTGCCTGTAAGGCAGAGCTGCGGGCACTGATGCAAGGTATTCCCAGGTACACTAGCTTCCGGTGTCGCGCACAATGTGGAACGGTGGAAATATGTGACTGCGGCCACTTTGCTCATGTCTGGCTTTCTCTGTGGTTCGGTTATGTGTGTACAGTGGCGGCAGCAGATCATTGATGGCGGTTTATTTTGTGTAGTGTGCAGTGGAGCCAAAATGTCATATGCTGCCAGCAATGCAAAGAGGACTTGTCTTTCTAACAGTAGGCGCGCATATTAAATCACGCGAGATAAGAGCGTGCCATGTACAGTAGCTTGCTGAAATGTGCTGATAATTACCACCAGAGGGCAAACAAATTACAACTTATTTCCTGCATGTAGTAGTTCTGATGCCGCAGTCCCTACACGTGTGTTATGAAACCTGGAGGGTGCCATGCCATCAGACTTTTACAGCATTTTATTATAATCAATGTATAAATAGATTACATTTTAAATTACTATTTCCTATTTTAATGTCCCTGTTCAGTGTTTAAACGATGAATGAAAGCTGCAGTAGGTAACTTTTATAAAAATAACTCTGAAACTTTCAGTATATCCTGACTAGTACATGAGACAGTTCCTCTGGCTCCTTCTGGTGCTCCTAATGAGATTTGGAAGAATCCACCAGGTTTGAACGAAAACAACCAATCAGAGCCGAGAAAAATAGATGCTTTGGGATGGTGGCTTGAAGACAGTTGACTGCTAAGACTCATATCTAGCATCTATATTTGACAACCTGCGAATGACACAACAATTTTATCTTTCTATCTATATATCTTTCTTGGCCAAATGTAATTTAAAGCTTCCATACTTATATGGAACTTATATACTTATTTATTCTTTCAAGTCCTCCAAAAGTGGTCCACATACAAAATAACCAAAGAAATTATGCAAAACATTAAATAATACAATGAACAATACAAATTTCTTACAGAAAATGTGTTACAGTGAAATGCCATAAAACTACTAGCTGTCTTATGCAACACAGCCCAAACATTTAGCAGTTTTGGTCTGTTCATGACAACTGTATGGGGGGTTATTTCTTATATAACTCACCTGTTAAAATTATATTAAGGCTTAAAGTTATGCATAATTAAGAGCATGGCAGGTGGCATCACAGGTGGCTGGTTTCAGCTTCATTCAGCCCGCCTCAGCTCCACCCACACTCCACGTCTTTTTCCATTTTAACATAACTCGATAGTGTTCTTTAGACCCTCCCTGCCTGGTAAAGGTTATATGTCATTGTAGTTATTTATAAGGATGAAAGTAAAAGCTAAATACTTTGTCATACAGTACATCATCTCTCTCTTTCTCTCTCTCTCTGTCTCTCTCTCTGTTTCTCTGTTTTTCTCTCTGTCTGTCTCTCTCACCCTAACTGGTCGAGGCAGTAGACCAGTTGTGGTTTAACCAAAGTTAAAAAGGTCAACGGTGACGCCAAATCCTCCAGCATTAAGCCTCCACAGGCAGCCGCTCAGCCAAGAGCATCATGGGAAATCTAGAGCCGGGGTCTGTCCGAGTTTTTCCTTGCCGCCATCGCCAAGTGCTTGCTCATGGTGGGAACTGTTGGGTCTCTGTAAATAATGTTATAAGGAGTTCGGTCTAGACCGA
>NW_023339774.1:937650-946202 GCF_004916995.1 Morone saxatilis | reverse complement strand
CATAACTAAGGGATGGTTCCGGACTCACGCTGATGCACGCCGTAACTATAAGCTTTTATCAAAGAGTACACCTCTTAAGCCCTACTCTCTAAATGTGGGAGGGTGGTCTGACTCCGCTGAAGCCCAGACTGGGAAGCTGGTTGGTTCCACAGGAGAGGAGCTTGGTAACTGAAGGCTCTGGCTCCTGTTCTACTTTTAGAGACTATAGGAACCACAAGTAGCCCTGCATTCAGAGAACGCAGTGTTGATGAATGTGAAAACATCCTTCTATCAAAACTCTTTACATACTTAATTCAAACATCACATTGTAGGAACAAAAAGAAACTGACTGGAAGGGAGCTTTAAATGAAAGTTTTCTAGATTGTCGCTTTGAAAAGGTGGTGGTCACATCAGCATCTAAACACTCTTACATGATTCATAACTTAGCCATTATTACATTTAAGTTGCTGCTGTCAGTTGGTCCACTTAAGCAGGAAAAAAGATGGTAATCTTATTAATATATGCATGTGGCACAGAGTGTCACGTCCTGATCAGCTCTTCACGGTAAACAGAAAACTTGTTTGTAATGCTGACACCAAAAAATAAACTGATCTGGTTTAAATAGCTCATGACCTCAAAGATGCAAGCAGCGTTGTCTTTCAGATGACACAATGGATGACTAATAGATGGTGTTAAAAACACTTTCTTGTCGTTCACTCCTTGCGTGGTTTACCACTCTATCATTATCTATTACTGATAAGGAAGGGACCTCTCAAGGACAGAACAACAGATCTGCTACAGTAGTCTATTCTGTTAGCACAGCTTGCATTTATGGTAGTGTATGTACTGACAGGACATCCGCAGAAATGCAGCTGTGACTCATTTTGATTTGCTGGGGTTACAGTATATTTTGTCACTTAACAGGAAATTATTCAGTAATAAATCAAGTGTCACTCGGTCACAAGGTTATTACCCACCATAAAATGTTACCATTTTACATATTATAATTAAAAAAAACTAATACTGAAACTAATAAAAACTGAACTACAACTAAAAAATCTTAAACAATAAAAACTGAAACAAGCAAACCCACTCTGGAAACTAAAGTGAACTGACCCTTCCTAAGGCCCACCTTTTGGAACTCCAGCTCCCTCCTTTCTCGTACTTAGATATGCTATGTGCTAGGCTCATCTATGTTAAAAAGACAACCACATTGTAAAGATGGTTAAAAGATATCTATCTACAAGTTTCCTACGGCCCATAAGGCCTTGCATGAATTATGGGTGCAACTTTTGGTGCCTAATTGGAACCAGTGTTTTGTGTGGTAAACCCATAGGGTAAATCTATCCTCCTTTTTTAGAGCAACTGAAAAATAAAATATGTGTGATAAGAGAGGATGAGCTGAAGAATAACACTTATATATATAGCATTAGTATTAGCAATAGCTTCTTTATTGATTCCATTGCAGCAGTGGAGCGACAAACATTCTGAAAAGTTCTGAGGCATATCAGTATCACATCTTAAGTTAGCTTATGTTAGTAAAGCGCTAGTTAACTATCCAGCTAATCTTCATCAATCGTTAGCTAGCCAAATATTAATATAGATTAGCTAACTAGCAAACTAGTTAACTAACCAGATAACTAGCCTGCTAATAATTGATGTAGTTAGATTAGCTAGCTTGTTAGCTAGCGTTTTTATTATAGTGCTACTTTTATCTTTGAACCATCTTTAAAATGTCTTTTCAACATAGATTAGCCTAGCACATAGCATATAGGAAAGAACAGAGGTTCTGACAGAGGTTGCTCAACTGTTATTGGAGCAAAGAGAAAATAGGGGCGGGATTTAGGCAGAGATTAAAAACAAAAATTAAAAACAAAATAAAGACTGATCAAAAATACAAAACTAGAATAACTCTGGTCTGTTGTTATGTCATCATTACTCCCTGCCAACAGTAATTAGTTACACTACAAGTTTCATTACTTTTCTGCTAGGCCTACTCCCCACAAAATTCGTAATTGTGTCGCTTCTCCCCAAATGTAAGACTTACAACAATTTAATCCAGTTTTGTTTCAAAGTAACTGGATATTTTCAGCTACTGAATGTCAGCGTTTCCATCTTCCAAACTAGTTTCAACCACGATTACAAAATGAATCCAAGGATATGATTGGATTGTTGTATTTCAAATTAGCAGGAGGTGCAGTAGGTAGTATGTATTACTAGTATTGCCTTACTGTCCAACACTGTGTAACAGTGAACAGCTTCAGATAAAACTTGTCTTCATGGGATGGGTCATGTGGGGTTGTGGCTTATCCCTTACGTCGGCCTGTGTCACTGACCTGCAGTGACACAGACCAATGCAAGGGCCCAGTGTAAAATGCTGTCTCATGTTACTATAAACTGCTCTGCAGTGATTTGGTGTCTGATAAAATTTACAGTAATACACAAACTTACCTTTTCTGATGGTATTTCATCTTCTCACTGGTACCAACAGAGACTATCGCATGGGCAGCCTTTAAGTCTTGACATTATTCACGATACTGTACCCATAATATCATGCACAATATCCTAATCATTTGCCAGTTACTGTAGGGGACACAAAGTTCATGGGTGCAAATCTGTCCGGTAGGTTATGGGGTGTCAAGCACAGCTGGTGTTTGGGGGAGGAGGAGCAAAGGGGGGTAACGAGTACTAAGTGATGGATGTCTGACTACTAAGCTGGACGCTACAAAGGAGCCACTAAAGCTGCTGAGGACACTAATGAGCCAGTGACTAAAACCTGGCCTGGATTCACTGGACTGCACAAGTCAACACAGAGAGGCTGATTGGTTCACACCCGGACTCCACTGGATTTAGGCTTTTTAAAGGCATATCTCCATTAAGGGAGCATGTGTTTGAATATTATATAAAAACAATTTGTGTGTATATATTTAAGTAAAGGAGCAGTTTAAAGGTAACATAGCATGACCATTTACAGAGAATCCAGGTTTTCATAAACTAACATGCTTTAAAGTAAGATACCATTATTTGAAATTGTTGTAGCCTAAAAAGAACACACACTTTACACATATTACTACTGACTCATTTTCAGAGCATTTAAAGCTATAATGTAACATTTCCACATTAAAATGTCTATAAACAGTAGAACTATGGTTTATATGTTGTTGAGTTTTGTAATTGCATTATCCCAAATGTTTACAACAATGTTCCAACCCAGAGAGAGGGCCACCATAGTTTCTCCTACACACTTGGAAGGCTAAGCTGTATTCAGATGGTTCTACAACTTCACTGTTTGATTCTACTAAATTCTACACACTGGCCAATTAAACTTAAATTATTTATATAACCAATTTAACCCATGACCCTGCAGTCTAATCAAACAACTTAAAGGACTATCTTTAATATTCATAGACATGTTTTGTATATAATCACCTCAAAATAAGTATTGTTGTGTTTTTGTTACCTTAGAATGAGCTGTTTTTATCAACAGAGGCGGAATCTGTCATGTTTCTACAGTAGCCCAGAATAGACAAACCAAACACTGGCATTTTTCGCTTGTTTTGTGGCCAATATTGTTAATCCTACACACTTTACAGCTTGTTCTCATTCCCAGGTCTTCAAATACAGACACAGTGTTCAGTTAGTTGCAACTTCACCAATAGATGCCACTAAATCCTACACACTGGTCCTTCAAGTGGTATAAAACTGGAAAGCTGTAATTACAATGTAACATCTTGTAAAATCGTTCACCTCTTACTACTTTACTTTACTTTACTAACAGTTGAACATGTATGTCTTTTGATTGTGTTTCTTTCTTTTGTACTTTCTTGTCTTCATACCGTCCCTTACAGGAGTTCAGAGTGGGAGCATCAGTATCAGCAGGTGTTAATCCAGCTCATGTTTTCCTGTCGTCTCTCCGCTCTCATGGCTGATTACACTCTGTGAGTCCAGAGCAAGGAGGGCTGTCTGTTTGAGTCTAGTGCTGCTCTCATTAGTAGCAAAGCATGGGCAGTGTGTGTATGCCAGTCTCTAAACACAGGGCAACAGCAACATAGTGAGCATGCCAGTACTTTAGTACTTCTTACTTTCTTTTACACACCTTGTGGTCTTGTGCGGATCCAGGTCAGTGGTTTCACCATGGAGTTGGGAAAAATTCACCTGAATCTAAAGACAGTGCTGCTGACGATGATGATGTTCAAATGGGGTGAGTGGAAAGGACGGTTCTGTTATGTCTTCCTGTGAAGACTTCCTTTTGGAAGGCCATTTCTGGGTGTAATTGTAATTTGACGTGAAGTACTGAAAGGAATGTCAGGGTGTTAATGACTACGTTCTTGTTTAAAGTTAATCCTTATTCTGTGAATGCAACAGGTTGCTTGGAAAGAGTTATTATACGGGCGTAAATACCCATGGGAGCTACACTCTAAAAACAAATGTTTTGGCTTAACAATAAAAATTAACACAGCATCAATCTTTTTTAGTCGTGGCAACTTCTAATTACGTTTTACAAATGTGCTACATTGAGAGGGGAATTAGCTTTTCCTCTACAATCAAGGTATTAAAATAAATATTAATTAATATAATATAAAATAATATTTAAATTACCACTTACTTAATAATTGGTAGCATAAACAAGTTTTTTTTTTAATTAGGCTACTTGTAAAAATGTTACTGTTCTTACTAGTTTTTTCATGTTCTTTATGTCAACACAACTCATACAATGTTAAAAATGAAAAAAGGTTCATCTAAATCAATCGATTAGAAATGTTAAGTTGCAACCACACATTTATTTAAGTGGTGACAATAGGTCCAATAAATTACTTTTTAGAGTGTATTTTACCTCACATATATTTACTGTAGTGCTTATTTACTAAGGAATAACATATTAGTGCCAGCATTTAATAATTTATTAGGTAGTCCAATAAAATAAAAGTCCAAGAGTTGGGGTTGGATAAGGATAAATCCATTTTCACTATACTGAGAAGCATTTGGATATTTAGTATTAATTGCTAATGCTGTTGGATACTTTGTAGACAAATATCTTGACTGAATTCTTAAACATTAGTAGCTGGTGTACGATTGTATTGCTAATAGTCAAATTTGTTTTTTTACTTGCCTTTTCTATTAGATTTGACACACAACTGGTTCAGAATCAGGGGCAGTGCTCCCCAGTCATGCATACTCAAACAGAGCAAACAGGGAGGAGATCAGCAGAGAAGCACTCATTCATATGTGTCTGTGCATGAATGGAGGTGCAGAATGAGGTCATACAATGTGCAGAAAGTTTAGTGTTGCATCAAGTTTGAAGAACATACTCATATAACTGTCAAGTCTCTGAATTGTATCAAAGCATGGACATTTAATGTCACATATAAAAGCTTCAAAGCACACCTTGGTTAAGATGACAATTCTCCCAATGTTGGATTATTGCGACTTAATCTACAGATTTGCCTCCAAATCTCATCACCTACCATACTGCCATTCGCTCTTTCAAGACTCATCACTGCAACCTGTATTCTCTAGTCAACAGGCCATCACTCCATATCAGTTTAAGTTCATTTATAAAACTATCATTAGCAAAACCCCTCCATATCTCTGCTAACTACTCAATATCTCCAACAGTAACCGCTATTTATGCTCTAGCAAACTCATTAGTGTAGTCACCCCTAAAGTTGGCATCTCCTTTGGCCGTTACTCATTCCAGTTTGTTGCTCCCTGTGACTGGAACGAGTTGCAAAAGATGCTACAGATCACATCGCGTTACCCTTCTTTAATAACTCATTACACGTGATCACTGCACCTGCTTTTGAATCACCTTTTCTGGGAAACAGTACATAGACTTCTGTTGTTGTATACGTATTGTGATGTTTTAATTATGTCTAATACTGGTTTCTATCTATGTTTTGATGTCTTCTCGTATCGACTTGCCTCCTAATGCTCAGGGGTGGCAAAAATGCTAAAAACTGCCTGGATACCCTTAGTGTAAAAAGCTGTCAAATTCAACACATTGATTTAGATGAATTTTCAAAATAATGTGTTAAAAAGCGGGAAATTAATTCAATGATCTGTTATTGCCACATTTTAGACTTCAATGGAAAAAGCATGTATTTGGAAAAATATAATAAATAATAGTATATATTATGTGCCACAGTAATGTTTTTGAGTTCAAATCTCTTCATTTGGGGGCTTTTCCAAGCAAATATTGATGTCTGTGATTAAATCAGCAGATATTTCTGCTACCCCTTAAAGTCTCTATGCCACCCTCTGGACACCACATCAATATTTCTCTAGATCCGCCCCCAGCTGACATTGCCTCTTGGCCAGGTTGTTGCTATATGTAAGAACTGGTTCTCAAAGGACTTGGATCAATGGATCCGGTTGAATAAAAGTAAAGAAAAACATTATAGTCAACATTACATCAGTCAGCAACAGTTTGTATTTATTGTATTTTACCAGTTAGTGTGCATGTATTTGTACAAAATACATTTCGTGCGTGGCTTGTTTTGCTTTTTTTGTGGGTTCCAAAAACCAGGAGCCCACTATACTTAATGGTTCCAACAGCTTTGTGGGGACCAAAATGTGGGAACCTAGAAGTTTAAATGGCTATTTGAGGCAACTGTACAGGGGGTGAATTTTTATTTAACTCACCTGTTTAAATTTTATTAAGTTATTAAGGGCTTGGCTGCTTGACAGGTGGGTGCCGTCACAGAGACTACATCAATTTTTATTTATACAGTCTATGGTCTACACTTTACTTTATGTCCCCCTATTTGGCATTTTTACGCTGTATTCAAGCATTTAATAAATGGTTTATAACATACTATATTTGGTTGTACACAAGGACATTTTTATTTATCAATGTACAGTACTTGTCTTCTACTATATATTTATTTCCTTATTATTTAAATTCTATATTATTACAGCTGTGTTTGACTTTATTATCATTCACATTGTTTGACTATGCACCCAGTAGCTTCATACCTTCCATACATGAGTGATTCAAGTTGTGAATATTTGAGGGGCTGGTCAGGTCTGGGGGGTGTAGAAGTACTGCAGGCATGTGACTGGGAAAAAATGTGGAGTGGAACTTTAATGAGTCTGTAGTCTGAGGAAAACAATAGCAGAGTGCTCTCTTACTAATATGCCAAATAAGTTGCCAGGTTAGCAAGATTCATACAGCAAACGCGGCACAGAAAGTACAACATGTCTGTACTGATTTCTGACAGAGAAAAAGAGAACAGCAGGTGATGCTCATCATCCAAAGCAAACTTAAAAAAGTATGTATATAGGAGTAGAAGAAACAAGTAAGAAACATGCAGACAGGGAGGGGGGTGTCCATGACATCTGATTCGCCACCCGAAGGGCCACCCAGGAGTCCCCTTTACAGACATGCCCACTCTCTGCTAATTCCATGAATTCATTTTTTGTATAAAATCAGCTACTATGAGCTCTAGGATAATCACAGCCTCATGAAACTACAACCACAAACTATAGACAGAGGACATTCATAGGATGCGTGGCTTTCCTAGATATATTTGAGAACTTCAAGAATCAACTATGGAAGCATTATAATATATTTTAATTCTGTTGTATTATGATACTGTAATATTAGTAATTAAAGTAGATATGAGGAATGGGAGATTATTGCTATTTGGACTCTGTGTAAGTGGACAAAATTAATTTGTCACGTCCATGTAGACGGGAGAACGGGAACTAAACTTTCTGTTAGACAGATAAGAATAAACAGTCATGTGTCCATAATGACCCAGGACTAAATGCAGTATTTATGGAATCCAGTGAATGTTTAACAAAAGCAAACTGTAGCGAGCTCTGCATTCAGTCTGTTTGGATTCATTTCATTTAATTTTCAGAAAATAAAAAGAGACTAGCTGCTAATCTGTTTGAGGGGGAGGTCAGAGACAAAAGACAGATTATTACAGATTAAGGGATGATATCATTGAGAGTGTCTGACAGACAGGATGCTCTTTGTGTGTGTGTGTGTGGGTGTGAGTGTGTGTGTGTACAGCAAAAGAGAAACTTGACTGTGGGTGTGATGGTTTAGCTGAGCTGTGAATTTTTGGGGGATTATTGGACGGTTGATGGTAGAGAGACAGACAGAGAACAAGAGGAGAGACAGACAGGTATTTGGGATGTATCTTAAACTCTCAGCAACCAGGGTGTGGCTGTATTAAGTGGAGTTGGATCAGGTGAACGGGACGTCTGTCCCCCTGGCTGTCATTGTCTGATCTGTCTCCTCTGCGTCAATGTCTTATAGGCACAGGTGTCAGTATCAACCTTGTGTGTGTATTCTAGGGATTACCATGAATGACAGTCAGGTCACAGGGTCTGTGCTGGGTGTCCGTCTGGGTTCTATATGCATTCTAATATCTCCAGCTATTTTCCCCTATGTTTTAGTCATGTAAAGGCTCCAGTTTTCCACATTTCTTTCAAATTCTCAGATAGAGTAGATTTAATGAATAATAGCAAGCAGATCAACTGCTTATTGTTATTATTATTATTATATTATATTATATTATTATTGTTTAGTTTAGTCCGATGTGTTTTTAGTGTTTTACTAT
>NW_023339774.1:937266-937617 GCF_004916995.1 Morone saxatilis | reverse complement strand
CCAGAAAAGCGCTTATAAATAAATGTATTATTATTATTATTATTAAACTGTACAACCACTTCCTGTTACAGCTTTTCTGCAGGCTACAAGCAATACTTTAGTCAGGTATCTGTCACTTGTATACTCTCTTCAAAGTTATTCAACATCTGTACATTACTTAACATTTGTTGGGACTGGTCCATTGCATTATGTGTTGGTGGTACTAAGTACTATACTTAGTTTACTTGAGTATTTCCATTTTCTGCTGCATTACTTTCATTCCACCAGTTGCAAACTCCACCACCAGTGGGTGTTTGAGGGGCACGTTATTGCAGTCAGCTTCTCCCAGATTCCTTCAGTGTTCATAGTTCA
>NW_023339774.1:928584-937166 GCF_004916995.1 Morone saxatilis | reverse complement strand
CGTTACCTGAATAAAATGACATTTAAAATGACAGAGTTTGAACATTGTTGGAAACATTTGGAAACATTGTTGGATTGTTGCCATTTTTTTATTTAGCATTAATTGTTTTTACAGGTTCACCTGACTGACTGATCATGATAATAGTTTCAGGACTCTCCTTATGTCACACAGTTGATTACAATAAATAGAATAAATAGAGAATAGAATAAATAGAATAGAATGTTGTGAATGTCTAAAAATGTTTATGGTGTCTGTTTATATTTAGGTTGTCTAGACTATTTTACATTAGTTGCTTTAATTGAACTTTATACCATATCTGATAACCACAGCATGTTTTATAGGAACAATAGAATCATAAACTAAATCATAAGCCACAGCTACTTTAGCACGAGTAGTTTTGTATAAGGTTTTGTGAATCACCATGAAAAGCATGGGTGAAATTAATTGTAAAATGTAACGTAGTATGGAAGCCCATTTACGCCAATGTGACAAAAAAAAGTCATTATACTGAGAAACTCAAAATTCTAAATATTGGATATTCTCAAAATAGTGACTTTGTGATACTAAGTCATTATTTTGAGATGCAAAGTTAATATTTTAAAGGTTTTTCATTACAATGTCTTACAGAATCCTTTTTTCATCACCACCTAGAGTGTTATTCCACTTCCACCAGATCCTGGAAATCCTGACAAATGTGCCCCTTAGTATGTATGAGTACGTGAGAGGGAATATGGTCACAAAATGGACACATGCTAGAGGTTGAAGCTCGAACGTGTAATCTGTGCAGGTATCCTGCCACCAGGAGATTAGAGGAGCAAGGGGATTGGCCCAAAGAGGCCAGAGGGATTACAACATGGAAAAGGCTCTGGAGGTCAGGCAGGCCACCAAACCTGTTCGGGTGAAAGAGGGGGAGGGAAAGTAGGATGAAGAGTAGAAGTGGGGGGTGGATAAGGAGAAGGTGGTGAAGATGGGGAAAAAAAGAGGGGGAGGGTGTGCATGATGGAAAGCAACAGAGAGAGAGACAGAAATGAGAGAATGAACAGTGGCAGATCACATATCTACTAAACCAGAAAAAAATAAATAGATATCACAGGAGATTCATATTTTAGGAAAGGCCAATGAAAACACAGTATTTAAAAAAATATTTGCACTCATTTGGAAAGACATGTTCAAAGTTCAGACAAGGGTCAAACACGATGATGACAATTTCTGCAACACATTTAATGGGATATTTCAGATATTTTGAAGAGGTGTTGTATGAGGTCCATAGTCAGTGTATAGACCGCGATCAGCACTCTCCCAGTTCAGAGAAGCAGACAGGAGTCCTGGCACAGAAGCTAAGCAATGCATTGCTGTAGATGGTGGCTGCAGAAAAAAATATTTTAGCCACATAAACACTATATTTATAATACATTCCCTGCCTTACCTCGCCATCAGAAATTCAATTCAATTCAATTTTATTGAATTGATTAGCTGACAGATTAGCTGTCAAAATACCTGAACTGCTGTTTAATCTACAGTAAGCATCATATTCTATATGATCATGTAGCATCACTGTCCTGTGAGATCCACATAGTTCTAAAAAGTAAACTTTTCATGAGCTCAGAAAAACCGCCCTGCTTTGAGCTTTGTGACAATGCATTTTCCAGCTAATCCACTATGGTTTTAAAGGTCCATTATGTATTATTTAGGAGGCTCTATTGTCAAAAATGGAATATAATATTCATAGGTATGTTTTCAATTGTGTATAATCACTTAAAAATAAGAATCGCATTTTTGTTACCTTAGAATGAGGGCGCTTTCCATGGAGTCTGCCAAAACAAACAATGGCTGTAGATAAGGCCTAAATGTTGTAATTAAACCTTGGGGATGGACCCTTGAGGCACACCATGTCAGAAAAAATAAGCAGTAAAATATCATGAGAAAACCTATTCAGATGAATACTGTGGCTTGAACTGGTGAATGTAGCACTCATTCCAAGCAGAGGCTTTATGCAGACTAGCTGCACATGGATGTAATTTATTAAACACAGATATAAATCCATTAAATCAAGTATAAAGGCCTGAATACACTCGTCCCTTCATGGCATATGACTGGTCAATGTTTCTCTACCCATGTTAGACCCAACCGCACTTAAGTTAAGTTTCTTATCAAGCAAGCAAAGGATCACCTCTTCGCTAAATTGCCATGATTATCCTGGTCTCCCTCTTACATTAAGGAGACTTGAACCTAATCTTGAAGCCCTCAACAGCCACCTGGGACTCTTCTGGCCTACAGGTGGCTAAAACGCCGCTGTAATCTGTAAGGTTCAAACACAGTTAGTGTCTACAGTTGAGACTTAGGGGAAGACACACCTCAACCAGAATTGGAGATGACAACAACCTTCTGCTTCAAAAGGGCGACGCTGGGCCACAGTTTTAAAGCTGCCTTCACCTGGCAGACCTGAGACCAGCTGCCAAAGAGCATATTAAACATATATGGGGTTATGAGATAGGACAGTTGGGTGTTGATGCGGTGGCATTTTAAATATTAAAATATACTTACATCATTTATTTTAAACTGTAATCATTTTATATTTGCTGCTTGCAGTTGCTACCATTGGATTAACAGTTACTAGTTGAACTCCTTTAACACATGCTTTAGTGCCATAGTCTATCCAATCATTAGAAGTCCAGTCAGTTTTTATTATAATCCATAGTCCACACACAATATAGAGACTATGGATTAAGATGTAAGGAGAACAGCATGTTACAAACTACACTGATGACTGAGGAGCATGCTCATCCATTAGTGTTTTTAGTATAACTTTAACTTATTTCTTGTTTGTCTATAACATAAAATCTGTAATCAGGCATTTTGTCTTTGTACTGAGATTATTTCTCCTAAATCTGTTGACCGACAAGGATCAGTTATGTTTTCTGACTCCTGAAAGGCACCAATGATTTGTGCTGTCTGTTGTACTCTGTTCCCGCCCTGTTTGGTGGCTGATCCAAACCAGACAGTGATGGATGTGCGGTATAGAACTGGATCAGCAGCTCAGGCAGGTTGAACTTCCTGAGCTGACACAGGAGTCCTCTGCTGGGCCTTTTTATTGTGTCAATGTTGGACTCCCACTTTAGGTCCTGGGATATTGTGGATCCCAGAAACCTTTCCACAGCAGACGCACTGTGTCTGTTGCACTGTTGAGTATGGTAATGGTGGGCTTCTCTTCAAATCAACTTCAGCTCCAGGTTGCTCTGACCACACCAGAGTGCCTGCTGCCTCCCGTCTGTATGCAGAGTATGAATCCTGAGACCCGTTCTATAGAAACAGTTCCTTTATTAACTATGACTACTAGTGTAATGGCGAAGCGTTTTGCGTGTCATTAAGAATGACTCCATGTTGTTCATAGGTCCATAGCTAGGGGGGTAACTGTTGTAATCCTTTGTGACAGGCTAAAGAAGGTCTTGTGGGCTTCAGATGCCTACAGCTATTGGGGTCAGAAATAAAATGACTAAGGAGAGACATCGGAACAACTATACATGCACTTTGATTGCATACTTGGTATACTTTAGTATTTGAGTACAGTGTCCAGTTTTCTCAGACAGGCCATGAATCCCATGGAAAGATCCAAACCAACAGTGTGTTAGTCCACTCCAATAATATCCGACTTATCCTGTCTGTGGCTCTCAGTCAAGCCCATTGGTTCCTACTGCCGACATACATGTATAAAAACAGCTTACAAATATATAGTTCCTTTTTTAAATTTCCTAAAACAGCTGGTCACTGTAGTTTTTATGAAACGTTACTCAAACAGGATGAAATCGAGCATTTTTTGGGGACTATTTTCAGCAGTTGATTAATCCACATTTGTTCCATAGTGAGTATTTGGGGCAGCAGGACATGTCATCCAGTGCAACAGTGTTAAGTTGCAAAACATTTAAGTTTTTGGACAACAGAGAAATAAGATACGTCAGGCTTTGATACACACACAATACTTAGTATACAATCATTGTTGATTTGTCATGGCTTTGTTGACAGGAGGAAAAATATAGAACATCACCAGATTTATACTTTAAGTAGCCACGACCTGTTCCTCTCTGACCAAAACCAGCCCATCTGCTTCATCAGAACATTGTGGGGGTGTGGTTAGATCAGATTGATAGTGCTGGCAACATGAGCAAACAGCTCAAACACAACTGTTTTTCAGTGCTGGTTTAAATGTTGCTAAATCCTGAGTGGTGCACAGAAATATCTTTTTCCAACAGAGCCCCTATAATATATAATATAATAACAGACAAAACATTAAATCTCTCGTGTGAAATAACCCAAATTGCTTTCACTTTGCTTTGCTTTAGTGGAAGAAAACTGAGTAAACTCAACTTGGTGGTATAAAGAATAATAATAATTTTAAATACGTTTGGAGAAATGCTGTATTTGAGTGTAACATCAATTAACTGAATGGAATTGGTACAATTCACTTAATTTACCAAAGTTACCTTAACAATAAATACTTTAGTTACTTCTACTCAAATATCTTTCATGCTTAAATTGTTTAACTTAAGCCATTTAAGGAAATTGAACTAACTTATCAGGTTTGTAATAAGGTCATGATTAGTGTTTGTATTACTGTCTTCTCACTCCCATTCTGAACTCCTCTGCCTGTGATTATAGGAAGATCTGCACTGTGGTGTCAAAGAGATTTACGGCCTTCTGAAAGGGTCAAAGAGGAAAATATGTCAAAATGTGTATAATCATCTGATTTGGCCTCCCTCTTGTTCCTGAAAGCCCAATGAAGGCCAACTTTTGCAACAAATCATAAGAATGACTTTGTCAATGTATTTCATTTAATATATTTCATTAAATATCTACCTCTGCCTCCCCCTTCTCCGCCTCCATAACTCCCTTCACTGGTAATATCTTCCACTTCAGCGAGAATTTGGAAACGGGACACTGATCAAAGTGGCGGGGGCTGGGAGGCTGGTAGTGGTGGATGGGGGTATTTTGGACAGGGAGTTGGGATTGGCCCAATAAAAGGAATGTGGACTGATTCCACAGAGACGTCATGGCATTGGCTGGTGAGGGGAGACAGCGTATGTATTGTAAATCCTCACTAAACTACCCCACCCCCCACTTGAAATGTTCACATCCACTTTGGGAAATCACATATAGAACAGCCCCACAAACTGAGAGAGCGTCTATTCATGGAAGATAATGCACAATACAGTCATTATTTGCACTGGCTACAAGCTAATTGACACAAGAAACACAATTATTTATCCAATAAAAGGAACAGCCTGTTGGGCTGGCCCAGTATTCATTAACTGTGAAACTTTTGCTCAAACGTCTTTGTGAAATAAGACTAGAGGCCCTAGAGGCCTTGGACAGATTGTGAGGCAAAGGGCATAGATACATAAAAGGTTATCCTTCACTCTAAAGTCCTCTTTTGGGTGAAAACTGCACCTGAACGTAAACATTTTGTTCATGCTACAGATGAAGAAAGGCAACCTAACTCCTGTCCAGACCATATTATAAACGCTCCAAATTTAGGCAAAATTTTAGCGATGGAAAAACTGGCATTTCCATTTCCAAGGAGATGCCTTGACCTCTGACCTCAAGATATCTGAATGAAAACGGGTTCTATGGGTACCCACTACAATTTTTTTTTTGCAGACATGCCCACCTTATGCTAATCCCATGCAGTTTTTGGAAAAATACATAAATGTGTTATTTTTGCTTAGGGCATTTCTGCTTACTAGGGTCCCTAAACAGTATTTGAAATGCATAAACTGGGAATGACACAGTGCCAAGTTTGTACAGCCCCAGTCAGAAAAGTATGGACACCACCGCACAGTGGAATAACTTTACTGTGATTTTATTTAAGAGGGAGCAACGTGTTTCGCTTGCAGCTTCCTCAGGTTTGCTTAAGCTCTGCGTTGCAAGAAAAATTAATAATTCGAGAATAGTTTATTTGTTTTTTGGTTACCTCTTCTCTGTCTATCTTGTCTTCTCTCTCTCTTCTTCTCTCTTCGTGTATCTCTCTCTCACTAGGCCGGGTCTGTCCGGGTTCTCCCTCTTAAAGGAAGTTTTTCCTTGCCGCCGTGCAAGTGCTTGCCTCGTGGTGTAGTGTGCTTGTCTAGGACCTGCTTTATTTGAAAAGTGTCTGAGATTAACTTTTGTTATGAATTGGCGCCATACAAATAAAATAAAAGTTGAATGATTAAATTGAATGGGTTTTTTATTGGAGCTATTTTCGGAGTGCGAGAATGGTAAAACAGCTGCGTCAAGACTTCAGCTTCAACAGAGATGTGAGAACTCGTGGGAGGGTTTAGTCGTACAGCATATGTTAAGGTTGAACTCATGAGTGCCAGGAGACTCCACTTGTCCGTTCTCTTACATGAAGTCGAGCAGTTACCGGGGGAAGTCAGAAATGAATAAGTTTACAGGTTAAAGCGGTGACTATTTTGGTGGCATTGGATTTTTCAGCTCATCCACTTGTATATATAGTCGTGTGATACTGACATGAACCAAGTGTTTATGTGTGCCTTGATCAGAACGTCCAACCACCTGTGGCTCATAATTCGGAGGAGGGACGCACTAAATTGCTGATTGTTCTTAGACTATAATCATGCAATACTGAAAGCAAGTATTAAACTGAGACTCTGTTTTCAACACTGTAAGGTTTCGCCAAAAGACTTAAATGCATGCACATTTTTCCCGTGTGTGAAATTTCTGGAAATGAGAAAGAAAACGACAAACTTGTAATTGAATTTGATCAAATATCATTGACTCCATGCTGATGTTGTTTTTCCCTTGATGAAGAAAGACATAACATGTTGAGGTGCAATGGTTCTGACTGGTATTTCATTTTTCTTATTCTATATAATTTAGGAGTACTTGGCATTTATTTGTATTTTTTACGTGTATTTTTCTAACTTTTTGACATTGTTGCCCTTAAGCGCCTTCACTGTTGTACCATTTAGGAAGATCTATTGGTAGAAATGGAACTAGTAATTTTCATAGGTATTGTTCTTTTAGTGTATAATCCACCTAATATAAGAATTGTTGTGTTTTATTACCTCTAGAATGAGCCGCTTAAAAATCTAACACGCATTGGTCGTCCGTCATGTTGAACCTGCCATGGTCTCGTACCAGAACCAGAGCCAAACAAGACATCCTGTAGATATGGTTAGAAGCTGACGTGAGTTCGTAGTTCAATCTCAACTAACTACTTAGGATGCCAAATCTACACCTCTCTTTTGAATCTAACTGAATCTATTGTGACCCTTACCATCAGCGGTTACGGCCTTCCGGCCGGTGTAGGTTTATTGGCATACTGGTGAAAGTGAGATTAAACCAACCGGGAAACAGTCACGTTGTATTTCGACGACTGGATTTTAGTATCTTTTATGAGAATGGTCTGTAAAGCGTGTCGAAGAAAACCCTGAGGTGGCTGACGCGAAATTTTTGGAATGTCCGGTATGTTAATTTTTGATAGGTACTGACCACTGGCGGAGACAGGACACGCCCCAAATTAGCTGCAGTTTTGGAGGATGGCTGCTGGGCCCAGTGCGTCTACCATCACAGATGTGGCCATTGTCAACGCGTAGAAAGAAGTCGTCGACGCTGTGCCATTTTTGCGCGTACCAGTCACTGGTGCCAAAAAACCATGTCTCAGTTGCTGCCGTAATATACTCCCACCGCACTGACAGGAGCCATGATAACGAGTTAACGATTTAGTGTTATTCACTTCACGTTTTTCAGTGGCTGAATATATCTATGGCTTAATTACTTTTTTCCGGGTGTTAGGCATTTTGTAGAGGAGAGATTGCACCTTCCCTTGCACCGCCCAGAACACGCAAATTGTTGTCGTGCGACAACTCGAATGGAGAGTCTTCCTGTGTTGATGCACGACATTCCTGGATGATTTCTGTCCTGTGATTGCTGCCAGAACGCGAAGATCCCGCGCGATTAACTCAAGTGCAAAATTCATACTGTGAACTAGAATATAGCACGCATGGAACCTGACCTGCCTTTAGTCTCTCTCAGTGTTGAGTAGGATAACACATGCACCATAGCACCCGGAACCAAAGCCACTTTATATTCAATCTGCTCCCCACGACGGGTTCGTCTTAGTTCATTGAAGATTGGCAGGTGACAACTGCACGCTGCGCTAATTTTTGAAGATTGGTTACTTCCAAAGTTGTCATCGAAGCAAAACACATTTTGGCTCCCACTCCGGGGCAGGCCTTGTTCCTCTGTGCTTGTGTTAGGACCAGTGGAATTAGGATTTTAACATTAGGCCGGCTGGTCCTGTTCAGGAATCGGGGTAAGAGAAGGGATGGGGAACCGAGGCTTAGCCCCAAGGTTTAAATATTGGGCCGCCTTCCCTGATGGGGCTTTGAGGTAATGGGTCAAGGGGGAGCGCTTTCTTTTTTGTCTGCGTCATGCCCGAAACAAGTACACATACCAAGAATTTCCATACATATCGGGCTCAATACGTGCCTCAGAGCAGCTGGCAGTTGTCAGGTGGCGCATGTTTGAGCTTCAGACAGTCCTGGCAAAGTGCCTCCGGGTCGGTTTTCTCTGCGCAGCGAATACCA
>NW_023339774.1:926612-928484 GCF_004916995.1 Morone saxatilis | reverse complement strand
GAGAATGCTTTGCCATCGCTGTGTGAATGTGTGTGAAAGGGCAAGTGTGGCATGTAGTGTAAAAGCACTTTGAGTAGTCGGAAGACTAGAAAGGTGCTATACAAGTACAGGTCCATTACCAATTTTAAATAAAATTGTATTTCATTAAATGATCTTAAACACACCTGATTAAACAACTTAACATCTCTACAGCCCAGAGGCTCAATAGAGCATTGTTATCATGATTTTTTTTTTTAGAATGTTCCAAATATGTAGTTCCAAACATGTAAGCTGTACAGTATAATGAAATCTGAAAAACACAATCTACAGTGTTCATTAGCTGGTGCTTATAAATCAAGAGAAAATACAGTAATTACCTAATATTGCTTCAGCCTCCTGCATGTGTGTTGGCATCATTAATCATCTCCTTAAAGAACACATCAGCAGCCAGATGAGGACTCTCTGCTCCCTGACAACATTTATTTGTTCCTCTAGAGGTTCTTCTACTCCTTGTTCCTTGCCATCATTTGTTGATTCCAAAGTGTTTTGTTTGTTCCTGATAAACTGGGCACGAGGAGTATTTTAAGTGCATAGTAAGATGTTTTTCAGTCAGCCGTCTTATCTGCAGGCTCAGATAAAGTCTCTGTGCAGGGTGACAGAAAACACTCCCATCTTTCTTTTCTTGTGCGCCTTTCTTTCCCCATGAGTCTGCTCTGTGTCAGAGGAGCTTGGTGTTATCTGAGAGTGATGGGGTCAGATCAGCACTGCTGCATTCTCCTGTCGCTCTATCAGTTTGTTTAGAGAAAGGCTTTTATCATGGCAGGTATCTGCAGACCAGAATAGACACTGAGATAGATGTGTGGGTGGTTCAGTGTGGTTGGTGTGCTTAATTACAATAAATCTGATCATTTGACTACAACAAGATATGACAACTTTTATTTCATTATGACTATCAGCATCACTGCTTCCATATGTCTCACCCAGTCTAACTGCCCTCCTTCACCAGGAGTCAACTGTGAAATTGAAATAGATGAGTGTGACTCTGGCCCCTGCCGCAACGGAGCCACCTGCCACGATCTGATCGGCATGTACTCCTGTGAGTGTTTGCCCGGGTTCGATGGCATCGACTGCGAGGTCGACGTTGATGAGTGCGCCAGTGAGCCCTGTCAGAATGGAGCTGTTTGTCATGACATGGTTAACAGGTATGGGCCAATTCTCGAGCAATCCCCCTCCACAGGGTCCATTAACCGTGTTGGAATTGCATACATTGGGAATGACTGGAAAGCTTTTTGGAGTCAGCATTCATTATTGGTACTTCATTTTTGACAGGCTTGGGGAGTGAGGGATTACGTGTAACGGAGTTACATAATCAAGATAAAGGTAGCTGTAATCCATCACAGAAATAACGACGTAACCAGATTGCTGTTAGTAAAAAAAATAATTATTACCGGGACTACAATTTTATAATACATTTAAAAAATAAAGAATAATATACTACCATGCACATGTGCAGTGCGCACACGTTACAACACCCCCAGAGTTTCACAACAGCACTCTGGTCACTCAGTGAAACCATAGCTAATCTTAAACTGCCAATTCATTATCATGGCCTCTAGTGAAAATGCTTTCACTAGGTGGAAATTTCACCGTTATTTTGTTATTTACAACAGAAAAGGAGAACAACATCACAGTACAGTGAAAGTTCAACCATCCATCCCCCTGTCTCTGGCCCGCGACATGATACCACAAATATAACATAATTACAGTTGTTTCATATCAATTTAAATAACCCCTTAATATATAATTAGAATAAAAACACAATTACATATATTTTTTTTTGGCCTTTTCATGGCTTTATTGGTTAGGACAGCTGTAGAGAGACAGGAAAGGTGG
>NW_023339774.1:922251-926589 GCF_004916995.1 Morone saxatilis | reverse complement strand
CAGGTCGGATTCAAACCCAGGCCACTGCAGCAACTCCGTATGTGGGTTTCTAGCTCTACCGACTGAGCTAACCAGGCACCCACACAATTACGTGTTTAACAACGTATTTAATTTGGCGTAAAATACTGGCAAAGGTCAAAGGTCCCTGCAAATGGGTGCAAACGGTTGATCAGGTCTCAGGCCTTCATTTGTTGTTTGGCTGTGAAAACAAAGATGATACAAAATGATAATATAAAATATTTTCAGAATATTACACTTTCTTGTAGCACTTGATCATTGTGACACAGTGACCCTCCTATGAGATGACAATGCCAGCATTGGCCCCAAGACATTTGACTTTTAGACCCCTCTATAGGCTGCTGGCTGAGTTTTTCTTTTAAAAATACACTGAGCAGGGGACACATTTTGATGTAAATATTTAGTTCTTATTGAAATTTCCTTTCTCTTGTCTTTATTTAAATATTTAGTGTTGAGGTAATACAAAAGTAACAGAAAGTAATCAAGTTACTTTAATATTGTGATATGTAATTAAGTTACTGACTAAATTTTATAATAGGTAATTAGTAATTTTTTGTAAAGGAACCCTCCCAAACCTGGTCTTCAGCCATGTCTGCATTAACTCCAGCTTCCAGCCAAGGTGGCAAATTTCTAAGCTGTGGGCATGTCAGTCCCAAGTGCTTTGAATAAACCTTGTGGTGGTTGCTGTTCAGTTGCTCACTGTTGGAATTGTGATATCTTGCTGTATACAATCTCATTTGTGTCTTTTGCAGCTATGAATGTGACTGCAGTGATACGGGATTTGAGGGTGACCACTGTGAAGTGGACATCCCTGAGTGTGCTTCTGATCCCTGTCAGCATGGTGCCACGTGTTTAGAGGGAGTCAGAGGATACACCTGCCTCTGCTGGCCAGGTACTGAACTACATGCTACACACTGAACATTTCTGTAAAAACACAAAGACATGCAAAGGTTGTGAGCTGAGCCAATGTCCCTCTCAGCCTGGAGCACTTTTAGCTGTAGGTTTTTACACAACCAATTGACCTTTTCCTAAGTCTGTACTAAGATATGCTATGTGCTAGGCTTATCTATGTTTAAAAGACAACAACATTTTGAAGATGGTAAAAAGATATAAATAAAAGTAACATATACATCTTAGCTTAGCTAATGTTAACAAAACACTACCTAAGCTTATGATTAGCTAGCTTGTGATATTTTTCCCTCCCTGATCAGCTCAAAACATTTTTTATGGTAATTAACAATGCTGTAGCAAAACACTAGCTAGCTAGTCAGCTAACGGGGGCGCCTGTGGCTCACAGGTAGAGCGGGTCGTTTGCTAATTGGAAGGTTGGTTTTTCAATCCCTCCTGCAAGGAGGAAGTTGACCAAGGCTTGCTAAACTATTATTGCAGCACAGAGCTATAAGGGGTGGGATTTAGGAAGCGTAAATTTGATACTCACACAGCATGTGTAATTTCCAGTGAGACACAAGCTGCTAACAGAGGAGAAATCAACTGACTTGCAACTAATACACATAACAGTGTACATGTTTTTTTCTGAGAGTTCCATCTGCATTCATTCACTCAACACCAAAACATTCAATCCACTGTGTGTGGAACGTGTCTCTTGTTTTTTCCAGGCTACGAGGGAGCAAACTGTGAGGTTGATATAGATGAGTGTGCCGAGGAGCCCTGCGAGAACGGTGGGGAGTGTTTTGAGCGTTCAGATCCATCTCACTGGGATCTGGACTGGGAGCTCAGCTATGCAGACGCTGCTGGATATATCTGCCAGTGTCAGCCCGGGTTTGCGGGTCAGTAAGACTAAAGAAACCAGTCAGCAAAAATCTCAGTTCTCACACCTTTTTAGATCTTCTAACAATTATTGAATTTATTTCACATTACAGGAGAGAACTGCTCCGTCAACATTGATGAGTGTGAGTCTGAACCCTGCCAGAATGGAGGCACTTGTGAGGATAAGATCAATGGCTACACCTGTACATGCGCTGTTGGATTTCTAGGTGAGTCTTGCACCTTTAACAAATGGACAGAAGCATCTGTGTCAGACATTTATTAAGACATATATAGAAATAGGGCTCTACAGAGGCCACGAGTCCACCATGTTGAACCACCATGTTCTACAGTAGCCCAGAATGGACAAACCAAACACTGGCTCTAGAATGGACCCTAATTAGTATCATTGGTAACACCTGCATTTACCCAACTATTTCATGTCAAAATGGCTGCGTTAAAAAAGTCTATTGCATAGTCAGTTGCAATCTGCAATTAAACCGCTAAATGTCACTAAATCCTACATACTGGACCTTTAAAGTACACAAAAAAGAAATATATATTCTCTAGACAAAGTGTGTATTAATCCACTGCTGAAAATTGCTCCCAACAAGTGTATGATTTCCTGCTGTTTGAGAGTATACACTACAGTGATCATCTTTGAACCATATATTTTGAGGCTAGAGTTTGAGAGTAGGGTAGTTAACACATTAACACATGGGTTTTGGTCTTTTCATGTGATTTGTTGACAGCAAGAAAAATAGAGAAAAAAACAAACAGCAACACCATTCTTCCCTTTCTTTTCCAGTCCAGCTCTGGAACCCTTTAGTATACACCAGTTTATCAAATCATGTTGTCTCTTTCCAGGTGAGCTGTGCGAGGTGAACATTGATGAATGTGAGAGCCAGCCCTGTCAGAATGGTGGCTGGTGTGAAGACGGCAGGGCGTCCTACACGTGCCACTGTCCTGAGGCAGAACCAGGTGACCTTCCTTGGGGGGGTGACCACTGTGATGTGAAACTCTACGGCTGTGTGGACCACGAGTGCCAGAATGGAGCCACCTGCCACCCATGGCTAGAGGATGGAGAACACGGTCACACGTGCTTGTGCCCTCACGGCTTCTACGATGAGCAGTGTTCCACAAGAACGACGTTCTCCTTCTCCACTCCTGGATTCGTTCACATCCAGGTTGTTCTCGAAGAAAGGATCCGTAGGGAGGTTGAGCACCATGTTCATCGTGGTTTTGGGGTACAGCTACGGTTTCGGACAACTTTACCCAATATGTTGCTCTTCTACAGAGGGGATATGGACAATCACCTCCTCCTGGAGCTCGTCAATGGTGGTCTTCATGCAAAAGCCTTTTCTGAGGAGTCTGAAATGGATGTGACATTTTCTGGTTTGGTTAGTGACGGAGACTGGCGAGATGCTCATGTGTTTGTAGATAATGAAGGTCTGGTTTTGATTGTGAAAGGACCTGGCTGTGACAAGGACGGATGCAAAGTTGTAGATGGTGGTGCTGACGAACCACCTTTCCAGCCCTCCGAAGCCTTTACTGATATTTATGTAGGTGGAGCACCGGAGGAGCTTTTAGAGTACTCTGTTAGTGGAGCAGACTTCATTGGATGTATGGAAGACCTGATGATCGACTCTAAGCCTATCCTACCCCAAACACTTCCAGAGGACCATGGCCATGAGCTGGGATGCAGTAAGACTGAATGGTGCACGCCTGACCCCTGCAACGGACATGGACGCTGTGTGGACCAGTGGATCAGCTATCAGTGTGACTGCTACCGTCCCTTCCATCATGAGAGCTGCTCTGAAGGTAAGCACTTCCAGCAAGTTTTTATAAACCTGATGACAAATCTTGTCAAAACAGTCATCATCTATGTAATTTACATATATAACTATATAACTTTAAGGTTATATATGCAAAATTCACTTGCCACTGGATGGTTTGTCTTTCCAACAGTCACCAACTCTGGTTTGGTTGAAGCTAACGTTAATCCATGGGGACAAATAATTTCCAATGTAGATGATAAAAACAGCGGTTTCAGTTGCTCTACTTAGCTGCATACAGAGCAGTAATAATAATCTTAGTTATTATTTATTTTATTAGTGCATAGAGTTTGGTGACAACATGCAAAACCCAACATAGCCCCACCCGGACTATAGGTCTAATCAGTCAGAGAAAACACCTGTGGGTGTGCAAATCATTTCCTCTGAAAAGACAGTACAGCCATCAGATAAATGTTGTGTTGTGTTTTCCCTTTGAAACATATAAGCAAAGTACAAGTACCTTAAAACTGTACTTAAGTACAGCACACCACTGCACAAATATAATTAGCCAATGTACTTGTAAGATAAACAGTAGTTCTTCTACTTCTTCTACTAATTAGGGCTATGTTCCATTCAGTGTACCAGAGCCATGCTAGCCAACATGCACAATAGCAGCATCCTGACCCTGTTTGGCCTGAATGGAACAAAATCTCAATTAGTATCATTGGTAACACCTGTGTTTAACCTACTATGTCATGTCAAAATAGCTGCTGTAAAAAAG
>NW_023339774.1:900090-922151 GCF_004916995.1 Morone saxatilis | reverse complement strand
CAAAATAGCTGCTGTAAAAAAGGTCTATTGTTCTACTTTGACATTTGGCTCTTTGTGAGTGATAGTACTGACTTACCTCTGTTTACTACTTCAAAAATAATGAATAATTAAGTGCACATTACACATTACATAAGAACATGTATTTCCCATTTGATTGCCACCTGCAGAAAATGTTCTGATCCAAACTTCCAATCCTCCCCTGACAGAATTCCCCTCGTGGACATATAGCCACGAGGACACAGTGAGTTTCAGTGCCTACGATGTAGGTAAGAACCACGGGAGCAACTTCAACGTGTCCTTCTTCCTGAGGTCTTTAAAGCCAGACGGGCTGCTGTTCCAGCTGAGGAGGCCCACAGACGAAGAAGGGGGCGAGGTCTACTTCTCAGTCTACCTGGGGATGGGGAGGGTTTTTGTCAGCTCTCTGCCTAACAGCTCCCCGCTGACAGCTCCAATATTTGTGACCACTGGTGAGAAGCAGCTCCTGCAGGTGGAGGTCCAACAAAGGCAGGTGATCTTTGAGCACGCAGGCCTTCGTTATGGGATAGGAGAGATCCCTGAGGTGACTGTTAACAGCGGGGACCAGGCCTTTGTAGGAGGACTTTCAGGGGACTTGGACTCTGATGTGTGGGGGGGGCATTACAAAGGCTGCCTGCAGGACCTGCGTTTAGACTCTGTGCATCTAGATGTGGATTCCTGGAACCGCTCAGATGAGGAGGAAGTGTATTTGCCAAGTGATGCTGAAAATGTAAAGGAGGGCTGCGTCAGTGATGATTCCTGCAAGGTAGGAAGTAGTTCCTTTGTTCCTAACAGTTATATGAAGGTGAACACCATTTGCTGCAAGCCGGGTCACAACAATCCCAGGCTCCTTGCCCAATGCTGACAGCACAAAAATGGGACACAGAATTGGCCCTTGAGTTTTTGACACCTGTCCTAACGTACAATAGTTACAGTTTTAAAACTCTGCTGAAGAATGTTGGCTGAGTTATTTGAGTCTGGATTATATAAAATCTCAATGTTTCCCTCTACAGATGTCGCCTTGTCAAAATGGAGGAGAATGCACCATCACATTCAACGATTTTACATGTTCTTGTCCGGAGGAATACACTGGAAAGACCTGTGAAACACGTGTGTGGTGCGTTAGTGATCCTTGTGTCAATGGCGGTCATTGTGTGGACCTTCCTGATGGATATGAATGTAAGAACATCTGTATGCTTTTATTACTATTATTAGTAATTTCCCCACGGGGATTATTAAAGTATTTCTGATTCTGATTCTGATTCTGATTACTGTGGCTAGTCAGAAATGTGTCATATTCTTTTGGCAATACTAGCGCCCTTTGAAATACTTTGATCTAATTGTTTGTGAAGATGGTGTTACTATACAAACAGCATGAAAATAATATAGTATTGGTAGTTCTGCAGCAAACCAATGTAAATGAATCTCTTCGTGTTGACCCATAGGTGTGTACAATGCCACGTTCGAGAACAACCCTGTGCACTACAGTGCTGGAGGCTCCCTGGCCGAACCCGTCTCTGACATATACATGGAGCTGCGGACTCGTTCAGAGAACGCCGTGCTCCTCAGAGCCTCCTGGGGTTCTGACCTACTGATGGTTGGCCTTCTGGACTCTACAGTCCGGGTGGAGATTCACATTGGCAACAGTGTTGAGACGCTGACCTTTACAGGAGTTCGTCGAGTGGCTGATGGGAGCTGGCACCGTGTGAACATTTCAATGGTTGAGAAGGAACGCAAAGCCTCTCTCTGGGTTATCACCGTGGATGGAATCACAGACGCCAGCAGCGTGCCAGAGCGCACAGGAAGCCTTCATTTTCTTAATGAGAAGGGCGCCACGCTGGCTATCGCAGAGAGCTTTACTGGTTGCTTGGGTGCACTGAGGGTCGGAGGAGTCTACCTTCCTTTTGTGGATGACAATAAAGCCCCGCAGCCATCGCAATTCCATTTGGATGGCAAAGCAACGATTCGTTTGGGTTGTTCCAGTGCCCCTGTTTGTGATTCAGATCCTTGTCTAAATGGAGCCACCTGTGAAGACCTCTTTAATAAATTCGGCTGTGTCTGTGACTCGGGTTGGGAGGGAGAGCAGTGTGAAACAGACACTGATGACTGTGCATCTCAGCCCTGCGCCCACGGAAGCTGTAAGGACTACTTAGCTGGTTTTGAGTGCCGTTGCCACCCTGGATATGCTGGTGAGCTCTGTGATGAGGATCTCGACGAGTGTGAGCATCACGTTTGTGAACATGGAGGCACCTGCCAGGATGGACCCAACATGTACACCTGTATATGCTCCAAGGACTATAGAGGCCCCCTCTGCCAGTGAGTACTCACTTTCTGTGGCTTTAGCATACAGTGTCTGCACAAAGCAACACCACATTCTGGCATTTCATTCATCATTCATTAAATCATTGTTTAACACCTTTTCCACCAGATGGGACTATCCTCCAATACAGTGTGGCGAAGATGTCCAGTGTGCAAATGACGGTATCTGCAATGATGGGCTATGGGGAGCGAACTGCACATGCATGCCAGGTTTTACAGGCAGCAGGTGAGCTCACTTTTACAATAGATTTGACTCTTTCAGTCCTAAAGGTCTGGTGTTTTTATCTACAGAGGGAGTGGGTACTCTTCTACTGAGGCCGCCACAAGCCCCCAGGAAAAGCACTGGGCTTTGAAGACAATTTGACATAGTGGCCAAACCATGTAATGAAGGAAAGTTTATCTTTGATGTGATGCACACTGGCCCAAAAACACTTTTCCTCATTATTTTAGATTGTGAAAAAAGCGCCTAAGACGATAGATAACAACCCAGAGCATCACCAATCAGAATTTGATCTATAAGGATCAATAACATTTGGAAAGTCAAGAAGAGGTGCTTTATTAAATAATTTTATTTCCATTCAAGTTAGTGGAAAGCTAAGCTGGTTAGTAGCTTGGCCAGCAGAAGTCTCTAGTGTGCTCATGAAAACATACCGTATGTGGAAGATCGGGTAGATTGGGTTGAACTTTTTTTGGCACATGTGCCACTGAGCAACTTCCATAGGAATAAACAGAGCCTCCCTCCAATGCTGTATTCAGTTCTCCTTAAGACATCCATGTCAAGAGCTCTAGATACAGCCTTTTACCATTTTTTGCAGCAAATGTAATTTCTTCTACATGCTAGGAAGGCAAGTGTCATTCTGTTAGTTGTACTAAATGCCACTAAATTTTACAAACTGGTCTTTTAATTCACACACATTGTGTATTAAAGTGGAGAGGCAAAGTGATTAAATGGTCAGTTCACTGAAATTACAACTTTGGTTTTGTGTTTTGTTTGGTGGTGTAATAGACACTCCTCCTGCTGGCGTTTGTACTTTGTTTAAGTCCCTCCAGGAATATAAATGATATGCATAACTTGTTGTATTTGTCTAGGTTTTGAGATATCTGTGTAGGGTCCGTTTCCTTGTGGAGTAACAGGGACACACACATTTTTTCAGAGCTTTGAGCAGCACAACCCTGTTCCATTCCCCTCTACTGTATTGCGGTGCAAGCAGAACTCTCTGATGCAGATATCTCCAAGCCTGAACAAATAAAACTATTATGAACTATTAATAAAGTCATAAAGACTTTTTGAGATTTCTCTGTCTGGTGTTTCTGTCCTTTCCAAATCTGACTTAATGCATTTCCTGTCTTGCAGGTGTGAAATGGAGATCAATGAGTGTCAGTCTAACCCGTGCCGAAACGGTGGCTCCTGTTTGGATCGCTTCAACATGTTCGTGTGCGAATGCCCGACTGGTTACAGCGGTCCTATCTGTGACACTAACGTATGTTTGTTAAATTTTTCTCCTTCAGTATTAGCTTGTGTTCACACTGCAAGCCTTATTGCTTAATTCTAATTTATTGCTCAGATCAGATTTTTGTTTGTTTGGCTCTGCACATTATTTTTGGAATGTGGCTCATATTAGATCCAGTGTGAACAGATCACAGTCCTGATGTAAGTCACATAACGAATTAAGATCTAGAGTGCTGTAAAAGTTACATGAATCCTGATATGACTGAGGTCACATTGCAAAGAATCAGACTTGAATCTGATTTGGACCACATAGGAAAGTGGCCCAAATCTGAATTGAAAAGATCAGATTTCATGTGATTTGGACTGTTGACATTGTCATGAAATAAGCAGATTGTTGTGCATTGTTGCCTAGCAACATATAATAAACATGCAATAAACTAAATTCTCAAAGATAGCTGAAGCATGACATTTTACAACAGACTATACAAAACCTTTGTGACATTTTTGTCCAACCTCTGCCCTCTGTGTCTCTGCAGAAACAAGCACATAAACAGGGAGTCCCCTGGCTGGTGGTGGCCATCCCGCTGCTCTGCTTTTGCCTGCTGATAATGATCATTGGCTTGACCTTCGTGGTACTCACGGCGAGGAAGAAGCGTCAGTCGGAGGGTGCGTACAGCCCCAGCTCACAGGAGCTAGCCGGGGCTCGGCTGGAGATGGACAGCATGCTCAAAGTCCCGCCGGAGGAGAGACTCATCTGAGACACAGCGAGTGTTTGAGGGGATCTGAGCACTGCAGGCAGATGCACGGGACTCACTGTTAAACTTTTAGATACTCTAAATACCTGGGCTGAACTGGATGACGTGTGTTGTAGCATACAGCCCCCTCCTGGTGGAGACCAGCTACTGCAATGTGTTAATCATGTGGTGCTGAGTTTTTGACAAAGGACATCTGCCCCTCAGAAACTTACTGACAGGTTGAGGAAACAAGGAAGTACAATCCATTGCTCTATACACTGTAGTTCGTCTAAGGCAGGGCCTTAACCTGTTTCTATAGTCCTAAATAGACAATTTAAGGGCTTTATTTTGAGAACCTCTGCACAGTCAAGTGATACAAGCACACAAAAACTGGCTGATGGTGTTTCCAGAGTCAGAGGATTAGAGTGTGCCTGTGGTGCTGCTGGAAACTGGGTTGCATTTGTAGGAAAGCATCATTAGATGTCAGGGACCCAAACAGCACCCAGCACAGATGAGCAAAGGCCACTAGATGCTGGCTCCAAGAAAACTATGGCTGTGTTAGAGTGACTGGAAAACCAGCACAATTTATTTTTCTATTTACTTGTAATGTGGATCTGGGCTGGAGATTTTGATAATTCCACTTAAAAGACATTACAGCTTAAATATAGGAATAATTAAGAGTGTTTTTAATAAAGTGCATTTTCATGCACAGGTTTAATTTGCACACACAAACATCCACATCTGAGTGGAAACCTAGCAGTAACTTCTGTGGCTGCAAGTGAATACCGAATTGTCAAAATCTGCAGTTTCTCAAAAACCACTTGAGTCAATCTCCATAAGGCCCCATATTAAAATGCCCTATACAGCAAAATTAAACCTGTTTACAGCCTGGTACAGAAAACACTTTTGGCCTCTATAGACAATTTCTCCATTTATGACAACTGTACTGTTGTAACTAACCTGTTTAAATTATATCAAGGCTTAAAGTAAAATATTAAGGTCCAGGCTTTATTCAGCCCGCCTCAGCTCCACCTCTTTGCCCATTTTTGGATTAGCCGGGAGCCGGTGTAGTCAGGACTGCCAAGATGGCGCCGGCCAGCAGGATCCTACACTGAGCTGTCACAACTGCTCTTCAGAGACCAATGGGGGATATTACAGAGACTACAGACATTTTTAATGATACAGTCTACGGTATTAATGTGTGTCCTGGGTGATCTGATCACAAGTGGACAGCTCTAACTACAGGTGTAAATGCACCCATGACACATTGAGGATTCATTGAGATCCGATCGCTCAGACCACATTCAGAGGCATTCTTTTAGCACTGTGTCCTGTACCACACTGAAGGACCGCCTCCTCAACTGAAATCTTCTGCGTAAACTGAAGTACGTATAAAGAAGAAGCCACAACAACAGACAAAATGGATTCTCGTGGTTGAAGTACTCATGAAACGTGCTGTCTGATTTCCATTTGGGGAAAAAGCATCAGTATAAAAGAGTAAACTCATTTTAATTTGCAGGATACTTGACAACTACTTCAGTATTTGAAAACAGAAATGATGCTAGTGTTTATTTGCATATAGAGCGGGGAAGTGAGATTCGATCTTAAGTGTTCACTCGAGATGAATGCGGAGACGCATTTTAATGTCAGGTAAAAACTGACGTACTTTAAGTGTCCACTTTGGATTGACTGAATCACATTGCCATAACCAGGGTCAATGACAGAACAATTTCTCTCTCAAAAAAAAACAAAAACTTACCGGAGAGCATGAGGACATGTACAGCACCTTAAAAAAGTCACTGAGAGCAGAAAATAAAGTAGCTTATGAGAAGACAGCTGCTTATCATGAACTGCTCTGGTCTCGAGAGAGCTGTAGGACAATGTAGGAAACAGTGAGATCAGCTGGGACAGGTTGAGGCCACCTCAGGGTTTCTCACTCTATGTGCCATGGTGTATCCTCACAGCTCTGTGCTGAAATGGGTCATATTTTAATCAACAGTACGGATGGGCGGCTTGCTCCAGTTGAGATCATTGTTGTTGGAAGACAAGTGGGTTGTAGGGGGTCCCCAGCAAAAGGAGGAATAGAAAAAGAAGGAAAAAAAACTTTTTGGGGAATTTTTGGAAGTTGAAACATCCATGAAAGAAATTGGATTGGCTGCCTGGATTGATTGATCCTAGTTTGATTACTGATTGACTATGAAGACAAAATCCTCTCAAATTAGGGGTCCGTAGTCTAATGTGCATCTACTGTGTTGGTCCTTGACATAAAAATGTTTGGGGGATGCTGGGGGCAAAAGTTTGACCCTCTACCTACTGCCCTCTGTGCATAGTGTATGTACTCTGCAAACAGCAGCTCTGTTAAACCCCCAGGGAGGGCAACCAGTGCTTCTGTGCAGAGATACAGAAACAAACACCAGCATTTCCCATGTCTCAGTAAGCTTCTAAATAGAGATACAGAACATGGCTGGGATTGCTGCCAAAAACATAGATTCCCATAATCCTTTACCCCCAAAGTTGCACTGTAATACATACTCCCTACTGCACTTCTCACCCACTTTGGTGCACTCTGACAAAAAAATAAAAATTGCTAACACTTCATATTAAGGTACACATATTCACTATTAACTAGTTTCTTATTAACATGCATATTAGTAGCATATTGGCTTTTTATTAGTTGTTATAAAGAACGTATTAATGCCTTATTCTGCATCAGCATATTCTACAACTACTAGGCCATTATTAAGAGTTTTTTTTAAAACTCCTAATTACTTCCTATTGACATAAACTTAATAAGCTCTGCTCAGTATGGAAATTATTACGTGTTCGTTAAACTACTAAGTAGTTAATAGTGTTCATATAACTCTAGATAAAGTCTTTCTCACAATATGTCCTCTAGCTCCTCCTAGTGCTCCTAATGACATGTGCAAGAATCCATTGGACCTGAATGAAAAAAGTTATTTTTATAATAGCTGCCTGCTGCAGCTTTAAGGGAGGATGAGTATTGTTGTGGTACCTTATAAGGCCCATACTGAGCAGTGCATATTAGGATCACAATTCATATACAACTTCATTTCTTACTATCTATTAGTAGTGAATGATTAGGAGGTTAATGTTAATGGCCTTGTAGTTATAGAATATGGCCATGCCAAATACAGTCCCTCCATCCTTTGGGATTGTTGCAGCCTAAAAAAGCCTGATTTAACTGCAACCACAGTCATTTTTTTGCAATGAAAAGCGAAAATTGCTATAATAGTTTAAACTTTTTTGTCTAATTCATTTAAAGTCAAATACAATTTATTGTGGGTGAGAATAAGATTGCAAGTAGTGACTCAACCTTTAGCTGACTTTGGGGAACTGATTGATTGGTTAAACTTGCGTAAAAGTTTAAATGAAAATTGTAACGTCACGCAGAATTCACAGGGTTCGGTTGAATCTGCGTTAATTGTTGCGATTGCAACTTGCTGGAGAGACTAAAAGAAGGCCTTATGCTACTAATATGCATGCTAATAAGCAGCTAGTTAATGGTGAATATGTGTACTTTAATATAAGTGTTACCTGAAAACTACTGTGTGTGCTTGAAAAGAATTTCTGTTTTGAAATCACCAACTGTCAGATGGCAGTGGAGCTTCAGAGAAAGGTGAGGACGGCTGTTCTGGGGAATTCACCAGTACAAACTGGTGAGCAAAATGGGAAAAATCCATAAAAAACACACATCTAATGCATATTTTTTCAAAAGACTTTTTTTTTTCAGTTTAAATCCATTTAAGCTTGTTTAGTTGATGACAGTCTAGTTTTTCTTGTTAGGACTGCAGTCTGTTCACTCCACAGATCCTGCACAGTTTGTAGACTTATGTTTCTTCTGCTTATGTTGGATTTGGGGTTTCACTGTTGGCGCCTCACATGCTCAAAGGGAGCGCCTCGACCTTGTCAGTAGCAACTTCCCCCTTGTTAACAATCGGTGGTGATGCATTAAATCCTGGGAAATCCAAGACTGGGACATGAATACAAACAGCTTCCATACATATGACGCTCTCAGTGTGTACAACGTGTTTACGATGTAAAGTTGAAATATTGCAACAAAACAAATAATAAAAGGAATAAAAAGACCCTAAAGTGTAAATGTGAGAAGGAAAAATATGACACACACTTTAAGGGGAAAAATGTGATGTACAGTATTAGTCTTTTTTAAACAAATATGTAATCTTTTAGTACGAATTTAGGTGTTGGCTGCACAGTGTGTCACTGTTTCCTTTAGTGATGTACAAAATCCAAGATATTTTATTCATAATGTATTGTAAACATGCAATAAAGTGAAATGGCTTCTGAAATGTCATACAATGTCTGATTATCCATCCATTATGTAAACCAGTAATGCTACTCAGAGCCTATCCCAGCATGCATTATGCTAGAGGAAAGGTCTGTCACACAAATGATAGATTTCAAGGTTTTTTATGGACAAATTAATTCAAAATTAGGGGCCAGTAAATAATGGACAGATGTAAAACATAGTTTTATTCTTTTAGGATTAATATACACCCAAATACTGTTTTGAATTATGATTTTTATTACTTAATAAATTATTAAAAAATAAATTAATAAATGATTTGCCCAACAAATAAAGGGAGAGCTTTTGTCTTGCTTTATTGTAATAACTAATTAATTAAGAACTGCAAAGTTCAAAGGATATAGTCAAAATATTGTTTTAAAGGTTTTTTTATGTTGGAAAATGTGATGTAACTTAAAACCCACATAAAATGCCTCATAAAATGAATGAAAACTCAATTTCTTCTGAGCAAAGCCCCGAAATTTGATACAAATTTGGTTAGAAACACGGCTAATGAATGAAACACAATAACTTTTTTTTGTTTACAAGAACTCCACAAGGCACCTTTGAAGGAGCAGTCTGACATTTTGGGAAATCCTCTTGTTTGCCATTTTACTCAGATTAAGAGAAGATCAATATAAATCATTTTCTATCAACATATCAAGTCCCTCTTTGTGTGTTTACCCAGCACAGGTTTAACCCTGCAGGAAGGCTAAGGAGCTAGCTTAGCTCAAGTTCAAATTGAAAAATGGTCCTTCTTCTTCTTCCTCCTCCAAAGCTGTAAAGCAATAGTGGCAGCGGCGTGAGACTGTAACGCATCAGTTGACACATCAACTGTCAAACACACTTTGGAGTCAAGGGCCTGTATTTGGTAAGATGCAGTCTCAGGGATCCCCGTCTGATAAGATTTAGTTATTCGAGAACTGTAGATTGGCAGATTAACAGTGAGCAGTGTGCAACCTATTCAGTCATTCTTATACATTCTCTAATTGAGCTAACTTCTAGTCAATGAAATAATAGTGAAATTAAAATATTCCCAGTTTTTCTGGGGACCCCCTGAGGCCAGGTTGAGAACCACTGCTCTACACAGCGCACGGTCAGACTCCACCAACAGTCAAAAACCAGTCCCCTCCTCAGCAATCATACCTATATAGGGTTAGCTTCACTTGAGAATGTCTCCAAGCTAACAAGTGGAAGTTAGAACAAACTGCATTTATCTAAGAAACCCAGACAAACTGGAACACACTGTTGTAGATTTTGTTATTGATTTTAATATGTCTTCTGTACAAGTGGACATTTTGGTGTGACGGTAGTGCTAAAGAAACGGTCAGTCACCCAAAACACTGTTTCATCCTCTAAGAACCCCAAATTCATGGTTCCTAAAAGACCTTTTTTTTAATATATATACAATGTTATGGACCAAAGTCACCATGCCTAGGTCCCGCCCCTTCCTCAACTTCCCCCTTTTCTGTACTTAGATATGCTATGTGCTAGGCTAATCTAGGTTGAAAAGACAACCACATTTTAAAGATGGTTAAAAGATAACATATAGTCACATCTTAAGTCAGCTAACCAACAACTGACGTAAATTAGCTAGCTAATAAGATACTTTTTTTTTTGCTAAAATTAGCTTTCAGATTAACTATGTAGCTAACAAATGATGTAGATTAGCTTGGTAGTAAGCAAGAATTTTGCTCTGTATCAAAATGCTAGCTTATGACTGATGCAGACCAGTGGTTCCAACCTTTTCCCTTTTCTATCATAGAGCAAACTGACTATGGGACATATTTTATGGATATTTCATATTATATTCAATAATAAAAATATCAGTAGAGAACCAGTGATGAACACAACACACAATAACTGCAGGAAGTTTGTGTAAAACCAGAGATTTGGATGAATTTTGAGCACATTATTTCCTGTAAGTATTGATCAGAGATGAGTTTTACTGATATTTTCAGGAACTTTTTATTCAGTCTGTGTTATATGTGTAATGGTAGCAAATCACTACCAAACTATACCAATTGTTAATTAGCTAACGTTTCATTAGCAAACTTAAGATATGACTATATATGTCACTTTTATATTTTAACCATCTTGAAGCTTGGTTGTCTTTTAGCCTAGGACATAGCATATCTAAGTACAGGAAAGGAAGAAGTTGGTTTTGACTGAGGCATTGCCAAAATGTTATTTGGAGCGGGAGAGCCAAAGGGGGCAGGGACATTTAAAGGAAGGGGGCAAATTGTTTAGCAAGTGGAATATCTGATAGTGGTACTAGAGGAAAGGATGGGGCTTTACAAGTTAAATTAGTCAGGAATCAATGTGTGGGGGTCATAAATTAAATGGCATGTCAATATGAAGCAGTGAACAAGATTTCTGGATCTGGGCCAATAGACAGATGGTCACTGGGGGGAAAAAGTAACATTGTAATGAACATGTCCTTACGTATCAGTTGTGGAATTTTAATCAAGTGAAGCTGACATGTTATCATGAAATAATTGTATTTTTAGGCAAGTGCAGGAGGATACTAGTCACCACTCTTTAATCAGTCTTAGAGCAAATATAGTGTAATCTTTACACACACACACACACCACACACCACACACAACCACACACCACACACACACACAACACACCACACAACAAACACACACACACACACACGTAACTAGACCTGTAAAGCACATTAAAGCGATTAGGACTCTGTTGGCTTTCACCACGCATGAACGCACAAGATCATCTGTGAAGCAGTAAAGGTGACACCCACACAATCTGTGTTGTTGCTGCTATAGAAACCGGTGGCAAAAATAAGTGACAACCATTATGTCTGCTCTCTATGCACACTTTACATCACAAAGTGTAAGCAGCTTGGAACTCAACAGCCGATCACTGTCATGAAAGAAATACTCCACTAAGGCAAAAACCAACAGAAGGAAATCATTAGTGCATATATCACCATCAAAACTGTCAAAGAGCCTTTAAAACAACAGATATACAATAATGTGTTTCATGTATCCCCGTATATTTAATTTGACAAATGTTTAAAATCATTTTTAGGGACATTACAGTCTATTGTAGGCTTGCAGGTTTTCTTAAAAAGTTTCTTTTTTTTAAAAAACAGTAGGAGGTGACACATTTTCACAGGTCAGAGAGAGGCCAGAGATAGGATTCACACCATGAAGGCCAAAGAAACAAAAGCACTGTGCATGAAGCTACCAAAACATCAACAGTGAGCTAATGAGATTCACCACTCTTTGTAGCTACCATAATTCCATTAGGATGTCAATCAACTATAGCAGACTAGCTACTGCTAATAATACCAGCTAATCGTACAAGTTGACATCATTAAGACATATGCTGTTGTGGGTGTGACATATATCCTCTCAGGAAATACTGCGTGCTGTTTAAGTCACAAATCTATACTGAGCACCACGCTAACGTGGTGGCATTGAAGACAGAGGAAATGAGGGACTGCTGTGCAAAACATTGTTAGTGATGGGCTGTTGGCATCTGAACGTCTTGAAGCAAGGCCTGCTTTGTGTGTGTTTTCCGGGGGAGCGTGGCAGGAAAATGAAACAGACGATACTTTGACAGCGAACGGGTGGTTCAAGAGTGGTGTGCTGGCAGCAGTCCACAGAAGCTCCATTTGTCCAACGGACACACACTCCTGTTTGTCAGTGGTCGGCAGCAGAGCTGATGGTGATGGGTAGGGGACATGTTGTAGGGTGTCACATGAGTGTTCCTACCAACTGGATCAGGACCTTCTGTCGCAGTAAATTATATATAATCTCACCAGAGTAAAGATTTGTTTATGTTTTGGTAATAAAAGCTATTTATTTCAAGTTTAGATTAAATTTCTACTCGTAGTTATAGAGTGCTGCAGTGGTGATGTGTTTTTGTAGTGCAGGTTCCAAAGGAAAAAGCCAATGGGATTTTTATTCATTGGATTTTGGATTATTGCAGAACATAAGCTCTGTGGCGACAAAGGTTTATGAGGTCATAAGGTTATTTTGTTCAGCAAGATAATCTTCACAAATGAACACTACTTGATTTTTGAAGGGTAAATGTGATTGCTAGAATAAAAAGCTAACATTTCTAACGTGTCGCTAAAATGTAAAGTTTGAGTTGTATAGTTTACTGAGTGCGAGTATAAACACAACAAGGCTGTAATGGCGGACTAATGAGCAGATAAATCTCCTTGTTTTAATGTCACCGACAACCTCTGTAGTCTCATTTAACCACTTCTTTTTAAAACAGCTTCAAAATTCACAGCTGGGGTATTTACTGATGGATTTTTTGTCGTACAACAAAACTTGAAAATCTCAAAATCTCTTAAATGACCTTATTTCAGGCGTCAAACCAAAATCAATACAAAAAACCCATTGACTTTGAGGAGAGCTAAAATGCTAGCCCTAACTCAGTTTTAGGACTTGTTCTTGCAGCACTCAATGGGAAGCCAATTACACCTGAATTAACCACTGGGGGCAGTAATACACCTTGAACAGCTACCCTGTCAGAAAGGCAACTAGTGTATTGGTTTACAGCCCAGCCAAACAAACTGTGACCATAGAGCATTCATTGTGTCTTTGTTTTGATAAAGTAGTCTGTCAACAATGGCATCTGACACAGTAAGACTATGCTAACGATCCGGTCTATCGACACATAAAAGATGGATGTTGCATCTGCACTTCCTCATTCTGTACAAAAATGAAGCCCAAATATCTAGATGCCATCTTTCGCAAGTCTGCGCAGTAGTGATTGGGGTTGGCACTGCGATATTATAGCTTCAAATAACTGATTAAAACCAAACATATTAGAAAAAAGGAACATCAGTGGTTGGGGATGTTTTGGCTTCATTTTGGAGAGCTCTCGTGTCGTCTATCTCATGTCGTCCATCTTTATATATGTCGATGATCCTGTGTTATCTTTTGCTTCATGTGCAGTAGGTGCATGCATAGTTTCCTATTAATCCCTCTTGTGCGGGTACACAATTTGAATCCTGCACTGAGCAGGCAGACTTCCATAATAACAATAAAAACAACTATATAGAGAGGTAATAATGGAATAGAAATACATCCAATGGCAGTAGCTCAAACATTTCTGACTGTGAACACAATAGAACATGGGGTTGTAATAAAATGAAAATATTATATACATTTCTTCTATGAATGTTAGTTGCAGAAGCAGAGTAGAGTGTATTAGAGCAATGCGGCATTAACTGCAACAGAAGGTCCGGATATGTTAGTGAGGGAAGTGTGGGTAGTGACGGAGGGACACCTCAGTACATTCACAGGTTTTAATCAAATGTTTCCCACCTCCTCCGAAGGTCCTCCACCTTCTTTTTTTGGGGTGTAGCTGGCTTGGCCATAGTCAGCAGATCCCCAAATGGATCCTGAGTTGTCTGGCTGTCTCCCTCAGCACGAAGTGGCTTTGCCAGTAAGTTCACGGCTGTGCTAGGGACAGAAGTCGAGTCTGCCAGGCTGGAAAGAGCGTGATTACTGGCGGAGGAGTGAGGCAGGGAAGTGACGGAGGGGGGGAAGGCTGGCTGGAGAAGTCCGTAGCTGGGTGGCAGAGTTGAACTGCCGGGCGAAGGCTGTCTGTAGAGCCCCGGTAACGTAGAAAAGGACTGTGGCTGGGGTGGAGTGTGTAAGTAAGAACCTGGGGGAGGCCCATAGACTGCGCTGAAGGGATTCCCACTTACAGTCGGTGAGTAATGCATTTGAGGGGAGGTGTGCTGCAGAGACTGGGCAAAAGGGTTCAGTGATATGTGAGGATGTAGTGGGAAAGGAGGTAACCCTTGTGGGTAAGACCTGGGTGGTAGTGTTGGTTTGCAGGAAGATGATGACACACCAAGATCTACCCCATCACTCAGTGAAGTGGAACTAGTTGGTGCTGAGCTGTTAAGGGGGTCTAGAAGGCTTATCAGATCTATGCTGTCCTCAGTGGCCTTGGTGGGCTTCAGCAGGTCTTCGTCTGTGCTCATGCTCAGGGCTTGCCTAAACTCTTGCCCCCCTGATGTAGTCCCTCCTTCACTAGCTCCTCCTGGTTTAGAGCGTGATTGGGCCACAGGGGGTGCCAGGACACCACCAAGCTCAGGTGTCTTTCTTCCGTGGGGGCGTGGAATGGTGATGTTGCCGGGGGTGGAAGGGTCCAAAGGGTCGGGGCCCAGGCCGGAGAGTTCGTGGCTCGGAGAATGGGTGTCCGTCTGCACAGGAAGTTGGACAGATGGAGGTCTATCGCAGGTAGGAGGCACACAAACGGGCAAGGCTGTTTCATCCTGCCCCATACTCCACAGCTTATTGTAAGGGTTGGACAGCTTGAGGCCTGGAAGCGTTCGCGAGTGTTCACCAACACTCAGGTCCATCCGCTGCAAGCACAAGAAATAATAAGGACCTATGTGCTTATAGCTTACACTACTGATAACCAATTCATGCAAGTGATACGGTTGAATCAATGTGTTTTTCCAACATAGTGACTTTAATATTGCTCAACATAGCTAATGCATAATGATAAAATGCATGTGTAATATGCAATATTACCGCCATTTTTGTTCTTTTCGCAAATTACTTTGTCGGTTGTACAGTGCTCTGTGGAATTACCTATTTGTACTAATCATCTGCACCCTCCCTCCTCCTGCCTCCTGGGTCTCCGACTTAACTCTGAGTTAAGGGGCGACTTTCAGCCAAATAAAGTCACCAGTTAGTTACCATATTCAGCTTAAAGTCGGTGTAGCAGTCAGTGGCTTGTCATTCACTGTGGTTGGCTTGTCAATAGTGTGTTATTTCTTGACTGCGGTTATCGCCTACCAACATAACTAATTTTCTTCATTAGAGTGAATGTATTTAAAAGGACCAGTGTGTAGGCTTAAGTGGCATCTAGCGGTAAAGTTGTAGATTGCAACTCACTGCACACTGCTCGCATCTGTCCAGGTATTGCCAGTGGGTCACACCCTGGGCTATAAGAAATTCTTCCATGTAGCAAAATTAATCAAAATATTCTGTGTTCTGGAAACATATATCAAAATTAAAATATATTAAAATATTACATTAACTATGGTGGTTAGATTTCTTACATCTGGGGACATCAGTCCCTCCAGGAAATTGCGACTGCAATAATTGATGCAAATTCAACCAATTACTCTGAATTCAGAGCAACCTTTCGATTATGTCTAATCACCGCAACTTTTTTTTGTTGAACCTTTTGGCAGTCTTTTGGCAGTAGAACATTTGGACCCATACCTGGTAGGTGAACTTTGCTTGTAGCTCCTCAGAGTCTTTGGGGGTCCTCAGGTCCTCAAGACTTTTAGCTAAGGTCATGGGTTGGCTGTCAGGCTCGTCCTGGCAGCCGAAGATGTCTCCCAGCAGGTTGATATTGGAGAACTTCTCAGTAACTGGGCTGGGAGGGGCAGTGTGACTCTCTGCCCCAAAACCAGGATCATCCCCTTCTATCAACTCAACCTCCTTCAGGGAGCGGTATGGCTGTGGCCTGCAGGGACAGGGTTTGACTGATGGTTACTTATCTCTCTTACACATTAGAGGTCTTCATGTGTTAAAACACTGCACCCAACCTGTAAAAGAACCACTGACTTTAACGCCAAATAAAGATGCACCTACATTTTTATTCTTCCAAGATTAACATGCTGTTATTATCCCTGCACTCTTTATTCAGTTAGTTAAAAGGATAAAGCTGGTAATTATCTCTATTTTTCTTGGACAAATCCATTGAAATGAAAATTGGATGGATGAAAATAGTCTACAATGATACAAAGCACAGTGCCCACCTATTTAAGAAATTGTATTTGATTTGTACTTTAAAAAAAACAGGAAAGTATATATGTGTGACCTGTTTACATCTTTAGTAGGAACAAATTGGCTTGAGGCTGAATCAATCAATCAATCAATCAATCAATCAATCATACATATATAGCCCTTCAGTGTTTTCTTGTTCTATTAGCTCTTTGGTTGTTTAACTGCATACACCATACCCTTATCCTGTGGGATTATTCTTATTAGGGCCCGAGCACTGACCGTGCGAACATTATCCGATCTCAATGAAACTTCACGTTTGATAAGAGTCCCACCCTGAACACGTCTATGTGATAATATTCAGTAATAATGAGAGCCCCACCTAGTGATGAAAGGAAATGTCATATTTTATACTTATATACTTCCTAGCAGGATAATCAGATCTAGCTGAAATCTAGTCAGGAAATGCAAAACATGTTGTTGATGATATTTCATGATTGTGGTGAGTTTTTTAAAAGGGTGTGTCCGTGGCGTCATATTTTGATGTACCCCCAGAACACACAAAGTTGCTATAACTCGAGTGTACATTGTCCAATCGGCTCCAAACTTCACTTGTCTGATACTGCCCTATGTGATCATATTCAATAATAATTACAGCGCCACCTAGTGGTGAAAGGAAATGTCATTTTTATACTTTTATGTATATCTTCCAGCGGTTTGGCCAGATCCAGCTGAAATTATGTCAGAAGTTCCTTAGGATGATGACGATGACATGAATCTTAAGAATTTTCAATTTTGAATTTCATGATCAGCGTTTTTTTCGCATTGTATTTCAACAAACTCTAGGGACTTTGGTAAAGGTCAAACTGGACCTGTACTTTGTATAGCGCCTTCTAGTCTTCCGACCACTCAAAGCACTTTTACACATGTGCCCCCACATTCACACCTTCACACACATTCACACAGTGATGATCATACACATTCACACACCAATGCTGTGCATCAGGAGCAATTTGGGGTTCAGTATCTTGCTCAAGGATACTTCGACACGTGGCAGGAGGAGCCGGGGATCGAACCTTCCGATTTGGGGACGACCCGCTCTGCCTCTGAGCCACAGCCGCACTTTATCGGATCAACTTCAACATTGATCAGTACAGTTGCTGATCAAAAGTTGTGCTATTTGTGCACGTACGTTGAAGGGCGTGTCCGTGGCGTGGCATCAAAGTCGGCCATTTTTAATTTTTTGGTCATTTTCTTTGATTTTTCGCATTGCACTTAATGAACTCCTCCTAGGGAATTTATTGGAACAACTTCAAATTTAATCAGAGGTCAATGTTCGTAAACTTCCTTTACAACTTAAATTGTACTTTAGCAGCCCGCTCATTGTTTTCACTACAGTCAGCTTAAAGAATTGCCACAGAGACAGTCTCCATTGATATGAAAAAAAAACTAGTTGCAGTATTGTATAGTACCCAATGTGTTTTAGTGCCCCTATAAGTAACCTTATATCACTATGGGGTTATATATCTATATATATAAAGTTATGAAGTTAATATAATGTGATCAGAAAATGTTTTTGGCTAATCCTGCTTACTGATTTGCAACACTGCTCGAAAAAGCCTAACAACTACAGATGTTGAAGGGATAGCTGAATCATAATATTAAAGCTCTTAAAATGGCACTAAAACATGGTATCACTTTACCTTACATATTTTTATTGCATCACAGATAGGAACCTCATCTCTCTATTGTTCTTTAGTTAAGGAATAATAGTATCTAGTTGAACTTGTTTTTGTGGAGGATACAGTGGGCATTGTGACAGGCAAGATTTTAGAATGACTGGAACAGCTCCCCCTTGTGGCAATTCAAAATAAATCAGGAAATCAATACCGGACTGTACGTTAACGAGCTGGATCGTGAGGATATTCATGATTAACCATACAATGGAAATTCACCACAATGAACTTACCTGAATGTTTTTTACTGGGATGCGATAATATCTATGGCCTACTATACCTACTCATGGTATATGTATTTTGACACATCACACAATTCTAATGTCACCACCAAACAAAACTGAAAGACTGGGCCGGGTTGGTTTTTTCCCTGATAAAGAGACCTCTATCACACACCTACACCTACACACACCTACACACCTATACAAACACACACATACACACGATCAACTCTCAAGCTATACCTGATCAATGAGTGCCTTCTGTAAATTAGACCACCAACCAAAACCTAATCCCAACACTTTCCTATCCAAACACCATAATGTCCTCCCTGTGAAGCTTTAAAGCACATGTACACACACATTCGCACATTTCAAGAGAAAACAGATAAGTTGAGAAAAGCTTATTAATTAATCAATAGTGCAAAGCCAATCAGAGAGATGCGTACAGAGGCGACCACTCAAAAGGGACGGAGAAGAGAAAGCTGTCAGGAAACCCAGAGATGGAGTCATCGTCGTACTGGAGCTCGTCTCCGGACGAATCCTCAGAAAGAAAGACGGTGTAGTGACGAGTAGGACGGATAGAGCTACGGTGAGGAGAAGGAAGACAACAGGATATTCACAGCTCATTAGCCATAGGTTAATAAAATCCATTAAAGAGGAACAGAAAACTGAAGAAAAGGAAAGTTAAGGATTAGTATTTATATTTTGATACATAATTAGGATTAATGTTACTGTACTTAGAGTAACTATATTATTTGATTTTGAATGAGCATTAAGGAAGCAGTGCAGTTAGTTGAAAAGGAAATTAAATCACACTGTCACAAACAAACAAAGCAATGAACAAAATGCGTTGAACTGCTGAGATAAATCCTGTGTGACTGGAACTGAAGGTTTTCTCAGTAAAAGGCAAGCTGCCACAAGATAATATTCTCCATAGAATATACAGTTAGAGCTAGTAAAATATGCAAACTTTTGTCAGTCTTCAGGAACAAAGATTCCATTTAGAATCTTTTTTTGGGGGCTTTTATTGCCTTTTTTTTTATTGATAGCGACAGCTGAAGATAGACAGGAGAGGGGGGCAGAGAGAGGGGATGACATGCAGCAATGGGTAAGGACTCAGCCTTGGTACATGGGACGCCAGCTCTACCAACTGAGCTAACCGGGCACCCATCCATTTAGAATCTTTAAAATGACGACATGGACGTCAAGTTTATAAAATATAGTTCCCTATCAAGAACGTAAGTATTATTACATATGAATACATTTATTTGATTATTTTCTTGCTGGTACACAACATAGAAAAACCTTTTCTATGTTGTGTACCGGTAATAGTACAGTATTACTGTATAATATGTTCATATTTTGTATTATCTTACTTTAATAGAGCTGTATTTATTGTATTCTATTAGATTAAACAATACAAAGAGTGCTCAAAATATCACAATGTAATAAAATATAATATAAAATTAAATAAATGGTATAAAGCTGGTAAGAACAAAGAGTGGCTTTTACTGTGAAACAGCTGCATTATTACTTTTCCTCTTGCCTGTAGTGTTGTTTATCCATCCAGATAGTTGTGTTGCTGAGTTTTGGAAATACCGGACGTATAAATGTCTGCCTTCTTTCCAAAAAAATATGTATTTTTGATTTGGGGGTGAACTGTTACTGAATTTCTTGCTCTTTTCTACAACACTACCCCAAAGATCGTACAATAAATATATTTAATATATTGCACCATGGACAGTGGAATTACTGTATGTAATAGAGGTAGGCCGTATATAAAGGAGGTAGGCTTACTGGTCAACGCTGCTTTCCAGACTCACATTGCTGCTCGGCCTCTTTAACAGGATTGGTGGGCGAGCCTGTGGAAGTGAAAAAATAATAACTAGAATTACCGCCCTGAGCTTGTTCCCCTCCACCAACAAGTCAAGTAGCAGTTTACATGCATGTCTGTCTAGACTCATATGATATGTATAGTGAAGAATTTGAAGGGATTAAATGGAAGTTATTACTATATTTATGGTACATATGTATAATTTCAATGAATACAATGAATATCAGCTGTAGCAGGGTTCCCACTCTTTTGAGTCATTTTCAAGACAGCGCTTGAAAATGCTTGCTTGCTCACAAATGGTCCTAAAAGCTGCAGTTTCGGGCAAATTGAACACATTAGTTACAGAATGTATTTTACTTGACAGAAAATTATCTTCTAGAAAGTTAAAGTATTCATTGCACGAAAAATTAACATCACCGGGCATTCATGTATTTATGAACCACAGCAACAAGAAATTTAATTATCAATAGTTTTTGTGCATGTAAAATCTTTCTCGATCGCAGCTCTGGAAAAAAATACACTCATTGCTGAAAAGATCACTGCAAGTCTGTTCCGCTTTGCATGTAGTAAACCCCAGTAAATACAGTTTATCCCACCAATAGTCGAGTTTCAAACAAAATTCAGACCTAAATTTACATAGGCCATCGATTATTTCCATGTGTCATGACTAGAAAACTAGTACCTAAGAAAACCCTAAAATCAACAAAGAAATGATAATGGCAGGGGTATCAATAATCATCATTCTCCATTCTTCTTAAGTTATGGCTAAAAACCTAATTTGAGGTCACACTGATCAGCATCACCAATTCAGTGTCTGACCAACTGTGAACAACGGTCATCAATTCTCAAGTTATGGCCAAAAATATGTTTTGTGAGGTCACAGTGACTTTGACCTTTGACCACTAAATTCCAATCAGTTCATCCTTGAGTTCAATTGGATGTGAAATTCAGTTCATTACTTCTTTTCTTAACAAATCCAGTTAAACTTGACAAATCATGGTACATCATCACACTGACGCAAAAAATTGGAACTATAAATACTGACTGATGACTGTCCACAACTGTCAAATACAGGGATTTTCAAACTGTGGGGCACCTCACGAAGGGGATGTGAGAAAGTTGAGTGAGGGCCATGGAGAAGTGAAAGGCACTGGTGCACGCTGGTGTTCTAAAAACAACTGGAACTGGTTATTATAATCTGGCCCGCTTATCAACACACAGCTCATGGAAGATATTAAGGTACTTATATACTCTGAGTACCTGACTGCCAGAAGTTGCTTCTGAAGTCTCACTACTTTTTCATTTACTTTGTCATAATTAATTTAGAACACACAAACATTAGGACTGTAAATTATTGTCATTACTGATTAATGAAGAAAGCTGAACATACTCACATTGGAAAAGTTGAAATCAGAGAATTTGGAATTTTTTTCTTAAAAATGACTCAAAACAATTAATGCTAAGATAAAATAAAGATAAAAAATGGCAACAATCCAACAATGTTTTCAAATGTTTCCAACAATGATCAAACTCAGAGAAATCTTATTCAGGTAACGCTGCGTTTCACCGGTCGCCTGTCGGTGGCTTCATATCCCCTTTGTGCCTGCGTCAGCGTTGTGGTTGTCTGCCAGAAGCTGTCATACATTGACTGTTTATCCAGTCTGAAGCCACATTTTTACGATC
>NW_023339774.1:891687-899990 GCF_004916995.1 Morone saxatilis | reverse complement strand
CTGTCCAACAGTGTGGGAGAAGCAGTGATTTATGTGATACATAAAGTATGTTTATTCAGTACGTTTAACTGACTAATTGTAGCAGCTCAAGACATGACACACAAATAAATAGATTCAGTGTGACTTATACTCACAACATCCATAAACTCACTTTGTGAAACTGTAAACAAAAATATAGGCTAAAAAAACAGGGCTGAAGTTGTAGTCCAACTTTGATAGGGAACTGCAGTTCCAATAAACCTCGTTAGAAATAGTACAGAATGACTTGTTCAGCCAGTACATTCAGACATTGTGAAATTCCTTATAAACTCTTTTGACTCCTTCCCGCCTCCTTTCTGCCCACCTGTCCAAAGTGCACAGTGATTGGCCTGTGGTCCTCCAAGGTTCGCAGTGGCGCCTCCCTCCTGACTGCCCCGGTGGACGAGGTGAAGCCCCCTGTGCTGTCATCATCAATGACTGCTGAGCCTGCAGTGGAGAAGCCGTTTTCTGCCTGCTCCTGCAGAGGGGGGACACAGGAAGGTGGAGGTTGATATGGGCGAAAGAAGTGATGGCAATGGTGCGGGAGGGGAAGGGGGAGGGGGAAGCAGGCTGCACGTCGTGGCTGGGGTGGTGGGGTTCAGTTAAGGTTAGTCAGGGTAGTGTTTAAGGTATTTTTAATAAATGAGAGACCAAGAACCGTAACCATCTCTGCTGTTGGAGCTTAAAGCTGCATTAGGTCACTTTTATAAAAATAACTTTAGTGAAAGTTCCATATTTGCTGAAACTTTCACTATATCCTGACAGTAGTACTCGAGACAGATAATCCGTGCTGGGAATGAAACTCAACAATCAACTATCTTCAAGTCACCAACCCTTTTGCAGCTCTGATTGGTTGTTTTCATTTAGGCCCGGTGGATTCTTGTGAAAGTTTCAGCAAATGTGACAAAAAGTGCAGCTTTAAGATTCAAATGTATATATCAGCCTAACAGAGTACCAAAAAAACATGATCCAAAACGGTTTGTCAGCAGTATTGAGCTACATACCTTCTGCTTAAGCCGGCTTTTGACTTCCTTGATACGCATTTTAGCATGGTCCTTAGCCTGTCAGACAAGCAAAGCCAGATCATTTTTTATTTCAAGTAACGATTCATTTTATAGTTTCTAACAGAAGCCAGAGACATGCTTACAAACTTGTAAACGGTCTTCATGGCTGGGTTGGCCTTGGTCTTCACCGTGTTGAAGATAGCCCCGCCCCCTTTCTGTCGAAAAACATTTACACAAAATCTGTTAGTATCAGTACGTACCATATTCAGGTAGCATATTATAAAGGTTTACTCTCAAATAGCAAATGGAAATAGTAAGAGCATGACTAAAGTTCTGAAGCCGCACTAACAGCACCTAGTGGCAGCAGTGTGCACTACAGATGCAAAACAACACTTCTTAGAGGCTCCTAAAGCTACTGAGTGCAGGAAGGAAGGCTTTTCTTAAAAGGGAGCATTCGGTCAGTTTTGTGGCAATCTGGCCAGTAGTTGTTTGGATATTTTCCTATCTCCTACTGTGAGCAGGGCAAAAACAAAGCACACAAACATGCATGCAATATATTCTCTATGGTAATGTGCCATGTGTGTGGCTAATAGCATTGAGACTAGCTCACCTTCACAGTGAACAGCCACTGGTGGTAGGTCTTGTCACTGCCTGTAGAGGGGGAGTCAGAACAACAAAAGGTCAACGACATTAAGTTAGTGGACGCTGGGTACTAGCTGAGGAAGTCTAGCCTGGAATCTAAATTAAAACCACTGTAGTGCAAAAGCAGAGTGCCACTGAGACCCTGGTGTCCCATCTACTAAACTTATGTGCTTCAGCAACAAGGAAGTGCTCCGGCTTTATTGTGTTGTCTTTTAACTTCCCTTCTGCAGTGGGAATGTGTCATGTTGTGTAGGGGGACACAAGCAGCAACTTGTGATCACCTAGCACCTAGATCTTATCAAATATCTGACCCATTTTACAAATTAAAGCACTGACAGAGTGAGAAGAAAATGAGAATTGCTTACAGCAGTCTGACATACATAAACCAGCTCTCCTGGACAGCTCTGGGATCAGCTGTACATCTTACTGTTATAGTAGTTATGGTGACTGGTCTGGATTTTGTTAGTTGCTTTTTTTATTTTTTATTTTTTACAATAGAGGGCACAAGTTTTGATTCTCTATGCCATTCCTGCCCACACAATCTGCTCTGTGCTGCTTGACGATTCTTCAGAGTTGCTGAAGACAGAGTCAGAAGCAAGCTGGGGCTCTTCTGGTGGAATCATAGCGTTGTCTAGAACTGCTGTGATCAGCTCTGGCGCCTGTGTCGCAGCGGGACGGTGCGCTCTGGTGCTTCCATGTCAATGAATCTGACTGATGACCAGTATCACTGCTGACTCACCTGCATATTCGCCCATGTTGATCTCTTCCTCAAAGATGTCACTGAACCCTTCTCCGGAGTTCAACAGGTCCAAACGGCCATCAATGAACTGCAGGTGGAAGCATAGAATGTATAAGAGTGTAAGAGGAAGGGTGAGATAAAGACGTGTTTGTGTGTGTGTGTGTGTGTGTGTGTATGTACACCTGTTTGAAGAGCTGCAGCTGGATGGCATTCAGGAGGAACTGTCTCATGGCACTGGAACGGTGATTGATGAAGGTTTCTTCATTAAACGTTATCGGCTCACCCTAAAAATGCAGGAAACAACACATTCAACAGTTTATATTCAGTGGCCAGAGGTCCTGACCTTTGACCTCGTTAAAATGTTGCTATTGTTGACATTTAAAGTTCCACTTACAGACGTGTTTTACAGTACTATGCTATGATTAATATTTAGTTTACCATGCTTTCCCACATCTACACTTTCTCCCTCACTGTGAAATTCTGGATTTAAGAATCTTTAGGTCCTCAGCCTAAGCATCTTTCCATCCGACTTGGCTCTGATTGGTTGTTTTTGTTCAGATTCTTGCAAATACCATTAGGAGCACTAGGAGGAGCCACAGAGAACCAGATTGATTTCACAGATTATCTGTCTCATGTACTACTGTCAGGTTTCAGCAAATATGACAACTCAAGTGTACTTCGGAAGAGGAATGTGAAAACATCTCACTAGTGACAAAGTTTTAAGACATTTTGGGGGACTTTATGTGTCATGAAAGGATCAATGCCAACTCTATTTTTCTTTGTTCCCTGCATCCTTCCTGTCTGTGGTCTACATTGTGTACTGACCGGCTCAATCTGCAGAGCGTTTCTGTAGCTGCCGAACAGAGCCGCCTGACTCTTGATGAAGGCTCGAGCCACACCGTCCCCAGTTGTTGTTGAAACCTTCTTCAAACGACTTTTTAAAGACGAAACCTGCGGGACACAAAGCTACAGTCTTTAAAACAATATTTTATTGGTTACATCCATATTCAAAACTGGACTGTTTTTAAAAAAATACACTGTGCAGTGTATAGCAGTTCCTCACCACATCATTGGGCAGGCTTTGGAGGTCATCGTAGGGGGTTTCCAGGGTGTTTGTATCCACATTCAGGACCACCACATCATCCAGAGCCAACCCTCTGACTTTCTACAAGTAATAGGAAGAGCATACTGACAGAGTCAACTACAGACACAAAGATACCATTTATAACCTGTCAGCACCAGATCAAGCAGAGTAAACACTGCAATTCTTAGTCTTAAATCTGACAGACACTTACCTCCATCAGGCTGGAATGTACTCCGATGAGGTAGGGCATTGGAGCACTGAAAGAGAAAGTTTCATAGTTACAACATTTATGCCCAAATTAAAAGCTGCGTTATGGAACTTAAACACAGCATCTGTTGACTGAGCGTGTCAAGCTTTGCCTGGTAGATATTAAATCATGGATGTCATACAGTGTTCTCCTGGATATAAAACCATCGTCCCCATCATAGCATGCAGACAAAACAAACTATCTGTGAAAGAAAAAGGGTTCACTGGTATTCGCAAGGATCTATAGATGCTGTATGTATGTACAGTCTTGGTGCCTGTGTATGTTTAGCTGCGTACAAAGTTCCCTTTGTTTAACACAACGGCTAGCACACTCACCAGCAGTAGTCTAATAGATGTTGAGGCAGGACAGGAATGTAAACATGTTGCCAGTGCATTGGATACAACATGGCTGCAGACCCGTGGACACAAGCTGTTAACTGGGGACAAAGACAAACATCAAATACATGCTCAATATAACAAGACAACATATGCACTCATGTAAACAGTTGAACATGCAATTCACTGTAGCAATTCAGGAATAAAAACATGAATAAAAACATGAATAAAACTAAATTTAATATATCCACATTAGAAAATATTAGGAATAAATAATCTAATATATATATCTTATGTTGTACACTGATACAGACCGGTGGTTTCCAGCCTTTACCTACAAAGGGACACCTTTTGTATCATTTCTGAAACTGACAACCCCTGACTCAGTGACATAATATATTCAAACTGTACAATGAACCCAAACAGTGAACTCAGTAACTGCAAGAAGTTTGTGAATTTTGAAGATTATTTTCTTTTTTTTCTTTTACTTCCTATTGTCTGTCTGCATTATGTTTTTTTTATTATCTTTAACAATCATACAGACATAATAAGCCTTAATAAGTCTTTTGGACAAATTCAGTGTTTTTTTTTTGGCCCTGACACTTAATCACCTGTAACCTAAATATCTGATGCTATGCTAAACTGACAGTGAGTGTTAACAGCAAGCTAGCAGCTCGAGGGGCCTACAAATACAGAATTAATTCCTTCAACCTTCATATTAATAGTGTTCCATATAAGCCCCATCCATAGAAGGTAAGTAAGTAACTGGGGGCCACTGCCTAATGTCGTCAGTGCAACTACCCAGGCTGCTGTCACTTTCAGCAGTTACACAGTCACTATGACTTGCACTGCAGTAATGCAGTAACACAAAGCAATCAACAGATTTGTGTATACACAATACAACTCAGGGTTTTTCTTAAAGTAATTCATATTTTCACATTTAAAGGACCAGTGTGTACAATTTAGTGGCATATTTTGGTGTAGCTGAAAATCACAACTCCCTCGATTCACTCTCCCCTTTCAAGTACGAAGGAGAAACTATGGTGGCTGCAAAAAGTGAACACATCTATCGACAGCCAGTTTTGGTTGGTTCGTTCTGGGTTACTTTCAAAAGATGGCGGTTCAACATGGCGGACTCCACCTCTGTAAATAAAAACGGCTCAATCGAAGCTAACAAAAACACAACGATTATTATTTTCAGGTGATTATACACAAATGAAAACATACCTATCAATATTATATTTCATTTCTGACAATAGATCCTCTTAAATGTTCTACACTGGACCTTTAAGATCAGGGAAAAACATCCTGACACCTTAAGGTGCAATATTCAACTAAAGTTTCAAAATTACATTTTAAAGAAAACATTTATCTTAACTCTTTTCATGCTGTGGTTTATAGATTCTAACAGCCCTGCTTTTTTACTGAAAGATTTCAAAGAAACCGGCAGGCAGAGCTGCAGGAGAGAGAAGAAACAGGAAGTGGACTCTACTTACAGTGCTTAGTTTGCTACAGCAGATGAGGATTCGACGTTCATAAAGCATACTAGCGTACAGGTGAAGCATGTTATTGACATCTACTGCTACAAAGTACTCTGTTAGGTTTCTCTGCAAAGGTCAAACACAACAAGAGAAAAACAAGAGAGTTAGTTGTGAAGGTATAGACCATGATTCAGTATGAAAACGATATAAACTGTGATTCATAAAACTCAATACTGCATTCATATATTGTAATACTGTATTTTCATGGAGGCAATGGGCTTCCACATATTTTTGTGCAACTTGTGCAGTGTGATGTAGAAACTTGAAGCCTCCAGTGCTCATCCACTGAGAATGGACTTGACAGTGAAGTAGGAGACATCTTGTGTTCAGCAGGAAAACTTTAGAAATCAATGACATTTGCATATTCAGAGATTCTGGAAGTTTTAATGAGGTAGAGGGAGGAGATGACTTTTTAAGGATTTCAATGTGGAATGTGGAAAACTTTTTGTTGTGAGAAAAACATATCAGACACACGTTATTCTTCCAAGCAGACTGTATATATACGTGTCTAGAGGGGATCTTTAAGCATTTTTCAAGGATAATGTGATACATTTTCCACCCAACGCCATCAGTCTGCAGCTCTATCAGCTCACACTGAAGTCACACACTGAAACTTTAAGCACACATCTAACTGACAAACATTGAACACAGAACCAGATCAGACCAGACTGCTGGAACTAAAAGCTAATTCTGTACTCAACACTGTAACATTTTCCACCCATTATGTCTGATTTATGCACAGAACAAAAACAACTCCTCATTAGCTGTTGTTTTCTATCCTGTGTGCAGTTTCTAATTTACCCGACCCACCCCCAGATATAAATCAACTGTATTAACAGCAAGTTTCTGCTTAGACAAAGGTTTGACTGGGATGTCAGGAGGGAAATTTTAACACTCACATTCTCAGGTATGCTGGGGAGTTCCCCTGTGTCAGGCACAGTGAAGAAAGAATGCTGGAGAAAACAAGAGGATCAGTTATAGTTTGAATCCATCACAGTGTGTGAGATAAATAAAAAGCAATGCAAAGAGAACTCATTTTTTCTCTAGTCCTATCATATAGAGATGCAGGGTGATGTGGAACAACACTGATAAGTGTAGTAATCCTGTAGTGGCAGTATTTTCTGACTCTCAGTGACATTACTGTTCTCTGGGAGGAAAATAAATACTGATGTGATGATTGAAGTCAGACTCACCACACCAAGATGAACGGGGACTCTGGGCTCAGGGATAGGGAGCGTATGTAGTGACACCAGGAGCTCCTGCCATTGGCTTTCCTAAAATATTCAGAAGATCCAAAATACATGAAATGGCCATTACAAAAAAATACTTCATCTCACATAAGAAGCGTAAAAAGTACATTTCATATTGCTATTAAAACTCATATTATCATCAGACAACAGTGTGACTATCACACTGCTGCATCGGTTTATTATCTCTTAGCTGTGCAGCTTGTTGTGAAGAAGCTTAAACAAGAAGACATTTTTAATTTAGCTCAAAAGCAAAATACTAATGAGAGCTGACACCCGCTCAGTAAAGAAACTGGCCCACAAGTTCCTGACTGAAGTCAAGAAACCTCTCCCAACAAGAGGAGTCAGCTGAGTACCTTACCTGTCCTTTGATAGTGTAATCTGCGAGGATATTAAGCAGCTTGTAGAAGACTTCAAACCAGGGCAGGTAGCTGAGGGAACAAAACAGTGTTTTGTATTTTTACAAAGCTGAGCTTTACTCTGAGTTTGTGGGAATGGGATTACTGGCTAATTATGTGAGCCCAGTCGGTTTTCACTCTAAACACGGAGAGGCAATGTGTGATATGTATCTGATTAGTTTTACAGGGCTACCTTTAAAAAGCTCATAGGAGTTAGTATTAAATATCCTTATGCTGTAAATGCTCCACCAAGTCACAAACACTGGAAGTACATAATGTTGGTACTGTAAATGTTGTTTTTTACCATTCAATCATTGTCCTAATATTTCAACTGTTGTTTGTCAACTGGTTTGATTTGCTTCTTTGTTTGTTTTTTGTTTTTTAAATATATTATTTGGGTCTTTTTATGCCTTTATTTGATAGGAGGTGAAGGTTGACAGGAAAGAAGGAGAGAGAGAGGGGGAACAACATGCGGTAAGAACTGAGCCTTCATGGGGTGTGCGCGCTTCCAGGTGAGCACACTGATTTGGCGGTTTTTAATACTGAAAATATACACCAATAAATTCACTGAGCTGATGGCTAAATTTCACAAAAAGTTAGGCTTTGTAGCATAGGTGCCGGCTCTTGCCATAACATTTTTTATTGTGTAACTCAAACGAACCGATCCAATCCAATATTGGTATCGGGTGCCAATATGGACAAATTAGTAATAAATCAGTTCTACATAGATATCTAGTAGTCCCCATAATTTTGGTCTCCCAGAATTCTATAAGTTAGAGCAGTGGTTCCAACCTTTTTCTTTAAAAATCTTCCTTTATTTATCACTAAGTAAACTGAGATATTTCATATTATATTTCATGCATAAGATATCAGATTTATACTTTATTAATCCCCTATTGGGAAATTTCTTTTTTTCCACACACACAGGAACATGCAACAGGGAGAGATGGTGGAGTGATGGGCTGCCACATCATCGGCGCCCATGAGCAGTTTCTTGGGGTTAGGTTGCCTTGCTCAAGGGCCCCTCAGCAGTGCACAGGAGGTGAAA
>NW_023339774.1:890635-891669 GCF_004916995.1 Morone saxatilis | reverse complement strand
CTACCAGTCCACACTCCATATTGGAGTCCAATATAACCATAAAACCAGTAGAGAACCACTGATAAACTAATGTGAGCAAATAAAATGAGTGAGCAATAATTGCAGGAAGTATATGTAAAAAATGATTTTAGCTTTATTGATCATTTTAGGGACCTTCCAATACTAATCGGAAGGTTGGCGGTTCGATCCCCGGCTCCTCTTGCTGCATGTCGAACCCCAAATTGCTTCGGTGTATGAGTGTGTATGAATGTGTATGAATGATTAGTTTCCATTCTGGTGAGCACTTGGCAGCCACTAAATGCAGTAAGTGTGGCATGTAGTGTACAGCGCATTGAGCGGTCGAAAGACCAATCATACATCCTTAACAGGTGTCTTTCGTGATAAATTCAGTGTTGTCTTCTCATTGTTCTATCAGCTCTCTGGTTCTAATGCAGGACGAGGCTGTTTATCAGAGTGAAGGCTCTGTGACTATAGCTTGTGTTCAGCTCTACAAAGATTAGTTCTTAAATAATAATCTAACCTTTAAAATATATTTTCTAAAAGTATAATGTTATATAGGCATACATATAACTATGTATATTTTTTATGTTTGTATTTTTAGTCCCAAAACACAGAAAAGCAACTTGTAATGTGGGTAAAGCCGACATTTAGGGGGTGGAAGCTGAGCTGCATTATAAAATACTATTACTTCAATTCAGTGCTATCAGTATTAGCAGATATCCAATTTCAGGTATCAGAACCAGAACTGAGAAAACTGGATTGTGCATCTCTAACCTCAATCTATGGATACAACTAGACTGCCTACAGAATACTTCCTGCAGCTAGGGGGCAAACAGTGACTGCACACACTCACCTGAGAATGCAGTAGCAGGTGTGTGCACCTGAGGAAAGGCGACAGAAGCCAAATCTCTGTTTGCTTTCAATGTCAGTCAACACAAATGTGAAGTTCTGTCCAACCTGGTTGACTGTCGGGCTGCGGGGTGAAAGAGGTTCAGGAGGCAGACAGAGAGAGTGAGAGAGAGTGTGTGAGAGAG
>NW_023339774.1:890347-890550 GCF_004916995.1 Morone saxatilis | reverse complement strand
GAGAGAGAGAGAGAGAGAACAAATGATTAATCATAGCCATGCAGACTACCATGCTCTGCCCTGTGTGTGTGAAGGCATCCAGCCATTTCAGTGCTATCTGTAATGAACTCACTAATTCACAGTATTGTGCATGAAGTCTCATAAAAAACAAAAATACTTTACTGGTTTTCACTGGTGTGGCAACTTGTGTGTGTGTGTGTGTG
>NW_023339774.1:889509-890314 GCF_004916995.1 Morone saxatilis | reverse complement strand
CAGTCTGAAGAGTTTCCTATAGGACACAGGTTGAGGATTATAGAACACAGTAGTATACAGTAGTTACATGTATCGACCAAAGTCCCATCCCTTCTTGTTCTGTACTTAACAGTTGAGCAAGCCTCGGTCAGAACCTGAGTCAACTTCCTCCTTTCCTGTACTTCGATATGCTATGTGATAGGCTAATTGATCTAAATACCTGTGTACAATTTCTCAAGAACTTTTGAGTGTGTCTGATGCTTGCTGCATATCTTGACACTAATATTAGAAGTACAAAGTTTTAATGGTACTAGCTGTATCATTGAGGTTCACAGGCCACACGCCGTTTGTGTCAGTGAGAGAAAGAAAAAAATGACAAAATGACAAACATTAGTGTCATCCTGAGTTCCATGTTAAGATCCAATTACTGTTTGGGGAGAGGAAAAAAAAGAAGTACGGGTGGAAAGCTAAAGGAAGTACAATATATGATGTATTTCAAACCTGGTCTGTGTAGTCCTCAGGGTACTGCCTTTGCACCTCCGGCCCTGTTAGAAATAGACAGACATGAAATGACTGTGGAGAGGTGAACAGGACCAATACAGACATTAATTTTGACTTAAAGGACCAGTGTGTAGGATTAAGTGGCATCTATCGGTGAAGTTGCAGATTGCAACCAACTGAACACTGCTCACGTCTGTATTTGATGACCTGGCTATGAGAACAGGCTGTTAAGTGTGTTGGAAAAACTACAATGGCTGCAGAAACACGCAAAAGGCCCTATCTAGAGCCAGTGTTTGATTTGTTTCACTTCTTCCCCGGAGTTCTT
>NW_023339774.1:881608-889409 GCF_004916995.1 Morone saxatilis | reverse complement strand
AGAGAAGAATAGAAGATTTAGAGAAGAGGAGACAGAGAGAGAGCAGAGAGAAAACAGAGAGACCCAACGATGTATCAGCAACATAAGAAAGCAAGCAATTACTATTCAATCATGCAATGCGATGACGATCATTGAAAAAGACGGTGACGTACGGCTGAAGCAGAATACGACGGGTGGATCTAGCGACCATGCGACAACAGCACGCAGCATAGAACATATTAGTTATATAACAACTAATAATAATTATACGATTAATATCAGTGTATATTTAGTCAATGGCTTATGTCTATGCAGTGTATATGGCAGGAGGCTCCACAGGATCCCCATGAGAACCTGCAGGACGATAAACAACAAGAACTCCGGGGAAGAAGTGAAGTTATAATCATGCATTAATGGGACATGTATAGAAGTGGCAGAAAGAAGGAGAGGAAGGAAGGAACCTCAGTGCATCTATATTGGGATGATCAATCACTACTGCACATAGATCTCCAAATGCAATATAGATGGGCAGTCGCTATCCAGGATAGTTTGGATTTCCATTTTTGGTAGATGGGAGATGTGTACGTCCATTGCTTATATATGTTTGATGGTTCACACTAACTTAAGCATGTTGTCACATTTTGCTTTACATGGTTAATAAAAAGATTATTGATTTTGATATTTATCAAATATCATTGTTTTGGGTAAATTCTCTGAAAAAATACCAAAAATTTCCACATCTGGGGGGTCTTTTAGTTTACATTTTTTTGGGCTTATGACTTTTATTGTATTCTCATAATATCTTGGCTACGGCCCTAACGTATGTATCTTTCTACATCTGATTAATGCACACAAAATACTGAATTGATTTTCCTGCCGACTTACACCAGATCACCCATTATTACTTTCTGTTCAACTGGTTGTAAATACTCTCATTATCATTTATATCACCCAACAATGGGCTCATCCCATTGTGAGGGGGACTGAGTAGAGGAGAGAGGGAGCTGTGACGTTTTGACCTACTTTTCAACAGAACACTTGTCATCAGCTTCACGCCATTCCTTTTAACATAGGAGTTGTTACAGACTTTGAAGTGTCTCCTCCCTCATCCATTCAGTACGGTGCCTATAAGTTACTTCTGTCGATTCAATTATAAGTCTCCCTGCGTGGCAAGCGGCGGCCACAAACCACAGCCACACATCATCACACATTCAACACATTCTACTATGAGAGTAGAGTAGAGAGAGAGAGAGATGATTGAGAGAGAGAGAGAGAGAGTGTCCAGGGGAAGGGGTCTGTCTGTCGGTGTGTAGGAGGAATGTGCCATACAACACGGACCAATGTAAGTTAATCTAGAAATCCGTTTATAGCTCTCAACTCCCTTCAGGTAATGTACTTGAGCGCTTATTTACTAAACTGTTCTCCGAGCTGAACATTACACACACACAAAGCTAAACAAATAATTGCATGAGGTGTCCAACCTTTGTTGAACTCTGTGATCGGCAGGAAAGCTGCTCTCTACCCTGGCCGCAGTCTGATTTACTTTATGTTGGTATGACCCACTTTTATGCGCATACCTAGCCTAGCAGCACGCTAGCCTATTGCATACACAAAAACACAAACAACCATTAAAATTAAATTATCCAAGGCTGCATTGTATTCCTGTAAGCTTGCTTAAACACACAAGAACACAATAATTATATTTTTTTTTTTTTTTTTTTAAATCCAAGTGCCGCATGTAGCAGCCACAATCAGGCCAGGACTCCAAACTAATAACTAAACAAATACAACAACATTGAGAGTTGTAAGAATTAAATTACAGTTGTTTATTTTTCATTCCCAAATATGTGGAAGCCATGCCGAGTCAATTTAGCTGCCCCGGCTGCCCTGTCAATATGTAAGTTATGCTGGTGTTATCACTACATTATATGGAACTGTTGAGATATTATTCTCTCTTTGCAGGCTATTCTTTCATAATTGGAATTACTACTTTGCGAGCCATTGCTAACATCGGTCAGTTTTTTGGTCTTATTTTTCTTCAAAATGTGATGCTGCTGGAATTTTTCAGAATAAAACATTAATTGTATAAATTTAATACAGTGCAATGGGATTTTATTCACCTTTTCATTTTCCCCTTTAAGGCACTTTAATGTATTGAATGTGGCCCTCTGGGTGTAAATATGTTGATAATATCTTAATAAAACATTATAGAGACAAATCCAAATACTCTAAAAATAAACAACTTTATGTGAGTGTTAATTGTCACAAATTGTACGTAATTAAATAAATAATTATGCTTATTAAAGTAATATATAACCTTTTTTTTTTTTGTACCCTTTTGTATTTTACAATGGCAGCCAGGCCTTATTCACGTTCTGAGCACCATAGAACGCACCACACACACACACCCCTCCAAAGAGGATAAAAACAGCATGTTAACAATGACACCGACAATGGACGTTTGAAAAAGGGAAGCAGAACAGCGTTGTGTGTGTGGTTTGTGGGTATTTTTGTGGGCATGAATGAAGATGAAATTTGATGTAGGCTTAGTCATCCGGTTTTTTGTTATTTTTGTGATGCCTGCTGGGGGGGGTTGCCTCTGGTTATGAGGATGCCTAGGCACCCAAGGTCAAATAACTGGCTAAAATTAGTCACGTGTCAGCTGTGACAGGGAGCCAGTGTCCTGTGTAACTGGGAGGGCTGGTTAGTATCCACCCAGCAGGAAGCCATGTCTTCACACGTCCTCACTGAATATCTTTGAATGCTGCTCTAGGTTACTGATATTTTGACTATTTGGGAGTTGGAAGAAGCTTCGTGAAGGTTTGAAAAAGCTGAAAGTACTTTTATTTGACCTACAGATTATAATTCTGACAAATATGTTATAAGTTATTGTTACAAATGTCCGCCATGTTTGCTAGTAGGATTGGTTTCGGCTTCCATTGGGCTGCCTAAAGACCCCCTTTCAGACATTTATTATGACATATACAAACAGTCTGTGTTTTTTCCACAAATGCAGACATTCTTCTAGTGTCAAACTCTGCACATACAAACATGACACTGGAACCAGAAGAAAAAAAGTTTTTTGACTGGAGGGTGACTTTAAAACTATAACGGAATAGCAACAATGCAATTGTAAACATGGTTCCTATGTATTGTTGTGCAGTATGACAATAGAAAAATGCTCTATCGTTTATACGTCCAACATATTGACAGTATATATATATATATATATATTGGACAGAGCTTCCGGATCTGTGAAGTTAAGCTATCGCAAAGTGTCTTAAACCTGCATTCTATGTGAAGGCCAACAGGGGGAGCTCCATTGGCTGCAATAAAAAACAATACCATGCTAATGGGGAAATGAGGCGACTTCTCACTTGATTAAACAGTTTCCTAATGAGTTTATGGTCTCAGTCTCTAGTTTCAGTCTTCTTCCATAAAGCAGGGTAAGGTTTAGGGCGTGGCTACCTTGTGATTGACAGGTCATTCTCAGTAGGTCCGTCCAGCTCAATGCAACAAACTTTGCATTGAAAATTGCATAAAGGTACCATAAACATACATGGAGGAGAGGGAGTGTGTCACAGAACAGACCTACAAGAGAATATTTTTTTTAAATTAGTGAAATATTTTGGGGGATTATTACAGCTTCTTCAATTTGCATATTGCGATTTCGATAATATTTCTATTAATGGTACAGCCCTACTTGAAATGCCTGATTTCACAACAGATATTCTACAAAAAGTTGAGATGCGTGTGGCAGTAATTTTAGCATAATAATTAAAATGCGAGAGAAAGTTTAAATTACAAAAGTAGTTGTGACATTTTTTCTATAATTCATTAAAAATTGTAGGCAACTATAGTTTGCTGACGTACAGCTCAACGTTTTGCGCAGGAAGACTGCTATGATTGGTGGATCTCGCAGAAAACTGCAATCATTGGTTGATTGGACATTTGCCAAGTTGACGGGATTGGACAAATTTTCAAGGTCGTGCAGAATTCACAGGGAATGGTTGAATTTGCATTCCTTACTGCGATTGGAACTTCCTGGATGGAGCTGAATTGCATGACAAAATCTAGGAGAAAAACAAGATAGATATACAGGACAGACATACAGACAGTAACATAAAACCATTACAATGATGTATGATAGGATTAGAGTCTGGGAGTATAAATTAGATTTGATTAATTAAGGTGTGGGTAATGTTATGTTATAGAAATAAAATTACGTGAATATAAAGAATACTGTGATAATTACACTCAAATTTAATATTAACCATCTTGATAGTTAATATTAAGAAACAATTATGATAATGATAACAGCAATAATATTGATAGTTATATTTGATTAGAAATGAAACAAATACATCAGTAAGTAGTAAGTACACACACTAATAATGTTTCTGATGGCTTGCGGGAGCAGCATAGAGGGAAAGAAAGTGAGAGGAGGAAAAGATATGGGACAAAGAGCAGATTGAAGAGTTTTGGCTGGATCATGAGACTTATAACCAGCTCACCACTGTTTGTTCAGCCAGTCGGTGCTGCCACATGATCACCTGACATCATAAGATGACCTGAAGAAATGTCAAGCATTTAAAGACTGAGGCCAAGAATGACCATCAGCCTGTTAAAATAGCTGGTGAGATCAGAAATGAGGTAAGATATGAGCAAAGTGTGGCTAGAACTGGTGTAATCCCTGTTGAGAACCTTTAGGAATTAAGATTTTTGCAATCCTGACAGTTAAAGACTGTTTGGGTATTTCAAAGTGGGGTTGTATGAGGTACTTATCCAGAGTCAGTTTATAACCTACTGTTTGGCGGTCAGCGTCCGAGCACAGAAGCAGAGCAATGTACTACTGTGGATGGGGGCAGCAGAAAAACAGCCCATCTTGAAAGAATCTATCACACATAACAGGATCTATTGTCATAAATAAATTTAATATTCATAGATACAGTTGTGCTGGCAGAATTTGTAAAATGTGTACCATTCTATGAAGAAAACATGAGTGAGTAAGCCAAAAACATTTTTTTTATTTTTAGTGTGCTTCAAATTAAACTATAAGGCATCACAGAATAGCCCAATCAATAAACAAAACATAGCTCCCCATTCAAAGGTTTGCACACCCTTACATCTTAATGCTGTGTGTTGCCCCCTTTAGCATCAATGACAGCTTGCAGTCTTTTGTGATAGTTGTGGATGAGGTCCTCTTTTTGCCCATTCTTCTTGGCAAAAAGCTTTCAGGTCCTGTAAATTCTTGGGTTGTCTTGCATGAACGGCACATTTGAGATCTCCCCAAAGTGGCTCAATGATACTGAGGTCAGGAGACTGTGATGGCCACTCCAGAACCTTCACCTTTTTCTGCTGGAGCCACTGGAGGGTTAACTTGGCCTTGTGTTTAGGATCATTTCATGTTGGAAAGTCCAAGTGCGTCCCATGCGCAGCTCTCGGGCTGATGAATGCAAATTGTCCTCCAATATTTTCTGATAACATGCTGCATTCCTCTTTCCATCAATTTAAAAATAAATGTCCTGCGCTGCTGTAGCTTACACACCCCCAAAACATCAGAGATCCACCTCCATGCTTCACAGTAGGGATGGCGTACTTTTCATCATGGGCCTTGTTGACTCCTCTCCAAACATAGCGTTTGTGGTTGTGACCATAAAGTTCAATTTTGGTCTCATCACTCCAAATGACTTTCTTCCAGAGGTTTTGAGGCTTGTCTAGGTGCTGTTTGGCATATTGCAAGCGGGCTGTTTTGTGGCGTTAAAGGCAGTAAAGGCTTTTTTCTAGCGACTCTACCACGCAGCCCATTTTCGTTGAAGTACCTCCTTATTGTACATCTTGAAACAGCCACTCCACTTTTTTCTAGAGAAGCGTGTATTTCAGCAGAAGTTGCTTGTGGGTTTTTCTTTGCATCCAAAATCCCTAATTTTGATGTGTTTCTTCTAGCCCAGAACGGAAAAACCAAACATTGACTCTAGAAAGGGGCGTCCGTGGTTTTCCCTACATTTCCATACATGGCCACCGTAGTTACTCTGTCACGCTTGGAAGTAAAGGGCGAAAAACGAAGGTTGCGCTCTGCAACAGCACCACTAGATGCCACAAGTCCTACACACTGGTTCTTTAAGTGCACACGAACTAGAAATCAAAGCGCTGTTTGCTTCCGCATATGGCCGTCAGACAGAACGTCCGTATTCCTGTGCATAAGACCACACGCCGCAGATCAGTTGTTTGGGTCAGAAAGTTGCAAGAACAGACTGAAATCAAACTTCCAAAGATAGCGCATGCTTGTGTTTTTTCTTGTGCCGCTGTAACTCAGACCCAAACAGACTGACTTTTCACAGAGACTTTTGAGCAACTCTGGAACTACACCAGTGGAAACCTCCAGAAACAAGGAAGTAAAAAAAAAAAGATGAATACAATTTTCTGATTGTATGGCGGTTACAAATATACAAATACATTGGACAACTCATGACTGTGTTGTTTTGCATCTCAAAAGTTGCCATTGCTTTTTAAATCTGTCATCGATCTAATTTACCTAATTTTCACACTTCTTCAGATGCAATGGAAATGCTAATGGAATTTCTAAAAGATTCCTAATTTAGTTCCTGTGGTTCAAGAAGTGCGATTTGGTTGTTTATCAGTCTTTTATTAACTTTGCTTATCAAACTAAATTCCCAGCTGAGTGTTGGTGTGAAGAGTGAGTAACTGAAGGAAAGAGTAACTGGCTGAAATAGAAAAAGACACAGCAGAGCGGAGAACATTCAGTTTGAAGAAAAACTCTGTTTTGTCTGGTGGGTGGATGATGGTAATGCGTGTGTGTAATAATATGTAATTTCTGTTTTATTCGATTTTTCAGTCTGGTTGATTTATTTTGCATTTGAACTGAGTTTTTTATCGTTGTGCTAGTTGGCAGTCCTTTCTGTTGCTCCACACAAACAGCCCGCCCACAGGACTACCTGGGAACTGGCTTGTAATTTGCTTGTAGTCTTCTAGTAAAATGTTCCTTTGACTTACTGGAATGTTATTTGTGGGCATTATCGTCCATTGCAGGGGGATGAAATGTATCCAAGCATGCTTTATGTATCAGCCTATCAGAATGTTGACACTCATTTGCACATATTTACACTCCCAGTCACATACAGGCAGCTTAGAGTTTTGAAAATGAAAAAGACGTTTCTTTCTGTCTGACCGTTTGAAGAGTCTCTCTCCTGCTGGCTTTTTGGACATTTCTGTAACATTCTTAAGAGGCTTAGAGCAGTTTTTCATTTTGACAGAGGAAAAGGAAACAGCTGTGCGCATTCAAGTTCACATAGTGTCGATAACACAAGGTCAACAGAAATAAAAAGCCATTAGCAGCATCTCTGGAAAGCACTTCTCAGGTTCTGGCTTCAGTTGCTATTTCGTCTTGGTTTTTTTTGGAATTTGGAAATAGAGATGGGGGAGTCTAACCAGAAAACACACCTATTCATAGGTATGTTTTCATTAGTGTATAATTACCTGAAAATAAGTATTGTTCTGTTTTCATTACCTTAGAATGACATTTTTATCATTAGAGGTGAAGTCCGCCATGTTGAACCGGAATCTACAGCCGGAATTAGGAATGTTCCTGGTGACTCAATTAACCACTCAATTTAAATTCAGGCTTGTCAACTAGTCTGAAAGTAAGAAACCACTTGGAAAATATAAAAAATCGAGCACAGTTTATTTAATAGGGTTAAACATTGTCAGAAAACGTACTTTAGCAACAAGTAATGCTATCTGCTAGAATGTGATGCAGAGCAGTGGGAGTATATCAGAGGGAAAACCAGAACATATTTTCTCC
>NW_023339774.1:881120-881447 GCF_004916995.1 Morone saxatilis | reverse complement strand
AATAAAAGCCCCAAAAAATACTATTAAAAAAAAAAATACAGTTTCACCAAAATCTGTCACTGAAGTTATAAAATTGTGTTTATGTGCAGTAAGGCCCGACCACCTTTTCGTCTTTTCTGCCACAAGTGGACTAGCTGCATGGCTTACTGAAATAATGGAGGTGCATCTTGTGCATTCTCTTGTGAAGGCGGAGGTCTGTGATTTTGTCTGCAGCTACGGTACTCTTATATGATACTAGGGATGGGGAAAAACAATAACACATAATGGGAATCACCATTAGCATCAGAATTAGCATCGGGATTATTATAATCTTAACAAACAATGAGC
>NW_023339774.1:879113-881095 GCF_004916995.1 Morone saxatilis | reverse complement strand
ACATTATCTGTACACATTCTTAAGAGGCTTAGGGCCAGTTTTCATTGTGTTGACAGAAGGAAACAAAGGAACGCTGTGCGCATTCAAGTTACTTAGTGTTCGAGTAACACAAGGTCAACAGAACATAAAAGGCCCATTAGCAGCATCGTCTGGACAGCACTTCTCAGCGTTCTGGCGTTCAGTATTGCTATTTTCGTCTTGGTTTTTTTTTGGGAATTTGAATAGAGGGGATGGGGGAGTCTAACAGAAACACACCCATACTTCATAGGTATGTTTTCATTTAGGTTATAATTTACCTGAAATAAGTGATTGTTCGGTATTTCATTACCTTAGAATGGGACAGTTTTTATCATTAGGAGTGAAGTCCCGGCCATGTTGAACGGAATCCTACCAGCGGAATTAGGAATGTTTGCCTAGGTGCTCAAATTAACCACTCCAGATTAAACTTCAGGCTTGTCAACTAGGGTCTGAAAGTAAGAAGCCAGCTTGGAAGAATAGCTAAAAAATCGAAGCACAGGTTTGTACTTTAATAGGGGGTTAAAATTGTCAGAAAAACGTCACTTTGTAGCAGACAAGTAATTGCTATCTTGCTAGAAGATGTGATAGCAAGCAGGTGGCAGTATATCAGAGGAAAACCAGAACGATATTTTCTCCTTAACAAATAATTCAGTCTTGGCGTGCCGGTTTAGCTCATTTGGGTGAGGCTGCGCGACCCATGTAACCGGAGGGCTGAAGTCCTTGCTGCAGCGCGGTAGGTTCGGAATGGCCGACCTGCGGCCGCCTTTTGGCTCCAGGTGTTCATTCGCCGTTCTCTCGTGGCCGGACCCCCCGTTTCCTGTGCTGTTTCAAAGCCTGTCACTATAATGAAACAGGCATAAAAAGCCCAAAAATACTATTAAAAAAAAAAATACAGGTATTTCAGCCAAAATCTCGGTCAGCTGGAAAGTTATAAAAATTGTTGTGTTGTATGTGCAGTATAGGCCCGACCACCTTTTCGGTCTTTTCTGCCACAAGTGGACTAGCCTGCATGGCTTCTTGAAAGTAATGGAGGTGGCATTTGTGCTTTCTTGGGTGGAAGGGCGGGAGGTCTGTGATTTTGGTCTGCAGCTACAGGTACTCTTTCATAAATGATACTAGGAGGGATGGGGAAAAACAATAAAACAACATAATGGGAATCACCATTAGGGGGGGCATCAGAATTGAGCATTCGGGATTATTATTAATATCTTAACAACAATGAAGCTCTTCCCTTTCACGGCTTAAACAAGACAACACATGGGTATTGGCCTACTTACTGACAGGCAATATTTGTTTAATGTCTATCATGAGCTGCTGACTTCACATTGCTAACTCAATCTGCTGCTGTGCACCTTCAACACTGACCAGCTCCAGCAAAACTCAAAATTCCAGATGGGGTTTAAAAAATAGCCACCATTAGCTGTCTATTCTGCATGCCAGGAGAGGGCAGCACATAAATATACTGTGTATATTTTCATTTTCTGTAATGCAGTGTGAAAGTACAGTGATGAGTGATATACCTCCAAGATCTACAGACACTGAGAAGATGCATGTGAACTCTGCCAGGAGTGGTAGTGAAAACAAGACTGGTTGTAACGGAAAGCATGGCTTGTTTCTAAAATAAAAACCCAAGTTTCAGTTTCATTTTTCACAAATTGTTCAATATGAGACTTAAGAGTCACAAGTTACTGTAACACCAAAGAAACCCAGTCCATCTTCTCATTAAGCCTTTTTTAAAAAAGCGGTTTTAATTTTGTCATAGGCTCTGATAGTACCTGTCAAACAATCCTAGGGCATGTTGGGTAATACACTTGTTTAAGTAAAACTACAGTAGGTAACTTTTATGAAAATAACTCTTTGTCATATTTGCTGAAACTTTTACTACATCCTGACAGTAAAACAGTCAGAGAAACCTGATTATTTTTCACAGATTATCTGTCTCAAGTACTACTGTCAGGATATAG
>NW_023339774.1:876834-879099 GCF_004916995.1 Morone saxatilis | reverse complement strand
AGTGAAAGTTCCAGCAAATATGACTAAAAGATGTGTTTATAAAAGTTACCTACTGCAGCTTTAATGAAGCCATCCTCCCACTGCTCTATCCACGAATAGACTCAGTTTCTTTAAGATCTTGATTTGATCACTCCCTGCTCTTGCTCAGGCTGCTGATCTTCACAGGGAGTGACTGAATTCTAAAATATATTTGACCATTTTCTGGCTGAAACCGGGAGGCTCGTGGGCCACTGAATCTCTGGATTAGAAAAATTCATAAATCTGAGGTATTTGTTCCCAGGAGAGTTGATTCTTCTTGGTGAGTTATTTTCTCAGCAGGAGTCCTCCACCCAACCTGTGTATTTCAGTGCGTTTTAGTGGAACACCACAGAGCTAGGGCCCATGAGACCAGGCAACATACTGTGGACCTGTTATACAATCAGGCCGGTCTATGTTGAGAGATTTCCTAGCCTTCGATGCCAACAACAGCACAGTCCTCGATTCGACAATTAAGGGCAGTCTGACATACTGGTATGTAGCACAGATCTGTTCCTGTGGTGTAACCTAAGTCATGGCATGGGGCCCACTTGGCATTACTCACATTTTAATGGTTAGTAGAGCTGAGTATGTTAAGGTGAGCGCAAGTTACTACATGTGCACTCAGCTAAATACTTAAAGCTGACTCATCAGAGTATGGGGGGGTTGAAGAATAATCCTTATAATGTTTTAGGATAGGGAGCAAGTTTCGACATGGCCCAGTTTAGACATTTTGGTAGCTGTTTTTGGTCAAAACAAGTCATCAATACTGTACTTGGTAGCGTAACTCCAGGGAATCACAGCTGCTGATTAGGTTGTTTCTTCTTAAAAGTCGGGGTGTTAGAGAGTAGAGGCACAAGATCACGCTCAGATGACTCAGCTAGTCACAAGAAAAGCCAAGAGGACACAATGATGCAGCAGCTAGCTTACTCTGTGACTTACTTTCAGTGATCCACTTGTTTGGAAATGGCTTTTTTTTTCATTTCCAGTTGAAACCAGAGCAAGGTCTCTATCATGAGTCATCACCGCGGGCGCCCAGCAGGCTCGAACTCCACTGTCAGAAGAGAGCGTTTAGTACTTGTATGATAGTTCACAGTATATTTAGCTGTAACTGTAGCTGTTTCCTTTTGTCTTTGTTCTGCAATCCCTGCTAGCAGTCATGTATTCATATATTATTTCAGTTTGTTTAATTTATAGGGAATTAGACAGGGAAGGAATTAGATTAAAATAAAAACAGGTTCAACATAAATTAAATCCAGAGAATAAAAGTGGGTCTTTTGTGGGACAGTTTAACCCAAAATCAAAAATACATAATTTTCCTCCTACCCCTATTTGTCCATCTAGATAGTTTTGAACTACACCCACCAACCATAGTTGAACCATTGACAGTATATATAATGGATAGAGCTTCCAGGTCTGTGAAGTGGAAGTGTTTTAAAATGTGTGGCCGTGACTTAGAGGCAGAGTGGGTCGTCCTCTAATCGGAAGGTTGTTGGTTCGATCCCTGGCTCCTCCTGCCATGTGTCGAAGTATCCTTGAGCAAGATACTGAACCCCAAATTGCTCCCGATGCATAGCATGTGAATGTGTATGAATGGGTGAATGTGGCACGTAGTGTAAAAGCGCTTTTGAGTGGTAGGAGGTACATTTACCATTTACCATTATCAGTCGTCATTTCGAGGGACCATACCAGTGGAATGTCTTTTAAGCCTCTTTATTACAAGTGCTGTTTATTATTATAATTTTCAAATTGTGTCGGATTTTACCTCAGTAGAAGAGAGAAATAGGCTGTTATTTGTAATTTTCTCTATTTCCCTATAGGTATATCCTACAGTGATGTTTGAATGATGTATGTGCAGAGTTTGACACAAGAAGGATGTTCTCACAATCATCTGCTGAAAGTGGAAAGTTTCTCTGTGCTTGTTGAAAATCTGATGTTAAAGGGCGGGGCCTACCAGCATGATTTGTGACACCACAAATCATTTGGAAGTCAACCCTGCTCCAGTATGCAACTATGCAGCAGTTGGTGAACAGTTCTGGTGAACAGTTGGCACCTTGCATCATCAGTGTATAAATGTGCGTGAATGGGGTGAGTGACTAGAAAGACTACAGTCCATTTACCATTTACCATGTAGAAACTTGAATTCACCAGTGCACATCCACTGAGAATGGACTTAACAGTTAAGTAGAAGACATCTTGTGTCCAGCAGGAAAACTTTAGAAATTAACATATTGAGCATAGCGTTAGTTC
>NW_023339774.1:875799-876734 GCF_004916995.1 Morone saxatilis | reverse complement strand
CTGACACAAATATCAGCCCATACGTGATGTCGATCATATTTTAAAATTTACACAACAGCACCCCCTATCTTCTAATCTAACCTCTACAATCTAACTGTGTAGCTGAAACGTTGCTTTATAAGGCATTACATTGTTAAAGCTTTTGATGTGGCATTTTTTTGTGCAGAAAAACGTACCAAGCTGTAAGTACTGCTGCACTTTGGCAAACTTCCGGATTGAAAAGAAAATTGGTCGGGGCCAGTTCAGTGAGGTCTACAAAGCCACATACCTGCTGGAGGGACAGCTGGTTGCACTCAAGAAAGTCCAGGTACAGTCAGGAGTGTGTCTGATACTGCTTGGGACTACTCCTTTGAATATTCTGACCTTATTCTATAATATATAATATTTATTGTAAATATTTTATGTAGTAATGAAATCTAGAGCCTGTCCGATATATTGGCATTGTCGAACTACAGTATTGAGCGAACTTTGCTCATCTCAGATATAGTGAACCAAACTATATCCATTGCTTGGTTTACTTTGGTTTGCTCTGCACCCAGAAGAGAAGAGGAATTACACTGTGTGACCACCAGACAGCACAGTAAAATGTCCCATTCAACACACATCTTGATGTGTTTTGTAATGACCAGATTTAATGGATTCCTCATTAAAAATGTGTTCATGTTAAAAACAATGGACGGATACAGTATTTTCAGATTATGTGAAAGCTGACAATATATGACAAAAAGTTATTATCTATTGCAGCTTCAAGTCTCAAATAATGATATTAATATTGGGTTTAAAAATACAACATCAGTATCTCTAGTAAAGCTCTTGATGTAATTCAGATTAGAGCTGATCAGGAGTTTTGAGGTCGATACCAATATTTAAACATTTTTTAATCTGATAAACTCTGCTAATCTGATATATTGCTTTATTTATATATATATATATAT
>NW_023339774.1:873356-875684 GCF_004916995.1 Morone saxatilis | reverse complement strand
TAAATGTTACACACTGGACCGTAAATGTAGATAAAAGAAAAAGGAAGTCTTTGGGACTTTAAAACAAGTGTCTCTTAATAGACATTTTGGGTTGAATGAAACATTCATATTTAAATTCACATTAACTGTCTTTGTCACTGCAGATCTTTGAGATGATGGATGCCAAGGCTCGTCAGGACTGCATCAAAGAGATAGATCTACTGAAGGTAAAGTTAGTTAATCAACTACAGCCAGTGTGTTAGGAGTCGGTGAGAAATTATTGAAGAGGTTTACCACATTGTTTTAGATGGAAATACAAGGACAGAAGCTCAAACAACCTTTCGCACTAATTTGATAATTGTAGCCACTGGTACAGATGATTTGATGCATTTGCCACACTATCACTTTGGGCTCAGTGTCAGTTCTTGACCTGTTGTGTGCTGTGTTACAAAAAACTTGAAATTCTTCCATTTGTCCACTGCAGCAGCTGAATCACCCCAATGTGATCAAATACCTAGACTCCTTTATTGAAGACAACGAGCTCAACATTGTTCTGGAGCTGGCAGACGCTGGAGATCTGTCCCAGATGATAAAGGTCAGGAATTGTCTCTAAGACTCATAGGCTTACCTCCAGGTAAATACAGATACTGTATGCAGAAGAGTGGCCAAAACTCAACAGATGAGTAATCCAGAAGTAAAAATATGTGTTAGATAAGTTGATTACTGGTGTGTGCACATTCCGGTCGAATGCCAGGAAATTTTATTCCAGTATTACCCAGGAATTCTCTCCGAAATGTACTCCCTTTTTACCAAGATCCATACTTTAGATACCTATCCTGTTAATGTGAGATAAGAGCAATCCTTGGCCTTGACCCACTGCTAGAACCAGTTCTCCACTGACTTTCACATAAACATGATACATGTAGCACCTTTCAGAGAAGCATTGTAGCTTTTTCTGTGCTAACAATCCTTCCTTCCATCTGTGTAGTACTTCAAGAAGAAGAGGCGACTCATTCCAGAGAGGACTATATGGAAATATTTTGTGCAGCTCTGCAGCGCACTGGAGCACATGCATTCACGCAGAGTAATGCACCGTGGTAAATGACCACTCACAGATACACTCACCCTCTTCTCAGTACTCGTCTACACCATGCACACTTCATCTATTTAATCCTATCATCCATCCTTCTGCTCTACCCATACTACCCTCTCACCTCATCTGTTTTGCATTCATGTTTTCGTCTCCTCTCTCAACCACTTATTCTACAGTCAACATTCAAAAGACGGGAAGGCATTATGTATAGCTGTAGAATACATAACATAATTTACATACTGTGACCATCTTCAGCTTTCTATACAGCCTGCAAGTTCTGCAGAAACATAACAGGTTTAGTACAGAAGCACAGCGTAATGACAATGAAAGAGGATGTGAGTATTCCCAGTTTAAGTGTGTGTATGTGTGTGTGTGTGTGAACCAGATATCAAGCCAGCCAATGTGTTCATAACAGCCACAGGGGAGGTAAAGCTCGGTGATCTTGGATTAGGCCGCTTCTTCAGCTCTAAAACCACTGCAGCACACTCCTTAGGTAAAGTACACACACACACATATATGCAGAACATACATACATACATACATACGTACATACGTACATACACATATTGTACATGAATGCACAGTGCATGTTTTTCTTTTATGTTAGCTCTTAATGGAGGTGTGCAGTTTATGCAAAACTACTCAGCTGTGTATTGGGCTGCGACTATTTTCATTATCGATTCATCAGTCGATCATTTTCTCTATTAAAGCTGCAGTAGGAAAGTTAACATTGCGGCATCATTGCTGAAATTTTCACTGTGTTCTTACAATGGTAAATTGTAATGTATGAGACATCTATGAAAAAATCTGGTTCCTCGGGCTCCTTATGGTATTATTATCTTGGCAGCGGCTGGCGCACCTTGGCTGCCGCTCCGTCTCCATCTCTGAAAATAGTCTATAATAAAGTTTTTGTCTCTTGATCTACACCTCACCACACCAGATTGCCTGGTTCGGCAGTCATCTGAAGTTGGAGAGCAAACACATTTGCTACTATCTATCTGCTTCTTACCTGTGAAGTCCCCGTTCTGCTAGCTCCTGCTAGCTCCAGGATTCTCGGGACTTACTCTTGGTGTAGCCTCATCGCCCTGCCACCGGGGTGGCCACTCCTGCAGTCTTTCCCTGCCATCTCCTCTACCAGCTCGAGCCCACCTGAAACTGACTTTGCTCAACACCCACTCACTCAACAATAAAAGCCTCATTTTAAATGAATTCATAACTGACAATAACCTGGATTTCCTCTGTATCACTGAAACCTG
>NW_023339774.1:873009-873219 GCF_004916995.1 Morone saxatilis | reverse complement strand
TCTCTGGTCCCACTCCTCTGGTCACTGCCATAATCTACCACCCCCCCAAACCAAATCCTTCCTTTCTCTCTTTTCTGACTTTTTAACTCAGTTATCTGCCATCTCACCTTCTGTTCTGCTCCTGGGAGATTTCAACATCCACATCGACACTAACTGCAAATCTGCCACTGAATTCCTGGAACTGCTACACTGCTTCAACTTCACCCAACA
>NW_023339774.1:869881-872909 GCF_004916995.1 Morone saxatilis | reverse complement strand
AACAGAAGGTGAGATGGCAGATAACTGAGTTAAAAAGTCAGAAAAGTCAGAGAGAAAGGAAGGATTTGGTTTGGGGGGGCGGTAGATTATGGCAGTGACCAGAGGAGTGGGACCAGAGAGTTTGAAAGTGATGTGTTCAAAGGACTGAGCAGCAGGGATGGAGATGGTGGATGTTTTAATGTCCTTTCTGTACACTGCAGCAACACCACCTCCCCGCCCCTCAGGTCGGGGTTTGTCCATGTATGTATATCCTGTGGGTGTGGTCTGGTTGAGTGAGAAATAGTCCAGAGGTTTGTGCCAGGTTTCAGTGATACAGAGGAAATCCAGGTTATTGTCAGTTATGAATTCATTTAAAATTAGGCTTTTATTGTTGAGTGAGCGGGTGTTGAGCAAAGCCAGTTTCAGGTGACTGCTTCGTGATGGGTTGTGAGGACCGAGGAAGGGGGCGGAGATTAGATAGGTGCATGTGTCGTTTGTTGTGAAGACGTAATGAGGAAGTTGAGCAGGACCAGATGGATGGAATAGAGTTTGGGGTTGAAAAGTTGTAATTGAACATACTAATAATGAATTTAATATTTCCCTTTATAGCATATGAAATATTGCACAGACTTATAGAAAGAATGCTTTAAAAGCATATTTGCATGTTTAATTATGCCTATAGATCATATGATAGTGAATGCATAGTGATTGTGTTTTGTCCACAAAGCCAAAATTAGGGTAAAAGGTTTATCTTGTGCACACAGCAGTATTTGGGCTTAAAAACATTATTGTAGCCTTAAAATCCTATTGTTTTTTTCTTGTTTCTCTCCCTGTCTTTTTGTTATTTTTCTAAATTTGCACACCAACCTCCACCCATCCAGCATATCCCTGGAAAACACTGGTTAGAGGAAGTTAACTACTGCTTTTAATGAAGCCAAACTGAAATATAAATATCCTGACAGAAGAAGGTTACACTGTAAAGTGAAGCACTAAGCGCCTCTGGAGGCTCAGCACCACATGACCCAGGAGGATTAGCATTCTGCCAACACACCACAAACTCTGTCACACACTGAGGAAAGCGCGAGGGAGGAATCACATTTGATTTCACAGGTGGAGCAGAAACGTCTGTATGAAAAGGAGCTCGTCTCTGACCCTCCACAAGTCTGATCTGATTCTGACAAGAATGTGATCGTCTGAAAGCTAACTTCTTTTTTGTTCCACTGACAATAGAAACTACAATAATGCATTTGGAAGTCTGAGTGGAGCTAAACAATCTGCCTTCTGTTCCAAGGAATTACACAATATCACACACACACACACTTTTTGGACAGGAGAGAGGCCAGGAGAATCCAGTGCATTCGTTTTGCTGTTACACACAAGCTTTAGATGGTAAGCGGATTATATATAATTCTATTTTATTTGTCAAATCAGAACAAAAGTTATATCAGCACACTTTTCAAATAGAGCTGGTAGGGTTAGGTGTGTGACGTTGTAGGATTTACAATTGCTAAGTATAAATTACTATACAATTACTTTGTTCATTAAATCCTGTAGGCCAGAATTAATATTTAGTTTCCACAGCAATGATTGGAGTGGACATTTGAAGCCTGTCTATCAGTGACTTCCAGTCTTGAACCCTTGGTGACTCGATGTGACCACGTCACAGTGGGGCTCAGTCCTCAAGTCCAGAGGGTGGACATCTGGATTGAGCCTTAGTCTTTATGTTTCTTTGTTTCATTGCCAGTTTGTCTTTGTCTACACGTGAAGTGTTCCAGTAAGTCTTCCCAGTAAGTCATGGTTATCACTGTAAGTTATAAATGGAAAGTAGAAAAATCAAAAGCCAGCCTGTGCAGACAGATGAGTCCATACAAGACTTTTCTTTAAAGATTGCAGGATTGCAGCAGAGGAGTGATTTAAAAACATTGGCTGCAACTTTACTAGACTGATAGTCTTTCTCTGCAGCACAAACAGAGGCCTGTTGAGATCATAAGACATCATTTGTGCCCATAAATGAGGAGCACTGCTGGGCATGCACAGTGAGAGCGCTCTGTGTTCATGTCAGCAGGGTTTTATTTTCAAGATATCTCTATAATGGCAAGTATGGGGGTTATTGCCTGGTAAAGGCTTTTGAAAATGTTGGCAAAATTGGCCTATCATCAGCTCCCAGGATGCCGTTCAGTGCTGACAGTCTTACTCATGCAATGTTTGAAGAATGTACATACACTTTTCTCTCAACAACACCCTGTTTCATAGTCACATACACAGTCCTTCAAGCTGCCCAGTAGTCTGTGTTGCAAAAGGAGGTGGTCAGGCTGAATGAAATCCATAAAATGTGGTACTTCATCCTGGCAGTCAACTTTTTTGCTTTCTGTTTCCTTCTTACAGTCAATGTTGCTTTCTTTTATTAATTTACATGATGGTTCCCTTAACCAGAGGTGTAGGCTCAAGTTGCATGACTTGGACCCCACTTGAAGAACTTGGAGTCACAAATTTGATTATATTAGGCTCAACTTAAAAAATAAAAATAAAAATTGTGACACAACTTGGACCTTTTGAAGTCAAGTCCATCAATACAAGTCCTGCCCTTTCTGGAACTTCCTCCTTATTTATCAGATTAGCTTATACACTATGAGTTACACCTCTAGAACCCTCAGGTATTCAGGTAGTGGCCATTTAATCATCCCCAAAGCCAGAACAAAGACCCACAGTGAGGCTAGCTACAGAGGATGACAAGGTATTAATATGCTAGCGCTAGCTAGCTAGAGAGGACAAAGGATTACTGTGCTAATTAAACCTCACAAAAAACACTTAAATTCTTAGCCATCTATTTCAACATGTTAGACATGACACAATAAATACAGATTTAATAATGTAATATATTCAATATTCATATTTGTACTTTACTTAATATAGAATTTTTTTTAAAAGGGCACACTCATTTAAGGACATTGCATATTAGTACAGCAATTTATTATTACGTTTCTCCTATGTGTCAGAAATAAATATTAAATGGCTAAAATATTTAACAAAAACTAACAATTTGAGAGAG
>NW_023339774.1:868952-869781 GCF_004916995.1 Morone saxatilis | reverse complement strand
AGCTGAAATCAGAGAATTTGGACTGTTTTTCTTCAAAAATGAATCAAAATGATGACTCGTATCCAAATTGTTGTGCTGATTCAAGAAATTAAAAAACTATTTAAAGCTACTGGTATACAAAAACTGATCAATAATTTAGATCAATAATATGTCAGGTGTCAAGGCAATGATCAGTAACAATAATAATAAGGGTTGATTTAGCAAAAACATAATTTGATTTACTTGTGACTCTATGTGTCCCAGTGGGGACACCGTACTACATGTCGCCGGAGAGGATCCATGAGAACGGATACAATTTCAAGTCAGATATCTGGTCCCTGGGATGTCTTCTGTATGAGGTAAGCTCACATACACCTTTATTACAGTGAATGATTCAGATAAATAATAACTTCCTTATCCTGTAGGCAAAAAAAGCCTGCATAGGCAAAACAAACTGACAACAGCGTGTCTACACAGAAAGCATTTTAGCAGTGTTTTTCTGTTGGCCATCCAGATATCCTTCGGGCAACATCCTCTGTAGCAGGAAGCAGAGGGCTTTCAATGGAAAACATATTTTTACAGAAAACAAACCAATGCAATACCATGCAATATCAATGTCACTGCTAGAGTTTAATACCATCACATTACAAAGCTGAAATCACATGTAATATCACAGGGTCTGTGTTTAATTGACAGCAGCTGGAGGGGTGGGTCTGTGTCTGACTGAGCTCCAGCAAGGCAATAAGAGACAAAATAGACAAACTTTCCCTGTAGCTTACAATCCGTGGACAGTGTGCTGAGTGGTATTGAAGCAAAAGGACCACACCAGCCGAAGGATCTGTCCTAGGTT
>NW_023339774.1:868305-868774 GCF_004916995.1 Morone saxatilis | reverse complement strand
TTGGTGCTATACAAATAAAATTGAGTTGAATTGAATTGAATCTTAAGTAACCGAAGGGGCATTTGCAGGTTGCCTAAAAACTGGAGCTAGACCGATAAATCAGCCCATATTAGCTGATTGCAGACATATCCGTATCTGTCTATTTGTCGGCCAAAAAGTAGCAAGCAATGCACAAAAATGCCAAATCATGTTTCAGTTAGTTAAAAGACAGTGTCACTAGTAGGAGCACTAACAAGTTTATGTCAAAAATACATATTTTTCCTCTTTCCTGTAGTGCTATTTATCTAGATTGTTTTGGTGTGAGTTGCTGAGATTTGTAGGTGTCTGCCCTTTATCCAATACGATAGAACTCTAAGATGGTACTCGGCTTGTGGTGCTCAGAGTGACAAATAAATCCATTTGAAAAACTCAACAGCAATGTCTCTTTCTAGAAATCATGATCCTGCACTAATGTATTGTATATGTATGT
>NW_023339774.1:866778-868211 GCF_004916995.1 Morone saxatilis | reverse complement strand
ATTCAATTTCAATTCAATTTCAATGATCAGATTACTCTACTCTAGATAATCCACAGACCCTGTTGTGAGCAGTTTGATGTAGGAAAATTTTTTTCTCTACTGAACTACACCTGCCAGCTGTAGCTGAATTTTAGCTATCTCAGTGGCGCTATGTGAGCTAGCTAACGTTGCATATTAGCCAAGGACGACGGCATAACGTTTCCATGAGTAGACGCACGCTTAGAACTGTTCACTTGTGAGGAGATCACCCGAGACGCATGTTAATACCAGGTGTAAACAGGCTCTATGAGGAGGCTCTTATGCGCAGTGATACGTAGAGAGAGGGATTTTTTTGGCGCTAGGAGCACCTCAAGCTGATCCATTTCCATTATACTGGAGAGAAGGCATATATCGGTCGGCTATATACTGACGTTAGCAGTGCGCTTTCCCTCGATAAATGTGTGTTTGGTCATTCAGCAAACTAAAGTGCAGGAAATGTTCATGTGCGCAAGTTAGATAAGAAGGTGACTTTAGCAGGAAAGCTAATGTGAGTTGTTGTCTAAGGTGGGACCAAGTCATTGTTATGCCAGTCACAAGTAAGTCAAGACAGGCAAGTCCCAGGAGTTTTGGGCCCTAAACAAGTCATAATGCCTTCTTCAAAATAAAATGATCTTTGGGGTTTGAGGTTCCCTCCTGCAACTTGACTGGATGCTGTGGGATTGGTTCAAACAAAGCAGATCTGGGGAATTAAGTGTTGACTTACTGGGAATGAATAGTGATAACTTTAGTTGATTTAGGAAATGAATTGATTCATGCCACACTTTTGAAATAGAAACTTTTATTCTTTGCATCTGGGGGAAGGTATCTTGAAAGTGTTTTCAAGTCAAAACGCTCAAGTCCAAGTGAAGTTACTAGTCACTGGTGTTAAAGTCCAAGTCTTTGGTTTCTATTTATTTATTTATTTTTTTCTTAAAGGAGAATGCAGGACAGGTGACTTACAGAGCAGATATGTATGCTCCAGCAGACTTAAAAAAATGTCATTTCATTTGGCCACCACTAAAACTTAATAAGCCCTATTCTCATATTTCCTTTCTTTGGAATGCTGAGCCATTGTGGAGTCATCTCCAGAGACAATGGTTTCACAGTCCTCTGTGTTCTGGAGATTCTCTGTGCGTGGGAGAGGTTTTGACAGAGACTGAATGAGAAGTATTATGTGTCAGTTTCATTTATTCTCTGGCTCCGTCACAACATCCACCACATGTGATACCAGACACTTTCTCACTCTTCATTCTTTCTTCTCTCCTGATGTCTTCCACATATTTTGTTTATCTTTACTCTTTTTGACGTTTTGACTTTCAAAATTGCACAGCTTACTGTCCCCACACAAGTACATTTGATCATAATACGTGTCATGATGTTACTTAACCCTTTATAGGTCACTCATTGAAATACTT
>NW_023339774.1:866503-866626 GCF_004916995.1 Morone saxatilis | reverse complement strand
TTCCTCGCCCGATAAAGGGTTAATGTCTTTTCAGTGTTGGCATTTATAGGAACGTTTACCTCATCGAGGCAAAATTGAACACTACTGTCAGTGGCAGACTCAGAAAGTTGTGATGTATTTATG
>NW_023339774.1:866202-866322 GCF_004916995.1 Morone saxatilis | reverse complement strand
ACACCTGGCATTGGAATGCATCTCCACAAGGTTCAAGGTTCCTTTATTTGCACCAACAGGAAGTAAACAACAACAAACAACTCAGACCATACACAGAATACAAACATGATAAATGATAAA
>NW_023339774.1:855453-866102 GCF_004916995.1 Morone saxatilis | reverse complement strand
AAGTAGAATAAATAGCTAAATAACGACTATGGGTAAGTGTCCTAAAGTGCATGGTCAAATCCAGTGCTTGAAAGCATTAACGCTGTGGAAAGTGTGTATATAGAGCTTATGATCTAACCAGCCACAGTCAGACAATGCACAGATCCAATCTGAGACAATACGGATCTCATCTGAGTCTAGACAATATTGGAAATATACTTTAACAAGTACACACTTCAAACACTTAACAACCGAGAGACTGATTCCAGAACAGAAATGGAACCCAAAAATCTCAGTGTCCCTGTGGTCCCGAACTGTGGGCCCAGATAGTGGACTTGGAAATCAAGGCTCTGTCAAAGAAGCACGATGAGTTATTAGCAATTCTCAGCAGCAAGAAAAAGGAGCTCCCCACCCAGCCAGAAGCTCAGACTGGCCGCAACGAGCCAGTCAGAAGATGAGATTCCTCCCCAAGACGCCGAGGACAGGAAGACGTCACTCCTGAGCTTCTTGAGGAAGCAGAGAGGGAGCTGGAGGAGGAGATCGAGTTTGAGTCCGAGCTGACCTCCAAACTGCAGGCTTAGGAGGAGGTCAATCGGGAGCTGGAGGGAAAGACGGAGAAGCTCAAACAGCGGATGAAGCTACGAATGTGCGAGCTGATTGCAACAGCCCTCTGTCTGAATGAGATCACCAAAGAGTCCGGCACTCCAGAGAAGGTGCAGAAAACACCCAAGAAGCCTTTTCTGTGGAGACGTTTCAAGAAATACATCACTCCAAAACACAGCCGAAAGCACAAGCAGCAGCAGGAAGAGAAACGCCACAATTGAAACACCAACACACAGGACTAACAAAAACAAACAAAGACAAAAACACACAGGCTATATTTAGTCCTGACAGACAGAAGTGAGCTGGCTTCTGTCTGTGTAGTTTGTAGTTCTGACTGTGTACATCGGTTTACCCTGGGTGCTCCGGTTTCCCCCACAAATAAAAACATATTCAAAAGTTAGATGCAAGAATTTCAATAAATGCTTGAAATATACAGACTTTCTGTATTGTCATATTCCTGTTAAGCACTGTTAAGTATTCTTCATACTGTCTTTCTGTTCATACAGTATTATAGTGGGGCTGTGTATTGGCAAGAATCTGGCGATATGATACGTATCATGATACTGTAGGCAAGGCCATATATTGCGATTTAATAAAAAAAAAATCGAATTTAAGAACACTGTCATAGTATAAGGAACACAGCACCATATGCATAAAATCTGAGTTAACAAAAAATGATTGTAATGTATTTCTCACTGTCCCTGTAACATCCAACATCACAGCCCTCAGCTTACATTTATAATTCTGCTATCAGCTGTTTAAACACAAAAATCTATAGTGTTTTGGAGACAAAAGAAGATATTTTGCGATACGATATTTTTCTATATATTCTTACACCCCTATATTATAGAGTGATACAATCAAATACTGTGTTTGCTGATTATGTGTCACTTGATTTAACAGAGGGGAAAAAAGTTCATGTTGCTTCACAAAAACAGATTGCAGGGTGTTATATGTTAATGTACCTAAATGTTTCACTATTTCTACTTCTGATAGATAATACATCGGAAATCAAATATTCTTGCACATTGTTACAAGCTTCATATGAAAGTATGGTATTTTTAAACACATTTGATTTGTGCAAAGACGGAAATGTTGCAAATGTGAACACGTCAAGTATTCACTTTGTTGGTATGGGGCTGCAGAACATTATGACCACCAGGGTGCCCAGGTGGTCACAATGTAATGGCTGATCAGTGTACATTACAGCAGAGATTAAATTAGCATTATCAGTGACCACACCATTCATATTTAACTGATATGCAGAATTTAGTTTTCTCTCCTCCAGCCATCTCTTCCTGGATCTTACTGAGTCTCCCTCTGCTTCATAAGCCCCCTAACTTACTTTGCATTAGAACTCCATATCTTCTTAAAAATGTGTTAAATAACTGTAATAAATGTAGATATGGTTCTAACTAAGCTCAATTTTCACAGCTTCGGGACCTGGTTAGCATGTGTATCAGCCCGGACCCAGACCTGCGGCCAGACATTGTCTTCGTGCTGCAGATTGCCAAACAGATGCACATGTGGACTTCTAGCACCTGAGCAACCATTTCTGCTCCAGGCCCCACCCCCCTCCCCTGCCCGCTTTCTCTGCTTAGTCTGAGGATCTCAAACCACTAGAAGTAAGCTCTGCCTGGTCTTGCAGAAAAGTGTTTGCCTCGCCCTCATCGCGTCAGGAGGTAGACTTGCACAGGGGGACTGTGATGTTTCGACATCCAAGTGCCCACTTGTTTTCTGTTGCAGAGGGTGTGAAGAGGTGCATCAGTGGTGCAGTACTCGTAGAAAGTGGAGTTAATGAAGGGGCGACTGCATTTATGGTCTTTTCTTTAGCTACAGATGGAGAGCTGTGTCTCATCATGATCGCAGATTTCTCAAAGCTTTCTTTAACTCCACAGGGGTTGCATTCCAAGTTCATACCCTTTGTGACAGGTAAATTGTGTGCAAAAGAGCTGGGCAATCTGAATCTATCATCTATTATTGTAATGATATACATTTTTTCAAAATCAATTTTAAGTACGTCATTTAGGGGTCATCGACATATAAAGAGGGACATCATGTTTCCACTTTCACTGTACAAAAATTAAGCCAAAATATCCCAGATATGGCTGCTGCCATCTTGCACTAGTGATGTCATTTGGGCTGTGTGCAGAAGTCTAAAAACAGCTAACATGGAAGGGGGTGCGGTTTATGACCTTTACTGTAGTATAGTGGGCGATTGAGATGTGTTGCCTTCACTTTTGTGAAGCTGTCATGTCGTCCATCTTTATATACAGTTTACTTTAAATGGACAATTAGTAAATACATAAATACAGTTACTAAGTCAGATTTCCAGGACCCCAAGAATGGTTTTTGAAAGAACTGCTAGCTTGCAGTGAGACGAATTAACCTTCTAAGTCCTGCCCCTTTTGGAACCTCGGTCAACTTCCTCCTTTCTTGTACTTAGATATGCTATGTGCTAGGCTATCTATGTTGAAAAGACAACCACATTTTGAAGATGGTTAAAAGATAAAAGGGACGTACATATATGGTGTGTCTCAAATCGAATACTTCCGTTAGTAAACCTCTATGTAGTACACAATGCAGACTATGTAGTTACTTGCGTAGTGCGGTAATGTGAGCTTGGTGTTGTCTCAAATCGAGCACCGCCATTGCGCACTTACTGGAAATGACGATTGCAACATTTACCGTGTTACACCAATTTACAACCAGACTATACAGTCACAGATATAACAGATATATATATATATATATATATATATTATACAGAGTATAAGCGCTAATACTGCTTTATTTTTCACTGGATTTCTTCACGATATTAATTAAAAATGACCCTGCTTCTACTTTTTATCACTTGTGTGTGTCTCAGTATGGAAGTATTCAAATTGAGACACATAAGTTATACTTAAGCTAACTAATGTTGACGTAAATGCTAGCTAACTAGCTAGATAATCTACATTAATCATTAGCTAGCTCGATAACTGTGTTTTGCGAACACTAGCTATCAGATCAGTAACTAGCTAGCTAATGATTCATGTAAGTAAGCTAGCTAGTTAGCTAGTTGTGACTATTATCTTTGAACCATCTTCAAAATGTGGTTGTGTTTTCAACATAGATTAGCCTAGTACATAGCATATCTAAGTACAGGAAAGGAGGAAGTTGACTGGGGTTTTGACCGAGGCTTGCTCAATTGTTAATGGATCACAGAGCAAAAAGGGGCGGGACATAGGAAGGGTTGGTTATGATGCAGATCAGCTATACAACTGATATGTATTTACTTCTTCTGTGTGGAAGCCAGAGTGACTGTGGTGATATTTAACTTTTTTTAACAGGTCCAGTATCTCAAGATAATCATTTAAACTCCTAAAATGTGTAAAAAGCGCTTGGAAGACTAGTGGTCGAAAGACTAGAATGGCACTATACAAGTACAGTCCATTTACCATTTACCATTCACTAAACACTTTAGCTTACATTTTGTAAAAAAAATTCTGCTGCATCACAGATACACCCATTATCCTGATAATGGAAATTCAAACCTATTTGTGGGTTTTTTCAGCCCATCCCTAGCATTTCTGAGTTTATGATAAAAGAACTATGTTTACACTGATTTTACTACTGATCATGGTTCAAAGATCAAAGATTCTATTGAGTTGCATTATGGGAAATGTAGGATGCAGTGCTTCTGGAGCTTGGCCCATACTGAAGGCTGACCATACATTTTTTAAATAATCCCTCAACATTACAGAACAGTGAAGATTAGATCAGTATTTGTCAAACATTTTACAGCAGGTACCACCTCAGTAAATATTAACCTCTCCAAGTACCACTGCTGTTCAGCTAGACAGTTCATGCAGGAGACAGGTATATTTCTAACGAGAACATTATTTATAGTTGTAAATGGTAAATGGACCTGTACTTGTATAGCACCTTTCTAGTCTTCTGCCCACTCAAAGCTCTTTTACACTACGTGCCCACATTCACCCTTTCACCACATTCAGTCAGTGATGGCAAAGTCCATGGAACAGAAACTAACTCATTCATACACATTCACACACCGATACATGGCATCGGGAGCAATTTGGGTTCAGTATCTTGCTCAAGGATATTTACCTGCTCTGCCTCTGAGCCACAGCCCTTATTGTAGTAGTTTGTAGTATTTTGTTCCCCCAGGACCCAAATCTGATTGACCACCCCAACTGCCACCCCATTATCCTTACTTTTTCCACTCTGCATTGTCTGTCTATAGCAGGCTTTGTTTTAAAGCTAGAGTGACGATACTGGCTCATATGAAACTAGATGCCCTAACACATATGCCAGTACCAACCATGCATGTCGGGAAGGAGGCTAGATAATGCTCCAAAGTTAGGCTAAATTTTGGCGATGGAAAAACTGGCATAGCCTTTTTCAAAGGGATATCTTGACCTCTGACCTCAAGATATCTGAATAAAAATGGGTTCTATGGGTACCCACAAGTCTCCCCTTTGCAAACACGCCCACTTTATGCTAATCCCATGCAGTTTTTTGCATGTGGTATAAATGTGTTATTTTTGTTTTGTTAGTATCTGAGTATATGCATACTGGGGTCCATAAACAGTGTTGGAACTTTATAAACTGAGACACACACTTGATGCCACCCCTGCATAAGTCAGTGCCCCACTTGTGCTACCCCAGTCAAAAAAGTCTGGAAACGTCCCTGGAGTACACCTATCACAGTTTGAGCACCAGTGGTTTAGATACTGGGCCCACCACAGACCCTGTTGGCTTCCAGACATATGGACTTTTGAGGACTGGACTTTTATATTTCTTATTGCCTAGTCTCAGTGTGAGGAGGTAATACTCGCAAACTGTGCCGACCTCTGACTTTATTCTTTTAGCTCTTTAGTTAACTCAGTATATTTTGAATGTCATGTTGCCTAAATACTTATGTTGATGCATATCATTTCAGTGTTGATAGTGGAATAAAGAAGGAAAGAGTTTGAGTACAGGACAACCTTGTAATTAAATTGATTTAGAACTTTCTCATTGTCCCTGGGGAACCGAAGAAACTATTGAGTGCTGCAATGTCCTTCACTCAATCTGTTATTACTAGTCTAAGACACACACACAGAGTTGTACTAGAATAATGGTGGTGGGTGTTCAAAGATGTTTTATGTGATGTATAAATAGCAGAACGCAGTTCATGATCTGGGTCAAAGTGTTGATATGTCTGTGTGAATATAGACCACTGTTACTGTGAAACTGTGCGTACTGGAGAAATGAGATGCTGTGAAAGTCATTTGTTTAACGTGTCCTTCTGTGAGGAGAATGCACAGTGCCTTACCACGCAGAATAACTCAACATTATTCTCATTTGTTACTTGTATTCTGTGCTAATGAAATAAAGGTATCACACACACACAGGAAGGGGAAAGTTTAGAGCTTTTATCGTGTTTAGATGACTTATATCTTCCATCTACTACTGTACTTATTGAATTGTGTCATTATGTTTAACTGTATTTTCCTGTGCTTCAGTACAATAAATCCAGCTTTCCGTGTCGATCGCTTCCTCATTGATTTAAAATTAAAGGTGAAAACGTTGGATGTGCCTAAGCTCTTATTACAATAACAGATTCAAATGATAAAGCAACACACATTTCCTACATACACATTGTGCTGTTCTGATGTGGCCCAAACAGCACAAAAGGAAGAGACGCAGTGACGAGAAGCTGAGACACTCTCTGGAGTCTCCACACCAGCTATCCACAGGGCTTTTATTTTGAAGTTGACCCCATTTCCTCTCAGTAAAAGGCCTCTTAAAATTTAAGGTGGAATATAGTTTCAGCATCTGTCCTGTGGACATGCTGCACCCCCTAGAGGACGCGTGAGACATTGTATTGATGGCTCTGTATACAGGTGTTCCTGTAATAACATTACTGGAAAAACCCAAAGAGTAGAGACAGTTGAGTCTTCTACAATGTGCGCTCACTGTATGACAACATATAGGCGTTCAGGAAAAGTTAAGGCTCTCGTTTTTTACCTATTAAAACAATGTACACATTTTAAATACGTAAGAAATGAGAAAACATTCTTTTTTTGTGCAGTGGCTGAAAGAATATATTTATTTGAACACAAGCTGTGTTTGAAATATTTGCTTTTGTTGCAGGTTTTTTAATGCTATGAAAGCAATTTGCAAAAAAAAAAAATGAGGCATTTTATCCAGCGACAGTGAAAAATAACTTCAGAATGGAAGTGTTTGCGCAAATGAACAAAAGTGCAATATGAGGCCTCGAAACTCCAACTTTATCAAATCACATTTACTTTAGAGTATGGACAGTGCAAATGAATAAATACACACGGTAAAAACAATGCCAGAAACAGCCTAAAGCCTAGTTTTCATCTGTAGTCCCTGGCCAGTGTGAAAAAGGCTTACTATCTTTTTCGTAACTTGAATGAAGTCAAGAATCAAACACGAATCAACTCAAACACTTTTATTGTAAATCATGGAAAAAACATGCCATTTGTGTTAGGAATTCTGAGGGGTAGTGAGTTACATCGAGAAACACACGGTACGAGTGTTTTAGGAGGTATCCATGGTCTGTACAGTTTCCTCCACAACCTCCAGGGCCAGCGGGGTCACCGCCTTCGTCAACACGCCGGTGGTTCCTCTTTTGTACTTGTAGTCGCCGGTTCTACATCGGGAGAGAACGGGACACATGGGATAATGAGTTTGAATGGAAGCGAGGGCTGAATAGGCACATTAGACAAGTCTGTGCTGGGGCTTGTTTAATGCACTTCCACACGTGTTCAGCACTGCAGCACGCCACTGTAGACAGCTGTCCTACACACTGCCATGCATGTTAGTTGTGTGAAGTCACACTGAGCAACCCATGCAGATTTCTTTTTAAAGTTGGTTAGTAGCAAACTGAGAAGAGTGTGAGTCGGCGGGTGCGCACACAACGTCAATCTGTACTCACAGCTGCAAGGCTTCACCCTCATTTACTCTTCAAGCAGAACAAGCAACAAGACAACCAGTCATCTACCAGTTCTTCAGGGAAGTCAATCATTATAGATCATGCTCTGGAATGAGGCACTCTTTCATCTTTCCTAATGTAACAGAAACTTTCCCCAATGGGCAGCTTGGAAATATTTGCTAGGAGGGACAAGCATTTTAACAAGTTTGATTGTTTGCTGAAGAGTTGCTGGTTCATTTCTGACCTACATACATTACTAACTCAATATGTGAGCTGTTCCACAAAGCACTATTACCAAACTGACTCTAAGCAAGGTTCCCACTCGTTTTAATCAAATCCTTTTCCAGGATGTTTTTCTGGACGATAGACAACAGCACTTGCTTTGAAATGGTCATTTAAGCTGCAGTTTGAGGCACACTGACTACATTCATTTGGTTACAGAACATAAGAAACAGCTCAAATCAAGGAGAATTCTAGAAAGTTAAAGCCTTGCATGTACAGTTAACATCACCGTGCATGTATTTATCAACCACAGCAACAAGTTTATTGATTGATTATTATTAGGCTGTGTGCATGGAGATGTGAGAATTTAACTGGCAGCTCTGGAAAGAACGGACTCGCCAAAAAGATCATTGCAAGTCAGTACATTTTGAGACCTGCTTGGAAATGTCAGTTTCTCCTACCATCAGTTGAGTTTCAAACAGAATACACACCTATTTATGCAGCTGTATTTCTGCCACAGGAAATGTTGGTGTAGGGGTTTAGTGCGGCGCTGAACAGACAAAAAGGAACCAATAGTCCAATCTTCTTACTAAACAAACAAATCCGATTTGACTGACAAAATTCGGAGTCGGATACAGCCCTGGATTTTAGCCCTGATTTTCCACTCGCTGACAGCGCTTGCTCCTCTGAGGATGTGAGTTCACTATCTGAACTGTTCGAAGACGTGATCAGACAGCTGATAAAGTCACACTGTGGACGTGTGATGGCCTTGACCTCGTGATTCTAGAGTTACGTGTGGTTACGGACACGTTAGGAATTGTGTGATATTTCTTAAAGGGAGTTTGGTGCAGGGAGCTTTTAGTTGAATTCAAACTGATAATATTTTTTTGTTTATTAGTTGTAATTAGCCAACGGTACTCAGTTTCTAACTTGAGGATGCTGTAAATGGTTGCCCTTTGTGTGCATTTTTAAACTACTTAACTAATTAAACATGATTTACTTGTTATTAATGAGAAGAACTCTATAGCTTTTAGTAAAGCAGCTTTCTGGAACAGACCCGAGGTGTGTTGAAATCAGTGATTTGAAGAACTCCAGATGAGTCATTAAGGCAAGTACACATTATCCCAACAGGAGAGATGAGGTTGTTTTAACATGTTAACTACAAAGGAAGATCATGTGGATGAAATTAATCTACATATCTATCTACATATATTAGCGGGGCCGTTCTCACCTGACGCCCTTCTTGTTGGCCTCATCATGGGGCCGGATGTAGTCCACCTTGCCCTTGGTGATGACACACAGGTCGATGTTGCTGCCGGAGCCCAGGTCATTAAAGATGCCCGCGGCGATGGCGTCTCGCACCAGCCGCTTGGCATCCGCCTCCTTCGGAGGAACAAACAGCGTTGATGCTCAGATGAAAAGCAGCATGCTAGCACAGGAAGTCACACTCACTTGTTGGGACTGTGTTGCTATGAGTTACATGTGAGTGACGTACTCACCTCCATGTCGGGCTTGTAGCGGTCCTCAAACACAGCCATGGCAGCCAGGGACCCGGAGCCTTTAGAGGGAGAATTAATGCTGTTTAAGTGGGTCGCTGAGCTGACAGTACCCAGAATGCAACTACAACGGCTGTTTTTTAAAGCTGCATTATCACCGCATGGTACTCGGTTGAAGCTCTGAGTTAGCTGATCTGATATAAAAGGTGACAAGAAAACACTGCGGACCACTGATTGTTCATGCGACACAGACTACAGTTTCATACAGCCTTCTTCTAACCCAGGTTTACACCGGTGATCTGAGTGACGGCCTAAAATACAATAAGAATTTTCCACATTTTTAGATTATTTCCAAGATATTTTGTCATTTTAATCCATTTCCAGGTGTTTCTATGACTGGAAAACTAGTCTCAAATGTCTTCGAGGCAGACATCTCAAAAACCCCCTCATATCTCCAAAAATGTAAACAATAATGTGTCCTAATGAAAGCAACTAAAATAAAATAAAAATCAGACAGAAAGTAATGTAAGAAATATGTTTGAGAGTGGGATGTCCATCGAGACGTGGAGCTGGAGGTGAAATGCGAGGAATGTGTAGAAATGGCAGTGAGCTGTGTGCGACACTGACCCATGGTGACGTAGGGCAGCTTGTCGGTGGAGCCGTGAGGGTAGATGCTGTAAAGGTGAGGACCGTTACAGTCCACTCCACCCAGGACCAGAGCAGCCCCGATGTAGCCCTGATACCTGAACACGAACACACACACACACTTTTTCATACCAAGTCTAACACATTTTATTCTTATTTCATATGACCATTTCTCCATATTGAATGACAATAGTCATTTTTGCATTAGTGTGAGTGAGTGTCAGGCAAAAAGGTTCTGTATCATGATGAACACTGATGTAGTCTGAGGAAGGTACCTGAAGAGCATCTGTTTGAGCATGCGGTTGGCGGTGGCCACGCGTGGCAGCCTGCCCGTGGAGAGGGCGTGCAGCTCCAGGTTGGACGAGATGATCTGAGTGGTCATCTCTGTGTCTGCAGCTGTTCCCGCTCCACAGCAGCTGCACAAAAACAGTCAAACAGCTAGAATCACATGACGGCTGAGAAGAAGGAAGCTCTACGGAGGAGCAAATGTGGCTAAATTGCGGGTTAAATAAATCAGGGTCACTGGTCAGGTGGGCCAGGTTTACATCACTTTTAGGTGTACCGGCTGAGACTTGTGACCCCCACTGTCCACTATTCGCTGCCCTCACCCAACCTTGCTGCTATTTGGTGCTTTCTACATAATGTCTCTCTAGATTTTTGCTGTAAAAAAATATCTGCGTTACATGTTATTAAAGATGCAGAGTTAAGCCACAAAATAGAAAACATGAAGAGAAAGGTCAAAGTAAAAAAGGATC
>NW_023339774.1:855057-855433 GCF_004916995.1 Morone saxatilis | reverse complement strand
GAAAAGCCCAAACCCCGAGTGCTGAAGAGCTCCTGTCACTTACTAAATGTTGGGGGAGATGTAGTGGATCTTGGAGCAGTTCTTGTCTGCCACTATCATGCCCTCGGTGGCTCTGGTGTCAGCTCCGAGGACGATGCCATCCTTCACAGGGAGACACAAAACATCACTCAGACCCAGGAGAACCAGAGTTAGGGTGGGGTCCATTCTCCAAGTTTCTTTTACTCACATACAGACCAACAGTAGATTATTTTTGAAAATGCACTCAAAGTAATATTAGAATAATTAATAATAAGGCATTAGAGGCACAAACATCTGTGTTTCCACCCCTGAATGGACCTACAAATGAGGACGAAATTATTATCCCCCCCCCCCCCCC
>NW_023339774.1:852755-854957 GCF_004916995.1 Morone saxatilis | reverse complement strand
GAGAGGAGGAGACCTCTGTGGATAACTGGGCTCCCAGTAGAAACCTCCTGACCCATGAACACTGAAGGAATCCTAACTGAGAGAAGCTGACTGCAATGACGGCAATGCCCAGTGTACCTGCTCTAAGTGGTTTAGTTTCTGTCACCCACCTTGAAGACAACACCACAGATGGTAGTTCCTGTTTTCCGGGCGGCAGGCAGACTGCATCCCACTTTGTTAGCTTCACCTTCCAAAAGTGCATTTCTGAAAATAATAGTAATAATTACAAAAATTTATAATTTAAAAGGCACTTGCATAACTAAGACCAAATCCCACTGAATAGCCCTAGGGCTGCTAATGATTATTTTCCATATGGATTAATTTGTCGATCATTTTCTGGATTCATCAATTAGTTATTAAACCATCTGGGTTCACTAAGAGAATTATCTTAAGTTAATGTATTTGTTTAGTGGAATTTCAGCATGTGTAAATATAGCTTCTCAAATAATACATTCTCTGGTTTCTTCAGTCCTCTCAAAACTGAGGAAAATGACTCAGAAAGATTAAATGATTATCAAAATAGATTAATTAAAGGGCCCAGTTAAAAGTTGAAATATTGAAATGTTTCCACACTGATAAATCTGGTGATGAAATCCTGTGACTCCGCGCTATTTATAGCAGTCACAATAAGTCAAATAGTGGATTAGTTGTCAAACTAACTTCTAACTATTTTGATAATGGATTAACAGTTTTTAAGTCATTTAAAAAAAATAAATAATTTTCTCTGCTTTCAGCTTCTCCAATGTGAATATGTTCTGCCTTCTTTTGTCCTCTATGACAGTAAACTGAATGTCTTTGGGTTGTGGACAAAACAAGACATTTGAGGACGTCATCTTGGGCTTTGGGAAACACAGATCAACATTTTTCTGACATTTTATGGACCAAACTAGTCGATTCATGAAGAAAATGATCAACAGAGTAATCAATAATAAACACAATCTTTAGTTACAGCCCTACTTACGTGTACAACATTACTAACTAATTAGTAAATAATCCATTACAGTTACAGGGAAAAAAGACGTAAATTAGTCAGATTATAGTTACACATAGTAAAAATGGGGATTATTTAGCAGATAACAATTTTAAAGTAACGTTACATCCGTTTTTTTTTATATACCAACCGAGTTAACGTTACACCTGAACGGTGGGCTATAGGCTGTACAGGCAGTGGGCGAAGAAATGTTCCGCCCGGTTGTTGTTTAATGCGTAAAAATATAGATTTAAGAAATATACTTATGTTCTTTGTCGATGCAAAAAGGTCATACCTGTTTTAAATCAATCAAACCGGTATTATGTTTAAAGGTAGCCTGAAGACAAGTCAACCGTAACGTTGATAGCGGCGTGGAGAAATGCCTGAGTCATTGCATAGTAGCCGAGTGAACATGAGCTAGCATCATGAGGATAACTTCTGGAAACACGGCTATTCGACACACCGTCTACTTACGAAATGTGAAAACGGATTAAACTCAGCGGTGTGGTTCTTTCAATTTGTTTTTCAGCCGCTGAGGAGCGCTTACCTCTTGCAGTTTTCGAAACTGAAACCCCCGAACGGCGGCCGGCTCACTGTCAATGTCGCCATCTTGTTGAATGAAGGTTTGTGTTTCCGGGAAGTAAAGGAAGCGGCTGGAAGGGGTGCTGAATTTGTTGACCCCTTGTAAAGTCGTATGTTGTGGTTTTCATAGCTAAAGAAATGACTTGAGAGACCCATTAAACAAGAGATTGATGTTTGTTTTTTGTGTAATATTTTTAAATGTATAAAAAATATTGCACCTTATACTAGAAACAACACTTACTAAAACATACGTTTGTAATGTAACATTGTAATCAAAGGCCACATGGAGGACTTTAATCTTGTAACACAAGAAGAGCACTCATCTTCCATTTTCACTGTAAATAAAAATGAATAAAAACCCCATTATCCATGAATTGTTAAAAAACAAAGTAAAACAATTTAATAATTAATTTTGTATTTTTTGTAAAGATATTATCACAAATGTAATCAAGTAGTCTTTGACGATGTGACTATAATCTAATTTCCAGTGGTAAATGGTAAATGGACCTGTATAGCGCCTTTCTAGTCTTCCGACCACTCAAAGCGCTTTTACACTACATGCCACATTCACCCTTTCACACACATTCACACAGCGATGGCAAAGCCCATCG
>NW_023339774.1:843762-852655 GCF_004916995.1 Morone saxatilis | reverse complement strand
TGAAACTCATCAATTAACTATCTACAAGCCACCAACCCAAAGTGTCTTTCTATGTTTATTGGCTAATATTTTGGAACCATTTTACACTGTTACAAAACAGCTTTGGTTTTGTTTTTCTCTTATGTTGAAGGCTAGAAGTGTTTTCCATTTTGTTTTCCCCACACCTTTCTCTGTACAAGATGATACAGAGATTAAACTGATATCAATCTCATCAGCTAATGACTTTAAAGGCAAATAAACATATTTGCATATAAGTAAAATGTTACTAGTTTCAGTAGCTACAAGTCACATTATTATATATATTATATAATCACATTATATATTTTTTGCATATATTCTTAAAGCACAATTGTACTCATTGTATTAGACATTCATCACAGCTTAATGCTTCTACGTCCTCATGCCCAGCTGCGCTTGCCATGGAGCATCTCAATGAGCAGGTTGTGGCAGGGAACCTCACCACTCAGGTGTTTGCAGTACAGGTAGTCTTCGGCGAGGCTGCTGAGAGAGCGTAACTCTGTCAAACACGGCAGCAGATGAGCAAAGCGCCCAAGGAGGTGAGAAGAGTCGCACAGTGTGTACTCTAGCAGGGCTCCCTCAATCTGCTCCTGAACACTCTCTATGAACTGATGGTCTTCAAGCTGGTTCACATCTGGTCAGTGGGGGAGAGGGGAAGTAACAACCAGTGAATGTACACAGATCAAAGCTTGTCAAACCTTTTCATATCATGGAGTAGAGAACTGGAGTATCAATGTTAGTTAATAGTTATTCTTCCTTTTCATCTGATAATAAAACCACTAGAACCAAAGGTGTGACCCTGAGTCACCCAAGTTCAAGGATAAAAAAACAAAAAAAACAAATGTTGTTTAAAAAGTGTGCCACAAATCAATATATATATATATATATATATATATATATAAATAAAATAAAAATTGTTACAGTTGTTCTACTCACACATGGTAAAGAATAGAAAGTCCAGCAAGTCCACACTGATCCACTACTGTTTGAACCAATACGACAGCATCCAATCAAGTTGCAAGGGACAATCAGAAAGTACTACCCCGAGAGCAGGAGCTATGGCTTAGAAACTAGATGTAAAACCTGGCTCCTCTGCAGGTAAAGTTCCTGAATCCTGTGCCCCTGCAAAAGTTCTTGCACTAGCAACAGGCTATAATTTTACAGATGTTTGCGTGGTTAGCACCAGTTATATCAGAACTAGAGAGTATTTCTTCACTGAAAGAAGCAAAAAATGGCACTGAAAGCTTTTCTCCATAGAAAAGATGTTTTCTCTTTTCTCCCGACTGGCTTCAGTTAAGAGTTTTAATATGTTATTTGGTTATTTGATCTGATTGGTGAAAGTTAGCCTGTGATAGTGATTTGGTGCTTGCCTAAACAGTTTCCAAGGATGATTTCCCAGATGGTTATATGAAACAAACTATCTTGGTTATGTGAAACAAACCATCTGGCGACTCAGATTAATTGACAGGTATCTTAACTAAAAGCACACATATGGAATAATTAACCAAGAACCCATCAAACTCGAAGTCTTTTTCTTTCAATATGAAGCTTTATGGATAAGAAGCATCAGATATCACTAACCTGGGTTAAAGAGGACAAGGAACTTGATGCATGCAAACTCTTGGCGGTCCACTTTTAGAATGTGGAGCTTCTCAACCAGCTCCTGTCCTCTCTGGACTAGGCTGACCAAGGTAGGACCAGCATGAGAAGTTATGGCTGACAGCTCCATCTGAACCAAAGAACCCAAGTATTGACATTGATCAGGAACTGTCATGGATATCCCAATCATGTCACTTTTTTCTGATAATACACAGGACAAGGGATAATAAAATCAAATAGACACAACAGCAGTGTTAGAAGAATGTGTGCTAACATTCACAAATCTTCTGGTCGGTACCTGTACCTGCAGGTGGTGGGGTGGATGGATGGCTCAAACACATTCAGGACAGTCACCAGGAGACTGGGGTTTGTGTCCCATGTGAAACCAAAATTTAACGTTGACTTATTTAAAGTTTTAAGTTACATAATGTTACGGTACGTATAGGGTGCAACTAAAATGTTTTAACCCAAACCACAGTGTTTTCCTAAACCTAACCAAGTAGTTTTGGTGCCTAAACTGGGACCATTTCACAATGTTAACCATGTGTTAAAAAAATACAGGCAATAGTGAGTTTCTATAGAGTCCAGTCTGCCCTCAGTCAATGTGAGAGGAAGAATAAATAGAGCCAGGCAGAGCAGCTGCTAGCCAACAGATGGCTGCTGAGGACTCTGGAGGAGAGCTGAGCTTCCGGGGCCATTTACAGATTGGAGGATAGCTCTGTATAATTAATTTGTAGTTATTTTTTTTTACTTTTGGGATTAACAAGTGGATGTACACTCTTGCCTGTCAACCTGTCTGCAGCAGCAAGCCGCAGTGACATTACTTCATATTTATACAGTGACGAGACAAAAAAGGAGCTGGTTGTACTAAGTTGTACTACATGGTAAATTCTGAAAAGATGTATCTGATTCCAGCTATTGGTTGTACCAAGTTAGCATATTGCCCTGACTGAACCAAACTCCTTTTAGAAAACACGCATTTGAAAAGTTATTTGCTTGTCGTCTTGCGGACAGACCTGTCAAAGTATGAGTTCAGACTTTTTTCAAGTCGGCATCATGATGTAGTTATTTTAGGATCCTTTTGATCCGTTTATTTCAATTAAATCATAGCTAAGTCTGGTGGGTTCATACAACTGTGGTAAGGTCATATAGTAACCAATTGGCATTTCTGTTAAGAGAGTTTGAAAAGTATACAGTATAGTATACCTTTTCGAGGGAATTGCAAAGTTTATTATGCATGTCTATCTGTACTTGAACAGTGTCATGGCATTGAGGGTTTGAGGAGGGGAAATGCTGCCCCCTATTTCTTTGGCGCATGTGGCCAAGGATAACACATTGCACCTTTAAACACTGAATGGAAATGTTAGGGAATTATATGTGACAGAAATCAGATGTTTTCTCTAAGGAATAAAGGAGAGACTTCCTTCCCAGGAAATGTGATTTCCCTTCTCCAAACAATGGATGCTATTATAGACGTATCGTAGACTAAGGCACGAATGCCCCACTTACTCGACATGCTATGTAGCCCTTTGCTTTCTCTGTTTGGTTTCTAAAATATATTTTAATTGTTACAAATACAAATAAAAGAGATAAACAGAGATTACTCACCTCCTGTCCAGTGACCAGAAGCAGACTGCCCTCTTTGCCATACAGGACCTGTCTGGAGATGATGTCCAGGAGCAATAGATCACTCCAGCAACTGTGCAGCAACTTCATCTGGTCACTCACCTTGAAAGAAAGAGTTTAAGTACAGGTTTTATCCAGCTCATCGTCTGCAGACTCTTTCACTCAATCTGAGCTTGCTCCAACCAGGACAGTCATTGTGAGTATGCTAACACAGAATGCCTGGATCACCTGACAACTCTTTCTTTTGTATGTTGAACTATTTCTGTAGGCTTGATAATTTGGGGACCTAATGAAGATGGTACAACTGTGCGCACATTCCAATTATTAACTACAGCAGCTGAGAAATGTATTTGTTCTTATTTTGACATGGAGAAAATGCACAAATCAAATTAATACATTTCTCAATTAAAAAACAGTTGGCATCCCAGGAGCTTCTGTTCTCCCCAAGAGTGAACGTCACTTATTGGTTTATGGAGTACCGTTTTGAAACCTTGAGTTTGGCGTTATGGTCCATGCCATGACAGTTTGTTGGAGCCAGCGGAGGTGACATACTGCCAGTTGAGCTGCACAGTTTCAACTCGTCCAGAGCAGGAAACAAAGGTGATTCACCTGGTCACACAAGATCTCCTATTACAGCTAAGCAGTACACTAAAATATGTTTCTGAAACGGTTTTAGGTGAGAAATAGTCAACACAGTAACAGAATCTATTTGATCAGCACTGCCTAGCCCACTGAGCTAATAAATTAAGTCAGATGTCGGCTCATTTCTCCATAAAGGCTCTTGTATACTCGCCGTTCCCGAAAAGAGGAGGCCAGATGCCGGAAAATTTGGAAGAACCTCCGCGACGAATTTGGAAAATCAAAAAAGAGGTCGCCATTGTTTACCTTTTTCTTCTTCTTTTAGTGGGCGTCAGAATGCAAGAAATTTTCCTCAGTTGGCAAATTTTTATTTAATTCATTCTCCAATGCAGTGAAGGTATCGGTGTGTTATTGCAGCCAATGGAGCTCCCCCTGCTGGCCTTTACATAAAAAGACTACATAAACAATAGGTTTAAGACTTCCGCGTCCATTATATATACTGTCATATAGTATATATATAAATAAATGTATACACACAGATATATATATATATATATATATATATCTGGCCTCAAGCAGACATGAGGAGTAGGCTACAGACATTTCTTTCACAGACATTTTTACTATACTATGTTCTAAAATCAGTAAGTATTCAGTTGCTCATTACAGCTGAATCATCTGATTTCTGTCAGCAGAGTGTAATAACTGCTGAGACAGTGTTTCAGTCACTTGGGTCAGCTGGTCTGTGTGTGTGTGACTCGTCCTGTCAGCATATGCTCATCACAGTCAGCACAGTGCAGCGGGGAAGCACAGGGCAAAGATGAGAGTGGATGTTCCAATGTGTGAATTTAAACCTTGTGTGTTTGTTTGTGTGTGCAGGTGCATGTCTGCCCATGTTTGCATCTGTAGTTCAGTCTGCAGTCACTCTGACATAAGGTTTTAAGACTAGGTTTTATATAAATTAAATGTACTAAGTAATATTTAACTGGTTGTGGAACAGTCTCAGTTTAATACTGATGCCTCTATATAACCTACATAAACAAACAAGACCATCGGAAAGAATATTTAATATTTCTATATAGTTATTCTTAATGCCTGCCACTGGGTCCGATTTTCTTTTAAATCAATGAAACACAGTGGTAGAAACACAACCAATTTTGTTCACAGGTCCCACCAGAATCAACACCTAATGAAAGTTCCTTGTAGGAACAATGTCGTCATCATCATCATCATCATCATCATCATCATCATCATCAATCATTTCTACTAATATAATTGTTGTTGCTGTGCACCTTTTTGTCTGTCTTTCTATCTTCACCACCCACCCCTGCCCACCCTCTTTCCAACCCCAACTGGTCGAGGCAGATGGCTGACCCCCTAGAGCCAGGGTCTGTCCGAGGTTTCTGCCTTTTTAAAGAAAGTTTTTCCTTGCCGCCGTCGCCAAGTGCTTGCTCATGGTGGGAACTGTTGGATGTCTATCAATAATTTTTTAAGGAGTACGGTCTAGACCGGCTATGTTTGAAAAGTGTCCTGAGCCTTACTGACAGATGTGAGAGCGCTATCAATCTTCCCAGCTAACTCTTCACTAAAGAATAAACCTGAGAACAGGCAATGTTCAGGTCGTTAGTCATGAATGATCAAAGATAAGCATGCAGAAAGAGCACTGGGCTTTGAAGCACATTGGACATAGTGGCCAAACTGTGTAATTACAGCAATGGTGTCTGTCACAGGATGTTCACTGACCCAAAAAGACCTTTTCCATAAGCTTACATTGGGAGAGAAGCGGCTTTAAAATGGTGGATAAATTTTTTTGAGTGTCACAACCCCTGCAAAATAACTAATTTCACTATCAGAATCTGATCCATTCAGTACAATAACATTTGGAAAGTCTAGAAGATGCGCACGATTAAATCATTGTATTGTAACTTTTAAATTTTCTGTCTGTATTCTGTTCTTATTTATTTTACAATCATACTTAGACTCAGACTTAATAGGCTTTTCTGTCTCTTTGGTCTCTTTGGTTGTTATAACTGTGTACTTTTTAACTGCAGGATGGTCAGATATAGGCCTACAGTGTATTTTTCCAACATTTTCTTACACCCCTTAAAACCACTAGGGGTCGCCAAAGCTTGAAAGCCATTCCTCCAATGTGCTTGCTCTATGGGCCACATGATGCGGAAGCATATACGGAAGATCCGGGTAATTTGATTAACTTTTTTGGCTTCATGCGCCACTAAGCAACTTTCATAGGAATGAACAGAGCCAGCCTCCAACGCTGTACCCAGTTATTCTTAATACATCCATCGTTAAAGATGGTGGGACAACAGAAAAACAACATGGACATGGACATATATAAAGAACATATGAGTCTACTCTTTAGTGTAAAACGAAAAAAGGCTGATATGGACTAAGTGAAGGTGTTTCTAATAGTTTAAAAACCAAAACCAGCTGACAGGACCTTACCTTCAGCTGTTTGAAGAAGATGGATGTGCGTGCCCACTCCACGATGGAGAAGAGCGTCTGGTCAGCCATGAGGCACATCAGGCTGAAGGTGTTGAGGTTTCCGTGTTTCTCCCAGACGGTCTGCTCCTGTAGGAGACGGGCGGTGATCTTGCTCTGCAGCTGGAGCTCATCTGGATCGCAGCGCAGGAACTCCATCACTAGCTGAGGCATCCTGGGACCTTGCGGAGAGAAAGCTCTCAAGTGCAGCTCGTCTGAGCCTACCCCTGTAGCGGGGCCTGGTGAACTTGCGCAGTTGTTGGTGCGCTCAGACTTGATGGTCCAGTTTGAGAAGGAGGTGCCCTGGTACTGGGTGGCAGCCGGTGAGTATGAGGGCAGGAGCAGTGACTGAGGCTGGTAGCCGATGCGATCATTCTGTGCTGCAGGTAGGGAAGTGCTGTGAAGGACTGGGACTTGGTGGAGGCCACCAGTGAAGGTTAAGTCTCTCTGATGGGTTGAGGAGACCAGAAGTGGGCTACTCTCTATTCTGAATCCACTTGCTTGAATCAAAGCCTTCCTCTGCTGCTTGAGGGCACGATCACGCTTGTACATGGGGCCAAACTTGTTCCTGCCACCTCGCATCCGATCTGCACGAACAGCTGATGAGAAAAGTTCATTTGTTCAGAGCAGTTTTTTACAAGCTCTGTGCTGAAAACCCTCATTTTTGAGGCCCAAGACAACATTATGACTGACATTCCAAAGCTTCATGGGAGGTCACTTGTGTGATGTACACAAAATGTATGGTCACATTATTTATTACCTTGATTTTGTTACAGTTTTTAACTTTATATGTTAAATAGATAAAGGTGAGTTTATGTGTTTTAAAGGGTCGTGTTGTTAGGATGACTAGGATGGCCAGATTTTACTGTCCAATAAGATGATTTTAGTTTAATATTAAGGCAGAAATTAGTGAATGTAATAACAGAGATTGTGGATATTTTAACTTTGGTTTTGATACTCTTGATGTAAATTATGTATTGACACATTTCAGAGATTAGATGTGTAATAAAGGCATACAAGTTATTTTGATGCATTTTAATATTGAATAGCCTTAATAGCCTCTATATCCCTTTATAGGTGGATATAAGAAACATGCTGTGAATACAGTGAACACAATGAGCCAAAGTACAAGAGACAATGACTGTTTGGATTCGGCAAATGTTTATTAGATGTAAATTGAGAAGACGCTGAATAAGAAAAATATCAGGAAAACTCATCTCTGATCAATATTCACAGGAACTAATCTGCTCAAAATTCATCAAAATCTCCGGTTTTACACAAACAGTTATTATGCAGTTATTTTGTTCAGTGTTTGGGTTCATTGTACAGTTCATCAGTTGTTTTCTACTGTTATTATTATGCATTGAATATAATATGAAACATCTATAAAATATCTCACTTAGTCAGTTTGCTCAATGATAGAAAAGGTTTTCTTAAGGAAAAATGTTGGGAACCACTGATTTAGATGATACAGTGTCATTAGTCAATACATAGGGCAACAATACAACAGGGTCCCTATCCTAGGGCAAATGTGTAAGTACAGGGGAAGAAGACAGAAGGAATAGGGTGTTTTTTTTTAAGAGGGAGGGAAATAGATTTTATGTTCTGTTGTATCATCAGATCATAAAATATACTCAGGAACTTTTTACCATCTTTTTTTAGCATGCAGGAGTAATTCCAGCTGAGGAGAATGTAGGAGAAATATTCCATATTACAGTGTAGGTCCAGGCTGTGTAGGCTTTTAAATAAAGCGTTTCCCCAGCTTTTTCACTTCTTATTAGATTTTTTTTGGCTTTTTTCAGAAGTTGTTTGTATAGAATATTGACCATTACTTATTGAGGGCATATTTACACAGTACAGTCTATCACAAAAATAACTACTATTATCATCTTCCTGTCTACAAATGTTATTGTTGCTGTTTATATATAAATTATATTTTTACATAGTCATTTATATTTACCTTGTTGTGCTAGTTTATTTTGCTGTGCATATGCCTATTTCTGTGTGTGTACATTGAGAGCAATGTAAAACCTGAGTCAAATTCATTGTATGTGCACACATACCTGGCCAACAAAAGGGATTCTGAAACAAAAAAGGAAATTTTGGAATTAAATTAAAAGCCTCTGGGTAAAGCAGATTGCCAGATGGCAACATTTGTATGGTTGTGATAGTCTGTCTTCTCATTTTTAGGCAAAAGAAACAGAATGTAGAGCTTATTCCTGCACACTTACTGCTCTCTTCAAAAAATCGAATTATGAAATAAACATTTGAAGGTTTTACGCTGTAACTATATATCAAAACGTTTAAACCAGTACTTACAGGGTAATTTCATTGTTAATTTGACTTAAATGACTATGATACTATGATTATTTATTTGTAACATTAACATGCCCTCTTTGCGCAGAAACACTGCCTTTGATCCTATCCCTTTGATACTGTAGGCTATATGTGATGATATGGATGGTCTATATGTAAGCTTAAACCGGCAGGACGGTATGGCTACATCAGATGAACTAATTTTAGGAGTGATGACTTATCATTACTATAACCGTATTATTATTATTATTATTAT
>NW_023339774.1:843397-843737 GCF_004916995.1 Morone saxatilis | reverse complement strand
ACATAATTTATTGTAGTAGTTAGCAACTGTTTTATTAAATCTGTTAAATTACTATTTATAATTATTTGTTGCCATTTATGGTGTTCATTTCCTTTTACTTTGCTATTGTTTGCATGTGGCAGCTTAAACCCTTTGTCAGCTTGTTGGTTGTTAACGTGAATAGCCTTGAAACTTGATTATTTTATTTAATATCTCCGCGACCAGGTCTGCATACTTCGCCTTCTTTCTCTCATAGGCAGCTTCCAGTCCCTCCTCCCATGGCACTGTCAGCTCAATCAGTATTGCCGACTTCGCTGCTGCAGACCACAGCACCACGTCTGGTCTTAAGGTGGTGCTGCAT
>NW_023339774.1:837421-843264 GCF_004916995.1 Morone saxatilis | reverse complement strand
CCCTGCCTGAGGAAGTGGATCCTGCATCGGCTCTCTGATGGACTCTGGTTGTTTGCCTCCTGCCGACTTTTGTCCAGCACTTCTGCCAGCTTCCTGAGCACTTGGTCGTGCCGCCATCTGAGCCGACCCTGTGTCAGTGCTGTTTTGCAGCCCGACAGAACATGCTGGAGTGAGGCATTGATGGTCCCGCAGAGGTCACAGGATTGCTCTGTTCCAAGCCATTGGTGGAGGTTTTTGGGGCTCGGAACTATGACGGGGGCAGTCAGGCCAGGCGGTGGACAACTTGGGGGAGGTTTCTCGCGCTGGCTTCTACTTTTCGGTGCCTTTGGTCGCCGCTAATCCAAATGTCCGAACTTCCTGTTTGGCTTTGACGTGTATGGGTGCCGAGAGGCTTTTCTGCTCTTTTTATCACGATCATGCCTACCGATTTGTTACGTGTGACCAATAACGCGTCTTGAGGCTGTTCGGGGTCGGCTTAGCATTTGGCCCGCCCTCACAGGAACATTGAATACCGGTTGATTTTCGCTACGTTTGAATTTTGTGCAATTTTCCCTGACTTCGAGCATGTTCGACCTCAAATATCAAGTCGAAGGGCAGAAATAAATAAATAATACCTTGCATTACAAATAGGGCCTTGCACTGTCATGCTCGTCCCTAATTAAGTCCTGAAAAAGCTAACACAGAGAGACTTTTAAAACAATTTTCTCTCTGGTCTCCAAGCACATGCACACCGATGGGAGGTTGATCACTTTAGAGACAGACGTCGGTTTTGTGTTGCAGGGAAGGAGGATCTCAGGTTGGGCCCTTTACCTATGATGCTACCCATCAGAACCCTTACAGTAGTTTGTTACCTGTATGAGGCTGCAGTGAGAGCATTGTGTTCACAGTTTGACTACAATGTGGCACACAAACAAGTAAGCCTACTGAAAAACTGTGTTTACGAGCTGAGGTGCCAACATACAGACAGTACAGTTAAGCTGTTTAATGTGCTTAGACTTCATGAGCGTATATTAGCTAGCCTGATGATGTTTAGCAGCACTTTCTCAGTGGATTTTATTTTCGGCGCTTGTCTACAAGTCATCTGCAGGACGACGTGGTTTAAGTAGAGAAGAAAAGCAGTCCACGAGCAGAACGCAAATGTAGCTTGTTTGTTAAGGTCTGTGGCTGCTTGTGGTCTCCTCTTCCTGCTTGATAAACAGTGATGTACTGCTTACACAGTTATAGTTTTCTCCATTCCACTATGCACACAGGAGAACAAAACAGCATTCTGACTGCTAAATCAAAGACAGGGGGCGCTACTCATTAAAAACCAAAGCATTGTGTCAATATGTTTTCTTCAAAGGAGAACAAAGAAACAAGAATTGTATTGCTGGAGCAGAAAACATGGCAAGCTACATAAATGTATAAAGTGTTAAATGGCCGTACTGTATTGGACAATAACTAAGTGTTGGCAACAGACTGGACGACGGACATCTGTGGCAGAGCAAGAAACAGCATCTGAACAGGTCCTTCCAGAATCATGGACAATCCACTGCATCTACGCAACTAGCACCTCTACAGGCAGAGGACAGCTTCAGGAAGGCTGCTGCACTGTCCTCGTTCCACTGAAAGACTGAGGAGATCTTCCTCCCCCACGCATGAGCTCTTCAACCTCCACCCATGGGGGAGAAAAACTCTAAACCAATATGTCTGCCCTTTAGGTTATACTATACCACCTACGCAGACTGAACACAGTGCACCCTGCGTTATGTGACCATTGACACTTGACGACTGACACGTACTTATGCACCTAGGACCTTTCAAGCATGGTTTGACCCTTGTCACCTAGACACTAGCCCATGCTCGTTATTTGGCTATTTATTCTACTTTATTCATTTCTTAAATTGACCCCTCTGTTTATTATTATTATTATTCATTAATTTATATATTTTTTATTATATATTATTAATTATTTCATCAGTTTGTGGATGACTGGCTGGAACAGTTGGAATCCTGGAAAGAACAAATATCTATCTTATCTATCTATCTATCTTATCTATCTATCTATCTATTATCACTATCTATCTATCTTATCATCATCTATCTAATGTATGAAACACGATCAGCAGCAGGTATACAGGTTTACTTTTGTCTTGTTTCTGGGTCTTTTCTCCAGACTGGGACAGGGAGCGTCTCCTGATGAAGCCAGATGGTACCAGTATAGGTTCGGTGAAGCACGTCTGCAAAGAACCTGAGTCCAGAGCTTTTGAAGGTAGGACTGGATCCTTCAGACTCTGACACCAACACAAGCAAACTCCCTCATTGCCTTATCCTCGTGGAACAATGTCTATAAGACTCAATGGATGATTGTTGACTGTAGTGAAACCAAATCAACATGTGCCCAACGGCTCTGTGTAGAACGCTCAGATGGTCACAGAAACATAAAAGCTCGTACTTCTGTTTTCGAAAGTTAGCATTCAGTCTGAAATTCTGGAAGAACAATTGTTCCGTTGTACAGTTTCAACTTCCTGCTTTCAGCTTGTGTAACTCAGGAGTTGCAATTGATACTAATTAAGGCTGTTCCATTTTAGTGGCAGCAGAGCCTTGCCACATAGACAGCAGTGCACAATAGCAGCCCCTGACTCTGGCTCAGTGGCAACAGAAGGATATCATGCGTATATCACCACCTGTCGTACCCTACCATTTTCATGTCAAATGGCTGCTGTGAAAAAAGAACAATTTAAAAGCCCATCTGTCCTCTCCTGCGTGCCCAAAGTATATCGTTAAATGACGCTTTCTCTGTGTTTTTCCTGTGGAGCTGCTGTGTGAGAAACCATTTCAGACTCATCCAACAAAATTAACAGCTAATCCTTCACCATCCATTCAGTCATCATCTCATTCATTTATCAATCACATGACCTTAGATGAAAACATGATTTGATGCCCAAATACACTTAAAGAAGCTCATGAGCCAACCCAAACTGCTGCTACTGTGATAAATTAGGAGGTTTTTTCAAAGTTAGTATCAGTGCTCTTAGATTAGAATTACAGCTTCCAGGACTGACAGCTGTCCACAGAGACTTGAGAGGAAGATTGGACAAAGTGATTTTTCTCTTGTGTATCACTACAGTATAGTTACAATATAATACATTTTGCACTAAGAAATTGAATACATAAACACAAAAACAACAGAATAGCATGCATGAGCAGAGGGAACTTGAAATGATTCTATAAATGAGTCTGAATCAGTTCTCTACTTTAGTCTGAGGCTCCATTCATTACGAAGGTTGGAGGATGATCATTGGACCAGCACTCTTCATAGACGACAGCTGGCGCTGGCAGACTCTGCTCTGTCCTCCTCTCCTCCACACAACACTCATCTCTGATCTGAGTCAGTCTGAAGTTAAACAAACAGCAACTGTGGAGCTCAGAGGACAAGAATCAAGGAAACAAGATTTTACACGGTCACACACACAAACAACACACACACTCACCAACAGAGACACACCACACACACACACACATTGTCTTCTGTGTTTGCAACGTACCCAGAAGAACAACACTAATTGACTACTGTACTCAGTCAACTCAAGGAGTGAGGGATGATTAATGTAAAAGGTAAACACAGGGTATTTATTCTCACCAATTCAAAAAAAGTAGAATCACAGTTCAGATTCATAAGTCCACCAATATAATAAAAGAAATAAAAAGAACTGAAAGTAAAGTTCCTTTACAGCTATTCTGTCTGATTGATATCACAGGTCATGAGTCCAGTCCAAAGAGTTAGTTGTATCCCATGCTGTCCCATTATTCAATGTGTATTGTGCTCCGGGTAGAATGGGTTGTTTGTTGTATGTTTGCTGTGCGGCGCTTAACTATCTTGCTGCCATGCAGATTAAGTCCTTCAGGAAGATGATGAAGATGGAATTCCCAGATCCTCCAACCCTGCCTCGCTTCAGACAAGGAACCTGTGATCGACCTTCCAAGTATATCCAGCAAGCACTGCAATAACCAATCTGCCACAGCAGGAAATTCCAAAGACAATCTTATACTATCATCAATTTACTGTACCAAGTTATCAGTATCTCTTTGATACTTCAAAGGTGTAATTTACATACTGACACACAAGTGAGGAAACAACTATATCCTTGAACCTCTTTTAAAACCCCCAGACATCATTATGTTTTTTTCCTTCTTTTTAACAGTATTATAAATCATGGTTACAACAAATTGATTCCCTTCATCTCAATCATCATGTCTCTCATTCTTATTAGTTTTTTTAATCATTCAACATAAACTGTTAACACCAATTATTATATGCAGGAAAAACCCATATTATAAATCATGAGCATATTAGCCCCGCGTATACATATTTAACTCTCCAGCATCAACATGGCGCCCAAAATGGCGCACTAAAATACTCACTAAAATAAATGCATTGTTCTTAAAACACAAACCAGCAATTAACTAATTTCATGTCTCCATAAACATTACAGTTTGACTTCCAATTGTTTGTGATAAGAAATTGCTAACATCAACCCTGCAACGTAGCATGCTAATAGCCACAATCATAATAAAAAAAAAGAAAGCAAATCCTTCGTGCACAGCGGTCCTGGAACCTCTGAGCCAAAACTTTGTCAAGTACAGAACTCCAAAATAGCTGAGGTGTTTTGATCCACCATGAAAGCTCACGTCTACTGGATTTCTACGTATCACATAATGCGCACCTATAGCGCTATTTTTAGGCAATCTACTCATCTTGAAACCACAATTTCCTCATAATCAGAATTAAAAATGGAAAACTTATTAAACATTGAGCCAAACCAAACAAATAATAGTCAAGTTTAAACCCAAAGCTGTATATCATAGGGTAACACATACGTTATGTATGTCAAATGTATTTTCCTGTGTTGTGTTCCTGTGGAGCTGCTGTGGTTGAGAAGAAGATCATTCAGACTTTCATCGCCGGGACAACACACTTAAAAAGTTCTCCACCTCATCATCATCACCACCTATTCCAATACACCAACATTACTACATTCTCACCACATCGAATCTTTGATAAATGATTGATGCCAAAAGTCTTAAAGGAAGCTCTAAATAACACAAAACTGTTGCTACTGTGCGATAATTAGAGTTGAAATTCAGTATCAGCCTCTTATATAGATACAGGCTTTCGTAGGTTGACTGACAGCTGTCACAGAACTGATGAGGAAAAAGAACCGAGGTTTCTCTTTGTGGCAATACAGTTTAGGTAGTTAAGATATCATTTTTAGCAGAAAGTTGAATATATTAAACTGCAAAATGATCAACAGAAAGCATCATGTCGCAGAGGGATCTGAATAATGAAAAGTAAAGATGAGGTTATCGTATTTCCAATGTTCTCTACTTTGACCTGATGTGTCCCAGGTTCTTAACTGATCTTAAATTATTCTGCAGACCTTAATCCACTCGGATATACGAGAATTCACAGACAGCCTAGACGCTGCAGGGACTTCTGCTCTTGCCTCCTCCTCCTCCACACACCCAAACACTCAATCTTCTTTATCCTGAGATCAGTGGAGGTCTATGAAGAGGTTCAAAGGAGCTCAAGGAATAGAGGAACTCAGCAGCGGAAGAGAATCATGGAATACAAGATTCTATCTCAGATCATGATCAATCACATAAGACAACACAACACCACACACACACCAACACACACACACAAACACAACGAACCAACAACATCAACCAGGATCAAACACAGATTTACTCAGACACACCAAAGCAAGTAACCAAAGTCCAACCAATGAAAGACTTAAATGTGTTATTGAACGAACTCCATTACAGCAGCAAGCCATCCAGGTTCCTGGACCTCCCTGCCT
>NW_023339774.1:832958-837396 GCF_004916995.1 Morone saxatilis | reverse complement strand
AGACCTTACTCTGAGCTCCTCCTGCTCAATCCTGGTGACCTCTGCAACAACAAGGTCCTTCCTCTCCTTCCTGCTTGCCTTGGACCATAGGATGGGTGGCTCGCTCCATCCGAGGCCTGCCCGCCCTGTCTGGACCATGCCCACGACTTGGTGATGTTGCAGTCTTCCAATCACCTTCTGCACCTCCTCCTTGGCCCTCCATTTCCTTCCAGTCTCTGGCATTTGCATCAGCCACTGCCCTGTCGGCAGAGTCCCTTAACTCCATCACCAGCCTTGCCTTCTCCTGCCTGTAGCCCAGGGTGATGGATTTCAGGGGTAGCTGGAGTGAGTTCCATCCATACAGGCCAGCAGCTGAAAAGCACCGTGGTAGGCCGAGCCATTTGCGGATGAAGGAGTTGGCTTTTGCCTCCATCTTTCTTACGGCTGATGATGTGACTTCGCACAGCTTCAGGGGCCACATCACCCTTGGGTACAGGGTGAAGTGATAACACCACACCTTGTACTTTCCAGGTAGCTGGCTTGCGTGGATCTTGGACAGACCTTCTGACAGCTGCTGAAGAATGATTCTCCCCATATCCTTGTCTGAGAGACCAGATGTATAAAGTCTTCCCAGGCTTCGGATGGGCTGATCCACAATACGGGGGATGTCTTCCCCGCTGATGGTGAAGGTGACTCTGTCATTTCTCTCCCCCTTTCGCAATGAGAGGCTCCTTGACTTCTGCGGCTTGAACTTCATCCTGGCCCAGGTGATCAGCTCACCCAGCCTCTTAAGCAGCCTGGATGTGCATGGGGCGGTTCGCAGCAGGCAGGTGATGTCGTCCATATAGCTCCTTAGGGGCGGGAGCCGCTGGCCTGCAGGCAGCCGGACCCCACCCACCACCTGCCTTGCCCCGATCAGGATGACCTCAAACGCTGCCACGAAGAGGATGGGGGAAATGGAGCATCCCATTGCGATCCCTACTTCCAGTTGTTGCCAGCCAGTGGTGACCTTCTTCAGTGCAAAGCACATGTGCATGTCCTGGAAGTAGTTCATGATCATGGTCCTGATGTTGTCTGGGATGTAGAAGAATTCCAGAGCGTAGGCTATGAGCAGGTGTGGAACTGACCCATAGGCATTAGCTAGGTCTAGCCATATGACGTGCAGATCTTTCTTCTCCCTTTTAGTGGTCTGGATCTGTTCCCAAATCATGGAAGCATGCTCTACACAGCCAGGGAAACCTGGAATCCCGGCTTTCTGGCAGCTGGTATGGATGTAGTTGTTCTCCGTGAGGTAGGTGGTCATTCTTCTTGCCATCACGGAGAAGAAAATTTTCCCCTCCACATTCAGTAGAGCTATGCTTCTGAACTGCTCGATGGTCTTGGCGTTCTGTTGTTTGGGGATAGAGACTGCCACTGCCCTCTGCCACTCAGATGGTATGGTCTGCTTAGCCCAGGTGATTCTCATCAGGGTCCATAGCAGCTTCAGCGCTCCTGGGCAGCTCTTATACAGCTTGAACGGTATTCTGTTCGGGCCTGGTGCTGAGGCAGATCTTGCCCGCTGGATCACCTGCCTGACCTCGCTGAGCTTGGGTGGTGATGCGTCAAACAGGGCTGATGGTTCTGAGGGGCTAGGCACATACCCTGGCGAGCCTAAGGGGTTGTTCCTTGCTGGGTCACTGTACTGAGTATGACTCTATATATATATATATATATATATATTTTATAATTTTGTACAGAATTGTTGTCACGGCTGGTTGTGTGGGTAAAGTTGTGACAGTTTCAAAGAAAGAGAAGATAAGAGGAAGTTGCTCTGGGTATCTTATAAGAGGGTTTCAGTATGTGCATGCTGTAACCTGAGGATTTGACTGTAACTGAAAGCAGCAGCTGCTGCTTGGTTCACTGCTAAAGGAGAACTGTACTGACACCAGAATCACTTTCCCTATAATCTTTACAGCTGCAGTGAATGTCTTTTAATTATTAATATATAGCACCATTATTTCTGTTATGTTACTATTGCCAGGTATCAGGCATTGATAGCCTGTTAAAGTAGTCAGATGTTAAGTTGATGAAAAGGGCCAGAGACACCCAGATGTTGTAATTGTGGTCTCAGTTTGATGACTTATCTGTGTCCAGGTTTCTACAACAACAGACGGCCTGGATGCTGACCTGTGGAAAGACGGCCTTTTCAAATCCAAGGTGACCCGCTACCTGTGCTTCACCAGGGTCTTCTCTAAAGAAAATGTAAGTTAACTCAATGCATGTTGCAATCTTGTGTAATCATATAGCATTTATAGCATGTTTTTTTCCCACCGATGGTATATTTTGACTCCCAATATTCACCCCCCTCTCCCCTGTCCGCCATCCCTTTCTCCACAGAGCCATTTAGGCAATGTTCTTGTCGACATGAAGCTGATTGATATAAAGGACACTCTACCTGTGGGTTTCATTCCCATCCAGGAGACTGTTGACACACGTAAGTTATCATGTCAAGTAGCAAGGCACAGATAGCATCACTGTGTCGTAAATTCAAATGAAATCTTTAAAAATGTCGAACAGCTGTGTAAATCCTCTCTGTAATGTATGCAGTGGAGTGACTCCTAGTCTGTCTGTCTGTCTGTCTGTGTGTCCCACAGAGGAGCAGGCCTTCAGAAAAAGGCGACTCTGCATCAAGTTTATTCCGCGGGACTCCACAGAGGCAGCCATCTGTGACATTCGCATCCTGGGACGCTCCAAGCAGGCTCCCCCCCAGTACACCTTTATAGGGTGAGCAGTGCATGTGGATCACATGACAGGACGTTAGTTTTGGCGGTAGACTTGACAAATAGTTGTCCGATCTAAGCATCCTTACTCAGACAATGGCAGGAATGAGCCGCAACTGACTTAGCATTTTAGCAAGTGTGGTTCCCTTGTGTCAAAATCAATGGGTTTTTGGTTAGATGGCTGAAATTGGCATCTCTTTCTGCTTATCAATGCTTATGAACCTGTTTGACAGAGAACTCAACAACATGGGAATCTGGTATCGCATGGGGAACGTACCTCGGGCCCAGGACTCCACACACACGCCGACCACCAACAACATCCAGAATGTGAACTCCTCCTCCAGCTCAGCCCCTGTCCCAGCAGCTCCTATGCCCAAGTATGTCTGTGTGTCTGATTTACCCTCACTTATCCAACTAGCTCTCATGTATCCTGCATTTACTCCCATGGCTTACACTCTTTGCTCAGTCCTGAATCAAGGAAAGATGATGTCCACTGTCTTTGAACATCCTTACATTGGGGGAAGGGAAACAGATCTATCTTTAAATGACAGTGGTCTAGGAAAAGGTGACGCTTTCAGCTGGAAAACAAAGAAAAGCATTGATTGCTGCCTTGCTGACAAAAAGAAAGGAGCAGAGTTGAACTGCAAACATACATTGTGTTCTGGGAACTGCCCACTGACACTTTGAATACCTGTTTTGAATGGTGATAATATCCTGCATTTGATCAGGGCATTAGAGTTAAAGGTTGAATCCTTCCTGTGTTCTGAGCATAAGACAGTGACACTGCCTGATCTCTCGCACTCCCCTGGACGATGATATGAAATTTCTAGTGATGTCGATCGATAGAGTTGGATGATCATTTTTATTATCTTATCATTATAATTGTGGCTACTTCAGATTGCCAATATGCACTCCGATCACGAGTGGGACAGATCATTGAGTCAAGAAATGTACCAGTACTCTCACTAATGGTGAAAACTATAAACCAGCACAAAAATGACAATTAACAACATAAACTACCATATTCTCAACAGACATGTTACAAACACTAACAAAATGTAACATAGTACATGAAAAAGTGGTGCATTTTGCAACCTAAAAACTTTACAGACAGGGCCAGGCATGAAGGGAAAAGTGGCCTGTCACTAGGCAAGAGTCTGTGGGATTACAAAGCAGAGCTGGCTCTGTCCAGGCAACAGCACACTGTGAATAAATATATCTATTTAGTTCCTTGTTATTGGGCATCAACCTCATGTTTACACGTGTTGTGGAAAAAAATTATTTGAAGCAGAAATTACCACTTCTGGTCATGCATGCCCCGTCAGACACAGCCGAGAAATGAGCCTGCACGGAGCAGGTACAGACAACATTATAATGAGTGTGTCCGTGCCTGGTGAGACTGTATCACAGAATCCTGGTCTGTTGAACATTATATTTCTGATATTAAGGCTGCACTGTGTGTACTATTTACTTCTGACTAAAAATAGTTAGAAATGAGAACATTTAGAGTTCCAAGCTTCACAGAGACCACTGCTGGTCAGTTACCTACTCACTAAGATGTCTATGAAACACAATCACATCATTTAACAACAAAATATAGCTATCCTTACTTGCCAGGCTCCTTATATGTTTGCTAATAACTTATTTAAAGAGTTTGGTCTCTGACACCGGCAGCATTGTTGTTTGTTGTTTAAAGCATA
>NW_023339774.1:830698-832888 GCF_004916995.1 Morone saxatilis | reverse complement strand
AGTGGTTTGTCTTCATTGAACTCATCATATTTCTTTCTTTTTGTCCCAAGACATATTTCTATGACTCTTCCGGCCAGCTTCAGAGGGAAGAGCACTACCAGGCCAGACTATGAACACCAGAACTCCAATCTGTATGCTATCTCAGGTCAGCAAAACTTTGTGACTTTTCTCTAACCCTAACCCTTTCCACAAAATCACAGATGTCTTTTTGAAATGTGCCAATCAAACTCATGCCACACATGGTGTTGTTGGTGTGTGTAAATTGTACTTTAAATGCTACAAGTTCCTGTTGGCTTCAATGTGGCTTCAGAATTTAACTGTTCCATACTCTTTGACCAAATACCTGCAAAACTAATGGCGTTCCCATCAGCCTCAGCTGTATTAGCAAATGTTAGCATGCCAACAGATATATTACAAGTATATATTACCTGTGGAAATCAGCATGTTAGCGTTAGCAGTTAGCTCAAAGCAGCCTCACAACAACAGCTAGTGCAGCTGTGTTTTTCCTGACACAGATTATTCTACTTATTGACACTTGGATATTTATAGTCCTTCTTATCAGAACTCATCAAATAAAATATTATAATATTAAAGATAATATTATAAAAAGGGTCAGCAGGTTCAGGAGATGATCTCCATTGTAGCATGACCTGTCTGAGTCGAGCTAACCAGGATTCTGTTTAAAGGCCTGGTTCAACAGAGCGCTTCGCTTTCTCACTGCTGCTCTGTTTCTCCTGCACTACTGTCTTTGTGAGAACTTACTAGAGTCTTAGAGCTTCACAGTGAGGACATTTTTGTAAAGTGAGGTCATTGTGGTCACTGCTCATGTCTTCAGAGTGCTGTTAAGGCTATTGAGTTAGGATAAGGTTCCAGTTGGGGAAAATTGATGTTAAGCATATGGTGGCGGACACAAGGTTGCGGTTAAGTTTTGTGTTTTTGTCTGTGTGAAAAATAGTCTAAAATCCAGTAAAATCCTGATGATTGAGCAGATGACAGAGCTTATAAATGGATTGTGTTAATGAAGTTAGTATTACTAAAGTTGCAGTTATCGGAAAAGTTTGTGTTGTTCATGCTGTAACAACTGCAAAGCAAAACCTGGCTGCAGACGTTTGTCAAATTACATTGTCATACTTCACTCAGCTGTTTCAGGGCAATGTGACTGGCTGAGAGTGTGTTTATTTAACCAGAACAACTTCCGACCTGTATTTCACTTCAGCCAGCCCTTTTAGAATCTGGGCTACTCACATGAACCAACATGGCAGGTGGAGATGCTCACACAACCCAAAAACTACCACTCTGCTCCACTTGTTGTGTGTGTAGAATTAATAGACCCTTTAGTGTGTGTTTTGTAACTTTGTGAATAAATGTTTTTTCCACAGACTGATACATGTATGTATCATTTATTTGATTTGTCCATTTGAACTTTCAGCAATGGATGGAGTGCCTTTCATGATCTCTGAGAAGTTTGCCTGTGCCTCGTCTGATGTAAGTAGTCTGAGTTGAGTGATTGACAGGTTGACCTGATAGTCGGTCACAGGTTTTTGTCTATATAAAAGCTCAACGCATTTGAAATATGTAGTAGTAATATTCTTCTTCTTCGATACAAGTAACTAACGGTCTCTGCTCTCCATGTTCAGCTGCAGCAGGTGGATCTGATGGGCATTACAATCAAGTCACTGGCTGAGATTGAGAAAGAGGTTAGTAGAAAAATGTAATCAAGTTTCTGCTAATGTTTAAGGAGAACTCCAGTTAATTACAAATTAATTCTTATCTTTATGGCTTTGTCTATCTTTTCTGTCAGTTATGATAACATGGTACCAACCAAGTAATGTGAACCTATCATGCCATCACCCATTGGTTTGTGGAGTCTCAAGGTTGGCATTATGGTCGTCACCATGAGAGTTTGTCTGAGCCATCAGAGGTGACGCACTGCAAGTTGAGCTGCTCTCATTGGCTGCACAGTTTCAACTCCTGGTCCCATACAGCAGTCACCTGGTAACACACGATCTAGTATTCCAGATAAACAGTACACTCAAATATGTTTCTGAAACGATTTTAGGAAAGAAACTGTCGACACAGTAACAGAATCTTGATTCATATTTGATCATCACTGCCTAGTTTGACAGTTTGATCTGAGTTTGGTGCGTTGAGCTGGACAGACTCACTGAGAATGACCTGTCAATCACAAGT
>NW_023339774.1:824559-830598 GCF_004916995.1 Morone saxatilis | reverse complement strand
CGTGACGCGGCCGCAGCACGCCCCGAGTCGCGCGGAGTGCGAGGTCCCGTCCAATGCTGCTTGCAGCTTTAATTATCGGTTATCGTATCGGCTGAAAAAAATAAAGTCTTTATCGTGCAACGTGCTATTTTGACATCTAGCTCGGTGCATGAAGGATTTATTTCGACCAGTTTGATGACAAGGGATAAAGTACTTAGTTGGTTTACAGTGGCTCTGACTCTGGGCACAACAAAGAAACAGCAGGCTCAGACCGTGACACGTCAGGGGTCAAGAGGGAGAGGAGTGAGGGAGGCGACTGTGTGTAGAGACACTTTGTCCAAATGTAGATGTTTCACATCTAACTCGGTCAGATACCAGAGTTGCTAAATTGTTGGAACAGTGAAAAGGCTAACTATTGTTTATACTGAGTCTGAAAAAGGAAAAACAGATGTTAGAATATTTACTTTCTGGACTATGGAGCTATTATTGTAGCAAAACTATTTGCAAACGTGTGTGGAGAGTTGTCTAACTATATCAATCCATGTGTGCATAATCAGATTTGTAAATGTGTATAAGAAATTGTAAATATGGTACTGAGATTTGTGAATGTGTACAGGAATCTGCAAAGATGTGAATTTGTGTGTGATCCGATTTGTAAATGTGTAAAACAATCTACAAATATGTATTCAGATTGCAAATGTATTGAGATTTGTAAATAAGTAGACACATCTATAAATGTGTGGACACATCTTTACATGCAGACATACATACTAATGGCTGAGGAGTCAAAGTATTTGCTCCAACAGCCGGAAATACAGACATTTCATCGGTTACAACTCAGGTAGGACTTTCAATTGGTTCTGCTTGCATGTGACCCTTGCTACGCTTCTACCGTGGCAGAGATTTGCAAATGTGTGTGGTGATTTGTGTGTGTGAGGAGAGTTATTATTATTTATTTTGATTTTAGGGGCCAATTTTGATTAACGCTAAAAGAGCTTGTTACACGTAGTGAAGCTCAAACTCTCCCAGCTGAGTTATCACCAATATGTCAGCAATAGCCGGTTATTGGGTGAGTGAAATCCTTGTCTTAATGTTTTAATAAAAACAGACGAGAAACATTAAATTCACAGCTGTGGTTGCAGTTCATCTCAACTTAACTAAAACAAATCAATCTCAGCTTTCTCACAGTATCGTGCCAGCCCCTGTGTAACTGGTGAGCATTCCCTTTGCATTACATCACATTAATAAACTTCATGACCGCACCCCACAAACTAAAACAACATACCTCAACACCCACACAGACATAGAAACTTTGATACTATGTCGTTCCAGCTTCTCAATTCTGTGAGGATTTTCTTGACTTTCTTTGTCTCAACTGAAACAACTAAGTGTGTTTAGGTTCTGGAGGGTTCAAACACTTTAGCCTCTGTCTGATTCAGGGAAGACCTTGTAAATGTGACTCACTGACTGCATATTAAAAAGACGCAAGTTGTTTTGATTTAAACAAAGCAGGAAACCCTCCAGAAGCTGCCTGGACAACAGAGGCCTCCTGCATAGCATCTCCTTGACTACCATAGTCCTCTGTTCTGAGCCGTGCCACAAAGAGGGGACATAAAACTCAGTAGAAAAGGCCAACTGACTCAATATTGGTGTCTGTCAGGTCTAAGAATAAGACTGACCCCAGGAGGCTGCAGACCAATGATCTGATAGTACGTCTATATCCAGACAATGCACAGAGCCATCTAGGCCTACAGCTCAATGTGGATTCACATGCACATCAGTGGCCTATTCTCATTCATTACCACTTTGAGCATTCAAAAGTGGGGTAAGTGATTCTAGGTAATGTGATTTTTGCACAACACACATTTGGTCAAACTCTGTAAATGTCTCCTCACGGTCTGCTAGCTTTCAACTCTGTGTGCAGAATAAACATCTAATGTTTGTGCACAGCCCTGCCTCTGTAAATGGGAAACAGAGTGGATCGCACTGAGCCACACAACACCAACTTACTCCAGCCAGGATCTGTGTGAGGTAACATTAAATGACTACGATTAGTTCCATTACTTGCTGTGTTGATATTCGCTATATCATGGTATTGTATTGTGTTTCATTTCTCAGGTTAAACAATTTCTTTCCAGTCTGTTTACACCTGGTATTAGAATGCATCTTGGGTGATCCGATCACAAGTGGACAGCTTTAAGAATGTCAGCTTACATTAGAATGCGTTCCGGCTCTATATGCAAATAAACCCTTTTATTGGGCAATACCCTACTCAAAATGTTGTCAGTCAATGTCCATTATTACTGTCCTTTGTTTTCAGCGAGACCCCAGCCCGTCGCTTTTCCCTGCGCTGTCAGCAGCCCTGGAGGAAAGACACTGCTGCGATGGTGAGATTGTAAACTGAATTATGAGCATACACAGTCTGGCTTTTTCCATTTGGGGGCGGCTGTGGCTCAGAGGCAGAGCGGTTCGTCCCCCATCAGAAGGTTGTTGTTTGATCCCCGGCTTTTCCCCCCCTTCCCCTGAAAACGTGTCAAGTATCCTTGAGCCAAGATACTGGAACCCCAAATTGCTCCCCGATGCACAGCATCGTGTGTGGAATGTGTATGAATGAGTGTAGTTTCTGTTCGATGGATCTTTACCATCACTGATGAATTGTGTGAAAGGGTGAATGTTGCATCTAGTGTAAAAGCGCTTTGAGTGGTTGGAAGACTAGAAAGGACGATATACAAGTAACAGTTTACAGTCTACAGTATAAAGTACAGGTTTACAGTCCATTTACCATTTACCATTTCCATTATTTATGTGGAAATCTGATGTTTTCACATCACAGATGATGAAGAAGGACATTAATGCCAGAGAAAGCAAAAGTGCCCCTCCTGCCGCCGGGCTGCTGAGAGGCTGTCAGTCCAACAGTCACTCCAGTGGACGGCAGTAGAGGAGGTCGGACCGCCAGCTAGCCAACACGCTGGGAAATAACTAAGTAAGAAATAACTTAATGTGTAACATGGCCTGAATAGTTAACAATCTGTTGTAGTGGGAGTTTTCACAAAGCTTATAAAGTTTCCCTCACCCATTAACTCTCAAAATGCCATTTCTTAACGGAGTCTGGGGATACTGCAGTGACTAGTTCACTGGTTGAATCAGTTAAAACACAAGTTCACCAACATCTGCTGCTGATCTCAGCAGGTAAAAGAGCCCAAACACGTAATCTGCATTACATTGAACTAAATAGAGTGTTTCTGTGGACTTACAGGATGTCGTTTGAGTAGGCAGTCCTTCAACGTGGCCCCGGGCACATCAGTGTTTACACTACAAAAGATGTGTGGTCAAACGCGTTCCAGACCATCTTGGCTTGTGCTTTGATTGATCTAATCACAATGCCTCTTGGCGGTCGTTCACACTTTAGAACTATCTACTTGTGATCTGATCACACAAGAAGCAATCTAACCGACTGTAAACAGACTCTTATGCCTTTTTCAGTTCTCCTGTAAGAGCCTGCATTGTAGCTGTGGCAGCAATGTAGCTGGGTGAGAGCTCAAAGCCTGATTGTTACAAAATTATAGTACCAGACTTTTGATTTAAATAAGTAATTCATTATAATATGAACTAATGCTTATTTCATTAATGGTAAATCAGCCAATAATTTTCTCTTTTGATTGATGAATTGTTCGTTCTAGATTATGTCAAACCACACATAGTGGTTGTGTTCTTTTAGAGACTACCTATTTGATTATCTATTTTCATGTAGTAAGTCCATAAACCAACACATACCATGAGTCTGCTGTCTACTGGCCAAAAAACGTGACCCCGTGTTTCTGTGTTGCTGGTAGCGTAACTTTGCTGCTGTAGATCAACCCAGTTCAATTTGTTATATTCTTCATAACAGTGGCTAATTACCCATTATACAATTCAACATACACTAGTTCAGTTCAAGTGCATTTTTTTCAATTTGATTATATAATGGGATTTGGTGACAGCCCTTGTAGTTGCACACTCAAAAACTGTTTATGGCAGGTGCTGGATCAATAGAAGGCATGAAAAAGGGTTACTTGGGGATCTATTAATAATTTGCACTTAACGAGCTACAGTGTGTGGACCCTTTTAATTTAATATCAGACATTTGTGAAAAATGCCCATCATGCTTTCCTAAACCCATAAGGGACATCTTCAAAACCCACAAAATATTCATTTTACGCTCACATGTGACAAAGAAAAGCAGTACATCCTCACAACAGAGAAGCAGACTTGAATCTCTCAGGGAGCTCTTGCACCAATCAAATTGTTATGTTCACGTTATAGATATTCAATAGTTGGCTAAAAATATACCAAACGTTTCCCGTCTAAGCGATAAGGTGTGCCGGTCCTATAAAAAGAAATGGATGTACTGTATACCCACCCACAGTGTGAGAGGAAGGGCTGCATGTGGTAAAGATGGCAGACCGGGCAGTGTTGTGTTACAGGAATATATCTATGTCATGATATTATTGGTTGAAATATGTTGGTGCACACTTATGTAAGCACACCTTCCATTCTGTTCTACAAGAAGAATGACTGGATTTTGATAGAAGACTACAAATAAATTGATTTGTTTGGCATACATTGTTAAACAGGTACTGGTGATTTAAAATGCTATATTCCATTTCATCAGTTTTTGGTCATTTACAAGGTATTGAAACTGAAACTGTGCTTGTTTTTGTCTTTGGGTTGCCTTAGTTATATATAAAAATATTTATATGGCACATTATTAATATGTTTTTCCTTGCCTAGTGAAAGCAGAAAATATGTATGTACATTTATGATTTGTAAGCTAACGCACAAATGTTAGATTCACAGAAGAACAAACTCAATCTAAAAATCTGTTTGTTTAAAGCACTTTTCCTTAGTAGCAATCAAATACACTTGGTATGGGAATTTAAAATACTACTTTTACAACGGGTATAAGCTACTACTATAATTACTGTCACTTGAATACAAAGAGCAGCATGAACCAGGTCTAAAACAATGTACTGAATAAAATGCCGAATTCACCCTGATCATTTAGTATCAGGTAAGTATCTCTGTTGTAAACCAAAGCATCAGTAACTGCGACTAATTTAAACTGAATTTGGCTTGTTAATACAGGGTAACTTCCATTGGCTCAGTGGGAATAGCTAACGTTGACCGTGTAGATAATTAATCCAACTAGCTAGTTATCCCTATTCAAGTCTAAATAAAATCTCATTAAACGACAACGAGCTTGCGTTTGTCACTAGTGATCTTATTACACACGGCTCCAACGTAAGCTGCAAGGTAGCGGGGATAGCTGGGCTAGCTAGCTATGCGACACGGCTAACAAGCTAGCCTGCTACAACCAACCGAACACCAGCTGCGACAAACGGGCAACGCTGTCAGACGTTAGCGTTGGCTAGAGTGTTCTTTCTTAGGTATTCACCGGGAGATTTAGGAGCTTACCGTACACATTAAATTCATTATAGCATCCCAACACCTGAGACCAAAGTCGCTGGAAGACACCGAATGTGCAGCAGCTGCTAATGTTAGCCAACTAGCTGAGCAGCGCAGTCCACTCACCCAGCGGGATTAACAGTCGGATCCGATCGGTCGTCGTGTGTTTTCCTCCGTGTTTTCCTCCGTGTTATCCTCACTCACACCTTTTCACAGCTTTGGGGAGACTCGCATCTTTACGAAATTGCTCTAAACAATCCCAAATATCAGCTGCTTTGTGTGTATTTGCATGGTGGTTGTGCTGCTAGCAGTTTGAGGAGGATGCCGTCTGTGGAGCTGTTGGTGGGGACTGAACGGGGGAGTAGTGAACCAACCGAAGGAGCCGTCCCCCACTCCCCCACTCCCCCACTGTGCCTACACATTGCGTTACATGTAAACACTAATACTGCAATAATGCAGGGTCTTGTGTGTTTGAACCCTTCCTCTTAAACCATTGATACAATTTGGCAGTGTTAGAGCCAGACTAAGAGATTTTTTTTTTTTTGGGGGGGGGGATTACGAGAATAAAGTCATAATATTAGGTCTACGAGAATACGAGAATAAAGTCGTAATATT
>NW_023339774.1:822261-824459 GCF_004916995.1 Morone saxatilis | reverse complement strand
TCACCGGCCCTCCTGATCAGTTTGTTAAGTCTGTTGTTGTCTGCGATCTGCATTATGTGTCAGTGATGGTCTAAGTGGTTTTAGTACGTTTTTTTTATTGGTCCATCACTCGTTCAGTGATCACATAATGTCTTTGTATGTGTTTGAAGGATCACACGACAGAATCAGAATCAGAGACATTACATGTTTAAGTCAATTTACTCTAAATCAGGCTCTCCAACAGTATTCAGGCCTAGCACCCCTTATCTTATAGACAGACAGAGCAGGGGCCCCTACTACATATATTGTATAAAAACGTTACATATTAAAGCTGCAGTAGGTAAGTTTTATAAAAATATTTGCTGAAACTTTCTCTCAACTCAAGCCACCCACCCATCTATCTTTCTTGGCTCTGATTGGTACATGGTACATTGCTACATACATGTGTATCTTTGCTAATAATAGTGTACTGGATTCATGCTGATGTGTATTTTCAGACATATTTCAACTTCTGAAAAATAAAAGCTTTCAAAATATTATCAAACAATAATTTGGTGGCCTCGTCTGCAGTAACTCTGAGGACCCCCTAGGGGTCACAGACTGCTGTTGAACAACCAGACTGAATCGTGCTTGAAGTAAAAAACAAAACAAAAAACATTCAAAATATTAAAACTGTGCATGCACCATTAAAGGGGTATCCCAGAGAATCAGTATAGGATTTCAAGCTTTTTTACAGATTAAAAAATAAGACAATGGAAACAGCAGAGGCTGAGACAATTGAGATAATTTTCACTCAATAAAACCAAAATCTTGCGCTAAAAAAAGAACCTTGAAGCCCCCAGTGCTCATCCACTGAGAATTGCCTTTACAGTGAAGTAGGAGACATCTTGTAATCTTGGAAAACTTTAGAAATGAACAACATTTGCATATTCAGATATTCTGGAAGTTTTAATGAGGTAGAAGGAGGAGATGACTTTTTAAAGATTTGAATGTGAAAATGATACTTTATTTTGTGTAAAAACACAATATATATATATAAATATATAAAATATTTGTATATTAAGACATGTCTGGGTCTTTAAGAAAATGTAAGAAAAGCAGTTGGAAAATTTCAAATAGAAGGGCTAATGAAATGAAGTCTGACCTGACTAAAATCCCTAGGAATTATTCAGCGGAAATATCTCTATACCAAAGTTTGTTCCCCAGATGCTGAGACTTGTTCTGGTGAGACAGGTGAAGACTTGATAGGAAAGGGAGGACAAAGAGAGGGGGGATGACATGCAGCAAAGGTTTTTAGGTTGGAATCAAACCCAGGCTAGTGCTGTAGGACTTACATGGGATGCATGCTCTACCAGGTGAACCATCATTTTGAGAACCTGTGTCAAAACCCTTTCACAACTCAATTATGTTCCAAATACCTATACCTTTTTCCCATTTTTGGATTAGCCGGGAGCCGGTGGAGTCAGGACTGCCAAGATGGCTCTTCAGAGACCTATGGGGGTGTCACAGAGACTACGTCCATTTTTTATTATACAGCCAGTGATAGACATTCAATAAGATCATTTTGAGCATTCAGGTGGAGTTGGATGACTATAATTATAGATCTAGACATCCAAGAAACTGTCCATTGGAATGGCTTACATGTTGCATGTACCAAAATTAATTTGTTAATAAAAGTTTCACAAAGCAAATCTGCAAGGGATAATGTTGTATTCCAGTTTTGGAATACCATACAATATATGTCCATGTTAATCTGGCCAGGACACATATATCCTTAAGCTCTGCTACTGAGCAGGACAGTGTTGTTTCACTTACAAAATACACTGTTTCTCATAACAATCTTTGTTTGAAATTTAGCACCCTCCGCCCCTCACTCTCAACTTCTGCTGCTGTCACCCTCATCCACGCTTTCACCACATCCAGAATTTACTATTGCAACAGCATCTTATATGGTAGATTTTCCAAAGTTCTTAATAAACTTCAGCATATCCAGAACTCTGCAGCTCGCCTGCTCACCCATACCAGTCATCACCCCTGTCCTATAGAACCTTCACTGGCTCCCTGCCCAACAACGGATCCAATTTATAGTCCTTCTCCTCACTCACAAACCCCTTCACAACCGGGCCCCCTCCTACCTCTTCTTATGCCAACCACTGTCTCCACCACTGAGAACCAAGCATCTTACCGGGAGATAGAGCCTTCTCCATTGCTGCCCCCTC
>NW_023339774.1:817845-822236 GCF_004916995.1 Morone saxatilis | reverse complement strand
TTTTTTGCACTAAAAACTCTTGCTCAACAAAAGATGGGAAATACTATCAGATTTGTTTATTTAAAGCTGCAGTAGGTAACATAAAAAATAACTTTTTGTCATATTTACTGAAACTTTCACTATATCCTGACAGTAGTACATGAGACAGATAATCTGTGAAACAATCAGGTTCCTCTGGCTCCTCCTAGTGCTCCTAATGGCATTTGCAAGAATCCACTAGGCCTTAATGAAAACAACCAGTCAGAGTCAAGAAATATAGTTGATTGTCTCATTTCCAGGGTCCCAAAACATTTTAAGGGATTATCTTGGGAAGGAAGGAGCTGGTAGCTCCTTCAAAAGGTGCTAATTTTTAGTTTTACTCTGTATTTTGTCAGTTTTATTGTTAAAACACCTTACCTATGAAATAGTCTACAGTCATCGGAAAAGGAAGCATGGAGTTTGGATTACAAGTAGCCTACTTTGAGACAATCCACCCAGCCAGATCAGCGGGACTAGTCCACCACAGTGGAAATCTGTGGTTGCCCCAGGAGGAGAGAAAGAGATCCAATAGGAGCCATGCTGGCCCAGCTTGGACTTAAGTCTGCTCCTGGCTAATGTCCGGTTTTTAGATAAAATGGGACTCAGGCTGGCCAAACAATGGGAAATCAGAGACTGTTGTGCCCACATCTTTTTATACAATTCTTTCTACGTTGTATGTTTTTTTTTTCCGTCACATTGGCAGAATTGGCTTTCCTATATATGTACCTGATTTAGTATTAATACACACAAGCAAACTCATGATTGCATGATAATAACAGGGTCTTTAGCTTTATTGAATAAAAGGTATAAATTACACTAGTTAGGTTTTCAGACAACAGTGGACTTCCTTTCTTTATTTTCTACATTTCCACTCTCAATGCAGCAACTCCTCTTTCAATCTTTTCTACACATTCTGTCTAACCCACAAGCCTGTTGCTGTCTTCTATTGAAGGTCAGAGGTGAAAACAGTAAACCTGGCCCTTAAATGAACCAGAACTTCCCATCAGGTCCTAGAGTTATGGAGCACACTCGGCACATTTTAAGTCAGATGTATCTTCTCTGGAATTTGAGAAGCAGAGTTGCCTGAAAGGTGTATATGAGGGAAATTTTTTTTTCAATTTCCACCCGGCCCACCCAAGCACCAGCAGATCCCAACAGGCAGGCAGTAATGAGATTCATAGGGCAGCTCCACTGCACTGTGACTGATAGGCCCTTCACTTGGGCCCCTGCTGGTCACTCCTTTGAGACCCACTCCCCTGAGCTTCATTATCCAGACTACCACCATCACCACCACCCCAGGGACCTGGGCCAGGAATGCTGATCCAGTATAAATGATGCAGTGAGGAGGCCAGAGAGAGTACTGCTGATCAGTTGGGCAAACTCAGGAGAAAAGGTAAATATAAAACCTACTGCTTGCCAGAAAGCTTCCATATTGCACGTTCCACCAATCCACAGGCTTTGATGAATCGACATAAACATCATTTAGCCTGACAGTCCTGACATGGGATTTTGAAATGTTACTCACTAATTTCCCAGATTTATGGAGGCACATCACGTCCATGGAGGACTGTGGCAGATTTATCGCCCCGCAGCTGGAATTATTAATGACAGCAGCTCGTGTGTTGTGGAGTCAATGTGGCCAAAAGCTTTCTCCAGGATTACTCTCTTTAAATGTTGTGATTTTTTTTTTTTTTTTTTTTACAGAGTCTTACGTTGTACATTTGTCCACCATTCCTCTCAGTAATTATAACACTGACCAGACCAAGTTATACCTGATCAGACAAGGCAAAAACAGGGTTAGATTGGAAACAAAGCTCCAGATTAGTCACACTACAATGCAAAAAGTTAATTTAACTCAAAAACATTGTTGAAACAGATTACATCCAAAATTTTGAGTAACACAAACTCAATATTTTTAACTTATAGTTAAATTTTTTTGAGTAAAATGAACTTATCTGGTTTTACAGTGTAACTCTGGTTCCCGTACTCATGCTAGGTAATATAATATTAGGTAATAGCTAAATAAATACATTTTAAGTTTGTATCTTGCAATCATACATTTAATTAGGTAGTGATAACAGGTCCATTGAATTCGTTTTTTGTTGTATATACAGTATGTGCACACAATCCCCCAGCCACACACAATATGGAATAAACTAAAGTTATAAAATATATTTCAGGGACATCAGAGTCAGAATGTTTATTGCCCACTAGGTTTTAACATACAAGAAATTTGATTTGTTGTATTGGTGCATAGCAATAACAAACACAGAAGGAGAAAAATATGAATGAAAATGAAAGCAAGACAGACTTTAACTCATATTCTACAAGACACTCTAAGGACTTCCCTTAATCAACATTCACTGAAATACAAAGGACAATCTTGTTGGAACAGTCTACCTTCATTACTACAATCAATATCTACATTATCTTCATTCAAAAACATCTGAAAAGGTCTCTAATTAGATTCACTTCAACACTGGATTTCAATACAATTTATTTAATTGAGTAAACAGAAACTTCTATGTACATTGTACATTTCTATCAATCTTGTATTTCAGCTGCTTGAAAGTTTATTACTCAATATTTGTTTAATTTTATATAAAGTATGATTATTCATATTTACAGAATGAGGTATCTTTAAAGCTGCAGTAGGTTTAGTTAGTTTAAGTTAAGTAGTGATCCTAATGGTATTTGCAAGAATCCACCACGCCTGACTGAAAACAACCACAATCAGAGCCAAGATAAACAGAAGGACACTTTGGGTTGGTGGCTTTTTTTTAGCTCTGCAACTAAATTATGTTGCCAAGCAACTTTGATTATAACACTTCATGGTCCTACACTAATCCGTCATAGACTTAGAATGGATAGAATCGTAGATGGATCTTGGTAGTAATGTCTAACTCTGATCTGTGTATTTCTTTTACTTCTCCATCAGACAGACAGACAGACCAAATAAAATACAATACAAAATAATGAAAATAAATATTTCAAGAAGCATAAATACAAAATTTACAGTAACATATGAAAGAAATATTATGTACATTATGACCTTTTTTTAAATGAAAGCTGTGCAGTTTGTGCAGGAATGTGCAGAGTTCACAGTATCTCAGTTGCCATTGTAGTGCTGATGCTCACGCACTTCTTTATAATTCTTGAATCTTGACAAGCATCTAACCCTCCTGCACTCTGACCATGGCTGTTGTGGTCTCATCTGTCCTCCCCTGGGACACAGTACCCAGCAGCTCTCAAAATGGAAAGTGGGCTGCTGCACTCTCACATCAACATGACCCAAGGGGCCTGGGGGTTTGTGACAGGTCAGCACTCCAATCCACCCTTTCCCTCTCAGCTCCTTGTGCTCAGAGGGCTGACTCACTTGAGAATTTACTTGACATGAAAGATCTTAGACAAACTGTTCACTGCTGGGCTCAGACAGATGTGAACAGAGGTGGCACTTTGCCAGTTTGCGGCAGTGTTTCCCTGCAAAACTGCATTGTTTTGACGCTGCGGCGGAGATATGCTCCTGCTGGGACTCATGCCATGTTTTGCCACAGGCTAAGTTTGTGAGTTTGCAAGAGTAAAAGAGTAAAAGTAACCCAGAAAGCCCAGAGGAACTCTCCCAATTCAGTGCCTTCAAAACAAAATAAGAGGAGAAATTGTCTGTCTGTTCCATGTAAAGTTATAGGACAGCTTCTTATTTCTCAGGTCTTCCTGATAAGACATAGATCTACTAAAATATAGTCATTTTCTCATGATCCGATTAACAAACAGACCAGGGCCAGTGTGTAGGATTAAGTGGCATGTAGTGGTGAAGTTTCAGATTTCAACTAACTGAACACCGCTTGTGTCGATGAGAACAGGCTGTGAAGTGTGTAAAGAAAAGTACTTTGACCCAAAACTTGTGAAAAATATACCAAGGCCCTATCTCACAGCTGTTTTGGTTGTCCTTCTGGGGTACTGTAGAAACATGTGGTTGAACATGGCAAAACTCTACAGTGACCCAAATGTCCTGAGAAAAACAGCTCATCTAAGATAACAGACAAATAATATTCTATTGATGAAACTTTATTATATTAAATTTCTACTCGTTTAGGCTCCTAAATGTTACACCATCGACCTTCAAGCATTCATGTCTCTCTTATGTGCTTTGATTTTTTGTTAATCTTGTTGGGAGGTATTTTGTTCGTGTGATTTTATATATTTACACTTAATAACAGTTATTGGGTCCCAAGGAAGCTTTTTTGTTCTACTCTGTTTTGTTTAATACAATTTCCGGCCAATTATATTATATTCAAATACACTGTATTAGATACACCATTGTATATCTTATTTCCACTAATGACCCTTGCTGTATTCGGTCCACTAAATTATTT
>NW_023339774.1:810081-817745 GCF_004916995.1 Morone saxatilis | reverse complement strand
ATACAAATGTGTGAAGATTCAAATTGGTGCCGTGAAAAATGAACGTGCTATTTGGTCGTGGGTTTCATCCACAAAATTAAATAGGAATTATTTTGCACAGGTTATACTGTACCTCAGAATCTATAATATGATAAAGAAAATATATGGGACAATATATTTTGTAGATTTTTTGGGAATTCTGAACAAACAGTATTGGTACACAATATGAAAGGATTGCACTCTCTGCTCTTTTTGGGTGTTTTCAGGCTGCTGTCCTCCCTGTGACGATGATGCCTTAGTCATGTTTGTTTTATGACTCATCCAAATCTCTTCCTCTTTCTATCTTTTCTTTTTGCCCTTTCTACCCCTCCCCCACCCTTCTCTCCCATGCTCTGCCCATCTCCTCTGTTTTTATATGACATCATCTCACTTGGCTACCCTCCTCCCCCTTACAACATTGTCTTCCCCATCTATCCATCCCCATGGCCCTCCATCCCTTATTCCATTCTGCTTCTCTCATTTCCTTCCATCTTTCTTAACCCTCCTCCTTACCCTACCCATTCTACTGCCCCTTCTCCATACATCCTCCATTCTGCCTCTCCACTCCCTTATCTAAAAATTTCTCTGACCCACCATTTTCTTTACTTTTATCTTTGTATCTCTTTTGTATTGCCTTCTTTGCTCCCTGCATCTGTCCTCTCTTACATCCCTCCCTCCCTTCCTCCTTCCATGCATGCATCTCTCCATCCATCCTTCACTTCTCCTCCTCCGATCCCCCCTCCTCCCAGGATGTTGCGATGGCTGGTGTGTGGTCGGTTGGGTCCAGTTTGGATGTGGAAAGCACTGCTGCTCTTTGTGGCCATTGCATTTGCTGGCCAGCTGCTGGGGGTCATCTTCAACAAGAGGTATCTGATTTCATTTATTCATTTTATTTTATTAGGGACCGAGCCAGCGACCGCTGGATGTCCCTATTGTATTTGCTATGTTTCTTATTATTCTTAGCTATTATTTTTAGTGCCTTTTACTGCGTTTTTGCCCCCCTGAACATATATGAAAACTCTTGAGTTGTCAGGCCTGGTGAAAAATTGGATATTCTATGTGCCGCTTTCAGGTCGGCCACTAGGTGGCGCTACTATCATGAAAATGCGTTTAGGCTAATAACTCCCACATTGTTTGTCGCACATTCAAAAACCTTATATCCACATGTTCGGTGAATGGAGCTGCATCTCCCCATATAGGCCACGCCCACTTCTGCCTATAATTTTTTTTCGCTAGAGCACGAAATGTCCAAAAACTACTTTTTTGTGTTACTCCTATACGCTTTGTCCGATTTCCACGAAATTTTTCACATAGCATCTGGGGACCGTCCTGGCAAAAAAAGTAGAAGAATTTTGAAATTTCAAAAAATAAGAACGCTATAAAATTAAGACTTCCTGTAGATTTTTCGTCAAAACAGGAAGTGGAGCATTTCTCCACATTGGTATGTCCGATTGACACCAAGCTTGGGTCCATAGTTCCCCATGTCTTCCTTAGGCATCGTGCACAATTTCAGGCCATCACCACAAGGTGGCGCTCTTTAAAATGAAGAAGTTTATATCTCCGGCATCGCATGTGCGATTAAAATGAAACTTGGTAGGATGCTTGCCCATGGCTCCCTGAGGCTCCCTAATAAATGTGTCCAATGATCCACCACTAGGTGGCGCTCTGGTGGGATGGTAAATCACTGTGTGAAGACCGTAATAGTTATGAATATGAAATTCACAGGGCACGTGTAGACTGGTGCCTGTAGCTCACATACCAAAAATCGTGTTTGTCGGGTTTGTAGCGCCCCCTACAGGATTTTAAAAAAGCAGCCCCGGCGCCACGTTTCACCGATATGTACGAAACTCGGTAGGCACGTGTAACCTGCCAAGACGTACAAAAAAGCCTCTTGGACCCAAACCCCACGGGAAGTCGGCCATTTTGATTTTGATTTTCACTTTCGGCGAAATTTTCGCGTTGTATTTGAACGAACTCCTCCTAGGGAATTCATCGGATCTGCTTCAAAATTGGTCAGTACAGTCAAAGTATGTTGCTGATTAAAAGTGCTATTTGTGCATGTACGTTGAAGGGCGTGTCCGTGGCGTGCCGTCAAAGTTGGTCATTTTGAATTCCGTGGTCATTTTCTGTGAATTTTTCGTGTTGTATTTGAACAAACTCCTCCTAGGGAATTCATCGGATCTGCTTCAAAATTGGTCAGTAGAGATAGAATATGTTGCTGATTAAAGTTTGTGCTATTTGTGTATGTACGTTGAAGGGTGTGTCTGTGGCGTGCCGTCAAAGTTGGCCATGTTGAATTTCGTAGCCTTTTTCTGTGATTTTTTGCGTTGTATTTGAACGAACTCCTCCTAGGGAATTCATCGGATCTACTTGAAATTACTATTTTTATTTGTGCACGTACATTGAAGGGTGTGTCCGTGGCGTGCCGTCAAAGTTGGCCAGGTTGAATCGAATCTCAAACTGTGATGCCATTTCCGGCATTTAAGGGCTTCTGTTTTAACTAACTCCTCCCAGATTTTATCAGATTGACTTCAAATTCGATCACTGCAATCTAACACATTGGTGATCAAAAGTTGTGCTATTTGTGACTGTACGTTTAACCCGTGCCCGTGACGACGTGTCGAATTCCGCCGATTGGCAAAAAAACAGATAGTACTCCTATCTTCGTGTTCAGTCACCCTGAACACGTCCTCACAACTTCAGTGTACATGGTCCAATGTCAATGAAACTTCACACGTTTGAGAAGAGTCCCGCCCTGAACACGTCTACATGACAATATTCAGATATAGTGATAGCGCCACCTACTGGCAACAGGAAGTAAGTGCTGCATAGCGACTTTGATCTGATTTACGTGAAATTTTCATGTTTTGGTCCGCACGTGTTACGCCTGCATGTGACGCGGCCGCAGCACGCCCCGAGTTGCGTGGAGTGCGAGGGCCCGTTCATCGTTGCTTGCAGCTTTAATTGTATTTGTTTTCCATTGTCTAATTTAGCTAGAACTGCTATAGACCCCTGCACTGTTTTAAACAGTATTTATTTTGCACTGTATTGTTTCCCAGGAGCATTTATAGTTAAATATTGTATGTATACCCTTGCTGATGCTGCATCCTTTGTTGCACTGACATGTACCTGTAAATTCTTTGAAAAGCTCACTGTTCAGTTTTCTGTTTTGTTGTTTTAAATGGTAATAAATTGCATGTGAAGGTCCCTGACAAAGGGGAACTCGACAGAATGGGGACACCTCAAGCTCCATCAAATCTGCCAGTGGCGACAGCTGTGTGTTTGCATAATAAAATATCTCTCTGTTGGAATCTGGCTATAGACTACACATCTGTGTTAAGTGCACTTCATTAAAGCAGTGGAGGTATGGACTACTGAACCAAACACATAACACACACTCTCCTCTACACACACACACACAGCTGCTGGTATATGGAGGGTTTGTCAGCTGTCAATCACATCTTTGAATGTGAGAATTTCAATTATAGTGACATGAGATAAACCCAGGTGTCAATCAAAGTGGGAGTTTCATCCACATGGAAGTTTAGGAAATTATGAAAACTCTGATTGTGTGAACTCGGACAGCAGCCATTCTGACATGAAATAGTAGGGTAAACACAGGTGTTACCAATGACTTTAACTAAAGTTCCATTCGATTCAGATCAAACAGTCAGGATGCTGCTACTGTCTGCTCTGACACAGACTCCTAATATTTGCATTCCTGTCTAGTTTTCAAGCTACAACGGTGATCTAAGACTTCTAAGTTCAAGAGTTAGCAAGGCTACAAGTGATATTACAAAAAGCTTCCCAAAAGGACCTTCTGGAGGAGAAAAATAACACGTTTTACAGCCTGCAGTAGACAGTATGTACCTAGCTGGACATCTGTGGTGAAGCGCAGCTTGTGGATCATACTGATCTTGAAGGACTTGTAGTGGTGGCTGCTCAACATGTCTTGGACTGTGGTGATGTCAATAGGAGGATCTTCCTCTGAGCTCTCCTCACCCCTGGAGCCTGGACACACACAAAAAAAATGAATATATGAATACAAAACAAACACCTTATTTTCCCTGAGCTACATTGACAAATGACAATGTGCGTTATTCATTACAAGACAAACAGGAAGAGGCAGAGCAGGTTGTCGATGTAAATAAATCTATTACTTCAGACAGCACAGTAAAATGTAGTGAAAGAAAAAGCTTCTTCAGAGCAATAAAATATTTAAGAGTTGCAGAAACCCAGCAACACTAAGGAAGAGCAAATATATTTACCCCCATGATTATGACCAAACACTATGTTTGTACTGTAAAAACATCAGTCTTGATGTGTGGAACTAGATTCTGGACTAGATTCAAAGAGGTTGATGAAATATGTTACTTAGCACCCAAAACTAAAACTGCGAATTTGTGTAACCATCTGAAAGCTAATGATTATTTTGCCTATATTATCTGCATGAAGACAATATGGATTGCAATAAATACTTTTTATTTGTCCCTGAAATGTATACAGAAAACTTTAAAACTATCCTTAGATATGAAAGCACTGTATAAAACAGTTATATCCACGACTTACTGTTTTCTCGAACCAGGCAGAACTCCAGGGTGCTCTGGCTCTCCAGTGTCAAGTCCAGGTCTACTGCAACGTTTGGCTCTGTCTGCTTCTCCAGACGGTACATGGGCCCTGTAGGAGAGCGATGGGAATCAGACTACAGCAACACACCTTAGCTTTTACTCCAAATCTTACAGTTGGGTGGAGGGCAGCTCTAATTCTTGCTGATGCCGCAAAGCTCTATCTTAACGGATAACTCAGTTTTTTAGGGGTCCGAGCAGCATAGCTGGCTACTGCAGCCATATTGTTTTTGTTCTCATTATTCTTTCTTTCTTTCTTCTTCACTAAAAGTGTTCATGCAGCAAGAACCGTAACATCAAAGGTCACCAAAATGGGTGAAAGATGGCGCTGTAACAATCACGATTACATTTTTGCAATTAACCCAAAAATGGCTTGCTTAGAGTCAAAAATCTTTCATCATTTTAATCTCTCGATTCATCTGCATCTTTGTCCCTATAGTCTTCTGCTCTAACCTTGGGAGGCAGCTGGATCAAGAAATCAAACAAGAATCCATCTTGCCAGGCTTCAAGCTATGAGCTTGTGTCGAATCATAGTGATTCAGACCAATTAGCGTCCTATGAAGAAGTACTAGCAGCTACGGCAGGAGCTACAGGCGTTGTTTAACTTTAGGTGTGTGTGACGACTTGTGTGAGAAGTGACTGTTTGCTCGAAAACAACAATGGTGGATGCTAAAGACGTTAGCATAGCACCATCAGTTATATCAGAAGTGGAGAGTATTTCTTAATAGAAAGAGCAAAGAATAGCAATGAAGGCTTTTTCTCCACAAAAAAGACGTTTGTTCTCTTCTACCAACTAATTTCAGTTAGAGTTTGACTATGTTATACATTACATTGATCCGATCTGAAATTGATATAAATAGCCAATGTAGTCCGAATAAATATTGAAGGTGCCTGCCCTTTTCTAAACAGTTTCTAGCGACCACTTGCCAGATGGTTCTGTGTAACAAAAACGTTCTTCTGCTCTAAAATTTTTGCAATTTTTATATATTTTTAACAATTCATCCCAAACTGCTGGACCAATTTACTTTTTTGATGATCATACACTGTATGTCTTAGAAACTGAACTTTCATCAGACGATTGCAAAGTGAAAAGGTCTGGACTCCACATTCTACTCCTACTGTGGGTTGCCACTGCTCTCTGGATGCTGATGAAATGAAGTGTCAGACCTAAGCCAATCCATAGGTAGCTTCTTCTGAAGACCATTCAGATTCAATACATATGTCTGAGTTCGACACACTATGAATATGGGTCATGCTATTTTCTCTCCAATTAACTGCAATGTTGCCATTTTACAATCACGGGAAAGTCGACCTAATGGGGTCAAAGGCGGCCAAGCTGGGCTGGAACATTTCTTTCCTTTTCCCGTCACAAAAATGACAAGGAAAGACAGAAATGAAAGCAACTGATCAAATTAGGGCAGAGACTTTTACCCTTTGATAAATATTGCCGGTTTCAGAAATGTCATCCTAATGAGCAAGAGAGGAACATCAGGAGAACATGATCGTTTACATCATGTTAAACGGCACAAAAACAATCACCTACGGTTTGTTTGACAGAGAGATTACAACCCTCACTCTTCTCTTTATGTGTCTGAGAAAACTAATCTGCTCCGGCTGAAGGTTCCAAAATAAAGAACAGGGAGATACGCTTCCTATCTGTGATGCAATAAATATGTGTTTCTTGACTAAATGTAAGGTAAAGTGATTCTAGTATGTTTTGTCATTTCAGTGCCAAGCCTAGTTGGTAGACACCAAAAAAGGAGGTAAAAGAAAGTGAATTTTAGACTTAGACGACTCAATATGAATGCTAAGGTGATGATTTGTCAATATTGTGTTGACAATTTGTTTCCACTTGCTTCTGCAGCAACGGAAATACCATAACAGTGGATCTGCATGTTTTCACCCACATCACATTTAAAGGAATAGTTAGACATTTTAGGTGATACTCTTGTCTGTGTTACGGGCCTTTCTTAGCTCTAAGCAGTTAGAAGTTACTGCTCCCAGGAAGAAAAAAAAAGTTCCACCACATAACCCAACATAAAATAGCATTAAACAAACAAAAGATATTACGTTAGTAATTAGTGAGCTTTAGGGTGTTTGTATTATCTTTCAATAGAGGCAGGCTACAAAAAAGAATGCAGACTTGATGTGCACTATAATGTATTACACTCCTGTTGTACATTTCAAGAATCTGCTGCCTGGAATAATAGGAAAAATACATTAAAATCTATAAATGTACTGCAAGCATTTTCAAGCTAAAACAAGTAAAAATACTGGGATGGACCTTTAAGTTGATTTTTAAATATGTATGTTTTTTGTCTATATTCTATCTAGTGGAGGTTTAAACAAAAAAAAAAAAAGTGCAAACATCAGGCATTCACACCCACTTCCCCTAAGCTCTGGCAGCTCATTTGCAGTTCAAACACAGCCCATCATCTGAGGCCAAGCTATCACCCGGCCGCCTATCCAAATGTCACCACAGTTTGCCTGATAATGTGCACAAGCACCATTCAATTCTCCCTTATCTTCTGGCACAGGCCACGTCGTTTTATATTCAACTGCGGCCTTCCAGCACATCGTATTTCACAGCCTCTTCCAGGCAACCGTGTCTGCTCATTTCATCACTGTTTCTGCCAGGGCCCGACACTAAATTAGCCCTACTTCTTCATGGTGTTGGCTTCAGAATTTCTGAATTATGCTGTGATATTTATGTGCTTTCTCAATTGTTTCAAATATCCTTAATTCACAATCTGATTAGGAGGCCAGTTAAAGGTAGAGAGAGAAGAAAGCTATCTGTGATAAGCACTCTGCTCTTCAGGAAAAAGATGTTACTATAAAGTCAATGTGAACACAGAAGACTTGACAGTTCAGCAACTGTTGAGTGCTAAGCTCTTGTGATGACGAAACCTTTAGTAACCAAATATCTGACCTGACTCCAAATTACATTATGCAGATGCCCCTGAGGGTCATACAGTAGAAAGCATGTAAGCCTGCTATGTTACTCCAGCCTTTGAGTCTGCT
>NW_023339774.1:803372-809981 GCF_004916995.1 Morone saxatilis | reverse complement strand
TGTTGAGAGAGATTAATCACAAACAGTCACCAGTGATTTTGATCATTTCGTTGGGGGGTGAGCAAACAGGAATTCGATGACACAATGCCTGACATTCATTTGTGCATTAGAATCATGGTCATGCATTTAATTGAGTTTACTTAAGATATATGACTAGTTACCTTATTATAAAAGTATTAGAAAAAGTTTCACACTGAAGTAAGGTTGTTGGTTCGTCCCCGGCTCCTCCCCGGCTCCCTTGGTGCCACATGTCTTATATCCTTGAGCAAGATACTGAACCCCGAATTGCTCCTGGGTCCATCGGTGTGTTGCACCGTGTATGAACGCATTAGTTTCTGTTCGATGGCATCACTGTGTGAATGTGCTGTGAAAGGGTAGGGGGGGGGGTATGTGGCACGTAGCCGTATAAAGCGCTTTGGAGTGGTCGGAAGACTAGAAAGCGCTTACAAGTACAGGTCCTTACCCATTTACCATTTACCATTACTGTATGTGTCAATAAACTCAGCTTAATGGGTGATTATTATTATTATTCCTACCACCGGTGAGGGGTTTATCAGACTCAGGAGTGATTCCATGCTCTGAGACACTTGGGCATACTGGGCCCAGTAGCCATTCGAAGGTCGGTACCAAATCTAAGCCATCACATGAACCTCAGGGGAATGGAGGAATGAGGATGTAACAGAACATGCTTGGCTGCTTTCTATCTACAACAAGTGTGAGAAATTCATCCAAACCTTAAAGGAGCAATGGAAACCACATCAGGGATTTTTAATGTTTGCATTTCATTTTCCAAACCACTGAGTCATTATGTTCATTGTAACAGCCAATGTCTGTGAGCCCTGTGACAGGACACATCTTAAAAAGGATTGACAGCTTGGCAACATGATGAAAACAACATCTGTTTTTTAACATGTGTTTGCATACACTTTAAATAATGAACATGCAGAAAGATTTATTTGTCTTATTAGCTCTCTGTTTGATTGCCCTGCGACTGAGTGCCCCCTCAGGCTTCAGAACTGCTTACCTCCTCAGTCCTGAGTCAGCTGCTAAATCAACTTAATGATTTCAATTGCCCTCACTTCCTTTTATTACAGTATGGGTTCACAGTTCATTTTGTCAAATGCAAACACAAATAAAATGCAGTTATGATTCTATGGGTTTTAATTTTTGCTCTGCCAGTAGTGGCTTTAAAGATGTCAGTTCACAGGTCAGTCACTCTGTTCCTCCAAGAGTGTTATTAGCAGTATTACTAGCATGGCTGTTCTAACATGTGGCATGAAGCTTCATGTTCCCCAGATGAAGATTCCTATTGGTTTGAGTGACCATTTTCTGAACGAATGTCACAAAAGTAACTAAATGACCCTGCAGATGGCTATTCCACGGGAAACCACAGATGTGTTTAGGGAGAAATGGAAGTGGTTCTCGCTCTTTCCTATGAAAGTTGCTCAATGGCACCCGCTGTAAAAATTTCTGCCAGCTGAGCTGGCTAACTTCCGGTTTATCCCTCCGTAAACTTGAGTGGGGATAAAATAAGTTCATCATGCCACTCTTCTAGACTTACCAAATGTTATCGGACCGAATGGATTAAATTCTGAATAAATCATTTTGGAGGGTTGTGATGCTGAAAAGTAAATCAACCATATTACAGCTGATTCTTCCACAATGCAAGCATATAGGAAAAAGTCTTTTGGACCAGTGTGTATAGATAGGCTTTATTAATCCCCAAAGGGAAATTGGGTCATCATAGCAGCCAGTATTACGTGATTGATACCATCACTGGAATTAGACTACAGTGTTTGTAGTCTAGCGCTCTTCCTGGGGGCTTGCAGGAAACTATTTAATGTAAAAGGTCTCTCTGTCATGGCTTGCTTATAAGTCCGTCCAGCTCAACGCACCAAACTCAGATCAAACTCTCAAACTATTTGGGCGGATGTGGCTGAGGCAGAGCAGTAGAGTGGGTCGTCCACTAATCAGAAGGTTGGCAGTTTGAGCCCTGGCTCCTCCCACTGCATGTTAAAGTGTCCTTGAGCAACATATTGAACCCAAAAGATGAGTCAGAGCTCAGTTTTAACGAAAAAGAGCATAATTGAGCTTCATGGTGAGAGCTTTGCATTCATCACAGGAAGAAGGTTGTTTTATTTCACAGACTGTGTAAGTGCTGTGAATACACAAACACTGTGCTACTTTATGGTTTCTCCTAACAGCTCGAGCCAGCTCACACACACACACACAACACACTCTGCCTGTGTGCCAGCTTGCTGACTGCATGCTCACTGAGAACTTTTTCACATTTGTTTACATAGTTACCAGCCAAACACTTCACAACCAATTCCTGCTGCTTACCCTGAGAGTCCTGCCTAAGACTAGGAGATGATGAGTGCACCGCTCCTGTCTGAAAGCCAGAGTCTGCCTGCATTTCCTCCTCAAATTCCCGTGTTCCCCTGACTGACTATTGTTCAAGGAGATTTAACTCAACACAGATTACATTATTAGTATTATCTTAGACAAATATAGACTTTTCTCCTGGATTATTAAGATATTATCCCCACTTCACTGTTAAAGATTCCTTGAGCTTGAAATCCAATCACAATTCATCATTACTTAGAATTAAATTAATAATAGATGTCACTACAAATGGTAATAACAGCCACCCATTCATTTTCTATTGCTTATCCAAAGCCAGGTCACAGTGGCATCAGGTTGTCCAGACGCTCCTCTCTCCAGCAATGTTTTCCAGCTCCTCCTGAGGGATCCTGAGGTGTTCCTAGCCAGATGAGATATATAATCCCTTCAGCGTGTTCTGGGTCTGCTTTGGAGTCTCCTACCAAACAAAGGTGCCCAGGAGGCATCCTGATCAGATGCCGAACCTATACTCTGAGCTCTCTCCAGATGTCTGAGCTCCTTACCCTATCACTAAGGCAGAGTCCAGCTACCCTACAGAGGAAACTCATTTCTGCCACCTATATTCTCTCATTCTTTCAGTCACTACCCAAAGCTCATGAGTGCTGTATGATCAAAAAACCAACACAGGTCGATGGTCCGATTCTAAAGTTATTATTATTAATTGATTTACTGAACCTTTGCTGCTAACACTCTCATGAAAGGTAAAATGTCAATGCCAGGGTTTTGCCACAAGAGAGTAATGTTAGCACTTTTTTGTCTGTGTCCATTTGAAAAGTAATTAACACAATGACATGTAATTCTGAAATGAGACATTTGTCTCAAAAACAAATACTTAGGATTCCCTGGTATTTTATAAAATATATGTATTTGGAGGTAAGCAATCATAGCTGTATGTATGTACACAAATCCTCGAGACCTGTGAAACCTTATTGTATTGACCAATGCAGATGACACAGTACTCACACCTATACATTTTTGGCCATTTTGTATCAAATGTATTTAATTCCATAAAGAAGAATGTGTTTCACTGCCTACTTCACCAGCCTGGAGTTGTGTATGAATTATTCTTGTGAGAGGGACACATTTTGTGATGAAGAGGTGGGAGGAGGTGAGAGGAAAGACGTGAGACGAAGACGATAAATTACTCACCTGTTTTCTCTTTGATTTCACAGAGGACGCTGAAGAGTGCAGACTTCATCCTGTGACAGTTCAATCCATGTTTCCTACCAAAACACATCAGAGAAGGTAAATCAAAGGGCAATGACATAAGCATTTAACAAGACATAATAAAATGATTCTCATGCAAACGAATAATATTAACTCCCATAAGCTTGAGGGAAGAATGCAGAAGGAATGCATACATAATAAGTCAGTTCAACACAGCTGGATTTTGACCTTCACGATCCCTCAGACATGACACAAATACAAATAGTCTGCTTGGAACAATAATGTGTGTTTGATGTTTTTCTGCAAAAAAATAATAATTTCTACATTAAAATCCTTAAAAAGTCATCTACTCCTTTTGCCTCATTAAAAATTCCAGAATCTATGAATGGCAACAAGAAGAAACACTGATTGTGACTGACTGTAGGGGAGCTTTAAACAGACCAAAGTGAAGCCTAAATGTTCTTTATGCTCCTCAGTCTGCTCTTACAACCTCAGACGTCAAATATTTATTGCCTCAACCAATACAATTTGACCTCTGCTTAGTCACTGAGTAGACTGTAACTAACTGATAAATGTCAGATTTTGACATTTCAGTTGCCAGGTGACAGAGTAAGGCATTACACAAGACCAGAGTGGCAGACAGGCCAAACCAGCCTTAAAGTGGATATAATATCAACATATGTAATTATATCACTAATTAAAAAGCTAGATAGCAGATTTTGAAGATCAGTGTGGAGAACATAGGATCTTTTTACAAATGAATAACCCATCAGAGTGCCATAAAAAGATGTCTGACAGGTTTAGATATACTGCGACCCCTGGTGATTCTAGTTTTAAAGGATACAAAGATAATTCCATTATGTTTCCCTTTTAGAGCATATAGTTACAGAGGTTATTGAGCTTCTTGTAAATGAAGAACTTGCAGAAAGTGAGTATGGTAGAACAGGGTTGGTCGTTACACTTTTTACTTAGTTTACTCATTTGAATCCCTCAACAACTATATTGTGTAATGGAAGTGTCAGGTAGGAATGAAGTGACCATGTCCTATATTATGTTAATTTTATTTCTATTCTATGTTTTTTTTCTTTTACTTTTTATTTGTGCAGTACTAGTACTGATAGTATCCAAAACTGGATCTTAAAAATACATTTAAAAAGTTAAACCTAACACATCTCCTGCATTAACAGAACTTTGAAAAAGAAAAATCTTTAATCTTTCCCTTTTATCCTTATATAACAATAAAAAGAATTGCATTTATCACTGATTAACATATTGATTAAAGCATTTGATGTTTGTGTTAATGAGTACTGTATGTTTGATATGTATTTGCCTCCTAAACAGGTACTTTTTTCAGCAAATTCAATTGCAATTCTGCTGTAACGTGGTTTCCATGACAACCACAGTAAAAATAATTAATAATTCCAGGTCCAGTCATTATAATAAAAAACTCTCAAAATAATGATGGCGAATCACAAAATAATGCGAAACTATGCCATAATTTTGAGATACTATGTTCTTATTTAGAGAGTTTCTCAATATTTTGAGACACCAAGTCATTATTTTGAAATATTAAGGCATTTTTTTTAAAAAGTTCCTCATTGTAATGACTTGCATGATCCTTTTTTTATTTCATTGGCGGAAATGGGATTCTATAGACTGCGGTCAAGAGTGGAAGTTTGCACTTTGTTTAATTTATTTTCTTTGTCAAACAAAATGTTGCAAAACATCATATAGCCTGTATGTAGCCTATAGGCTAACCAAACCCGGCTTTCACAATAGGAACTATTACCAGATTTCGTGGATTTTATCTTCTAACTACATTATGATTAATTCCCAAAAAAGATGAAAGTTATTTTGCCATTTAAACCTGTAACTTCAGAGGATGAAATGAGTATTTCTCATTAATGATAATATAACACTATCATACCGTTTCAATAGTTAAAATGAACACGGCAAAGTCTACCTGTGTTTACTTGAACTATTTGCATCCATTAGGCTAATAATAATATACAAAATGAATGTGAAAAATATATGAAAAAGCAGGACTAACTTTGCCTGCGCTTCATCCAGACTCTGGTCCGTAATAGTCATGATCTGATGTAGAATAGTCCCGATGTCCTGCTTGCGTCGGTCCCCGTCGGTACAGTCCTGGATATGAGGCAGTGGCAGCCCGACGGTTCCCTGCACCGAGTGTCCGGCCAGAGTCATGCCGCTGAGAGCCTGCATCATCCGGCCCTGATCCTCCATGTCTGCCGCAGCACAATCGATGCGAGAGAGAAGAGGAAAAGAAATCAAAGCTGCAGTTTATATCCAACAGAGAGGGAGCAGGAGTGCTGAACAGATGCTCCACACGTGCCTAATATTCTCCAGGAGGTGTGTTCCGTTATCAGCCTGCGCGCAGAATGAGGCTGCTGGCTGCTGAGGGTCGCTCAGACCAGCCCTCACACTGCTCCTTGTTGCGTCTCATCCACCGACCGGAGCGCGGATACCGTCCATATCCCCCCTCCAAAACTTCCAACCAACCGTGCTGGTGTTGATGTTGGCAGCAGCTTACAGTCCGCCGATGCTGTTTTCTACCAACCAGGCTACTTACCAAAGTTTGGCAGTGGGAACATATTTATGATTCCAGCAGCAGAATGACTGTTCCTATATTTCGCATCACTCTCCAGCCTGGCAGTGTAAGCTGTCAGCAGCTGCACTGATGTGGGACACTGAACTACACAATAAATCTGAAAGCTATGATAATGAGCTCCACCCCCTCTGAAGACTGGAAACCTTTGGCTGTTTTATGAGGACGCCAGGCATAGTCAGTGGCAGTGAAGGGAATTCAGGCTCTTTTTAGTGGTGCACATCTTTTGGCTCAGCTCAGCAATAAGACACCGTTCTTTTGGCTTTTGGATGTTTATAATAATACAAGTGACTGGAAATAAAAAAGTGAAAGTAAAAGGGGGAAAAAGTATGTAAGTAGTAGAACAAGAAATAACAGTCATTAAAGCTGCAGTACTTTTATGAAAATTAACTTTTTGTCATATTTGCTGA
>NW_023339774.1:802639-803262 GCF_004916995.1 Morone saxatilis | reverse complement strand
AATGAAAAGAACCAATCAGAGCCATGACAAGTCTCTAAAGCAGTGTCAATTATTGCTTGTGGATGCTGTGCAGCCCACCCTCAGAGTCAATCAAATGGCAAAGAGATTCAAAACAAAAACCCACAGATTATCTGTCTCAAGGAAAACTGTCATAGATGGATGGATGTATTGAAAGCTTTAGCAAATATGACAAAAAATATATTTTTTATAAAGATTGCCTACTGCAGCTTTAAATGCATCGCTCTAAATCGTCTTTTATTCTGAAGAAATTGAGCCGGAAGTGAAAGTTGGCTACTTCCGCTAGGTTGAGCACAGCGGATTGCTTTGCCTTGCAGTTGTATCATGATCTTGTTATAGTGCTGTATTACCTATGAGAAGAGGTACTGTCACTGCTGGGAGTATGCATGGATAAAATGGGACGGTGTGGACATTTCTTTCCCTCGCTGGATGTGATTAAAGGTGGGACGCCGTCATGAACTGACCAAGCTATCTAAAGTAAGCTTCACTTATGATAGCTCGTAAGCTTGTTTAGGCTAACTTGCTACCAAGCAATGCCACTGGCACTGACATTCATGGTTACATGTATTTACAGTCTGAATAGTATAGTATATATATTGTTGCTA
>NW_023339774.1:794226-802539 GCF_004916995.1 Morone saxatilis | reverse complement strand
AAACCACGCCCACCCCCACAGTGATGTTAACACTTGTTAGGAGCATGCCAGACCAAAGTAACTGAGCCATTCAGAACCATTCATAATCATGAAATGATGTATTTATTTGAACAGATTTGGCTCTAACTCCCAAATGTAATTCGCTACTTCCTGCCTGCGCCATGTTATAACTGCTCTCTCAATTTAAACAGGTACTGGCACCTTCCTGCCTTGGGGCAGAGAGAATAAGCAAGAAAAGGAGATGGAGAAGATTACTGCTCTCCACTTGTCATCAGCCACTTTAACACTCTCAGAGAGAGACTGAAAGGGATCATCTGGCATTCAGGGAGGAGAGTAAGACAAAGAAAAAACATCCAAAGCTATAAGCCACACTTAATAAAGCAGACGAAATGGCTTTCTTGGACAATCCAGCTATTATCCTGGCTCACATCAGACAGTCTCATGTGACCAGCGATGATACAGGAATGTGTGAGATGGTACTAATAGACCAGGATGTGGATCTGGAGAAGTGCCAGCTGGCTCTGGTGCCCGGCAGCAGCTGTGGGTCAACGGGGTCAGGCTCCCTGAGCGAGGGGGGCAGCAGTGTGACAGACAATCATGCCTGCGACCTCTCCCAGTCCATGGACATCACTTCTAGCTGGGACTTTGGCATCCGTCGACGCTCAAACACAGGTAGGCTCGACTCCAGGCTCTGTCTGGTTAGCAGGGCAGGCTTTCGGTCAGGCACACAACAGAAAGCCTGTTCTGCTGTTGTTTGGAGGGGGTCTGTGTGTCTAATCTGGACCAATGCTTTAGTGAGGCTAAAGTCAAATTGTGTGCTTCTGAATGTTGTTGCAGCACAAGTGGAAAGCATGGGGTTAGATTGCAGTCGACTGTGTGAATTTTATTAATAGCTATGAGGTTAGTAGCACAGATGACTTTAACAATGATTAATGCTTCTTTTGTGTGCCAGTATACTCTGTAGATTGTTTTTATCATGCCATCAAGTGCAACTTAGGTCAGCGGCTATGGAAGAGGACTGATAATTTTGGGGTTATATGCCTTTATTTGATAGTTTGGCAGTAGAGACAGGAAACGTGGGAACGATATGCAAGAAAATTCCCCAGCTGTAACCCAACCAGGACGTTGCAATAACAGGGCATGTGCCATACACCACAAGGCCACCAGTGGCCTTTGCTCTATGATCCAGTGCATACTCCTTGCAAAGTGTATCTACATCAACCAGTCCCTCCAGGTTCGCAAGATTACAATAAGTAAAGTAAAACCACTAATTATTGTGAATTGGGATTTATTTTGGTTACTCCAATAGTTATGTTATCTGTTATCAGATGTGACAACTTTGTATTCACCAAAGCAGTTGCGAGATCTCAAGTTGGTCAGAAATCTATTTGCCCAAAGTCAATTTTTTACTTGCCTCTACACAAATAGTTTTCTTTATTAGTGGTAAGGCTGGACGATACGGCCTAAAGGGTAATACCTCTGATTTGTGTCGGACCAAGTTTTATCACCTTTTTTGTTTTTATAACAATAAATAATAATTATAACAAACTACAAAAAACACCATATCTGGCAGTGTGAAACATCATGCATCTGTAATGTTTTATCACTGGGGCCCCTTCTTCTCATGTCTGTGTTTACCCTACTATTTCATATCAAAATGGCTGCTGTGAAAACGGTCCATTTGGAAAGTGGAAAAATCGGCAGTAGTACAGCCAAACATGCCACAAAAGCGAGCTAACGCGGTGTGTCCCATAAATTATGGCCACCATTTGTAAACTAGTGCTGGATTGTCAAGAAAAACTCCTGGAAAATGTCCTGGAAAGCAATTTCTTAAAAAGAGTGGGAACCCTGAAGTGGTTATCCCCTGATGTTCGGTTTTCTTACTTTTATTTTGAGTTTTACTGTTTTTGATGTCACTGTGGCAACACTCGCAATTGCACAGACAGACTATTCCACAGCAGAGGAAGAGGTGCAGCTTACACAGAAGTCAGTAAGTGACTTTTCTCCAGTACAGAGATGTAACACATTTTGTGTGAAAGATAGCAAATACAGTTATTTTGGTTATTATTTCTTTACCGAGAAAATACGCAGTGCCTGACACATGTATAAGGGAATTTTTTTGTACAAGCAACAAGCATTGGTTTAATTTTCAATGAAAGAAGACTTCAGACACAGTCACCTGATGTTCTTGCCTTTAAATCTCAAGGTTTGGTGTCCTAATCAACATCAGATCATCAAATGAGTGTAGTGTGTTTAAGTTGGGATGTGGGTGTGTAATATGGCGTGTTGTAAAAATTGCACATTGTGAGTTTGAATCAAATGAAAGGAGTGTAAATCTATTTGAAACCACATTCAGGTGTTTTATTTGGAAGGTTAATGTGGTTTTGGTTCTAGAGGGAGTCCAAAGGTAGACAACACGTCTCCTTTTGGCTCCCTTGACTTTGGTACAAAGTTTGGTGGAGTGCTGGTTGTTGGTTCTGGGTTCTGGGATCCTCTGAGACTTTCAGACTTTGAGATTGAGTACTGACCTGTGGTGGATGTCTCATCAGGACAACAAGACAGTCGCGAGAAACCTGGGGCTGCTGGTAAGATAAGAGGGACAGTCACAGAACTTTTAAACAGTTTTATTTGATATTAGCTCTTCTTGATGAGTGTGTTGTACATATTTGTGTGTGTCACTGTCTTTATGAGGTGGGTCATGTCAGTCAAAATATCACATAACAGAGAGTCAGTGTGTCCGCCTGAAGACAAATGTCCTTTTATTCTCACATTGCCCTAATAGGCCCAATGAAAGGTATGATTTTGAACCAAAGTGAACAGTGTACTGTATTTCCATGGTGTGCTTTATGTAATGATGACTTTTCTGTTTCACCAGGCTTCTAGCAGCTTTTTTCCATAATCTTTCTTTCTTTTCAGCCCAAAGACTTGAAAGGTTAAGGAAAGAGCGGCAGAACCAAATCAAGTGTAAAAACATTCAGTGGAAAGAGAGATCATCCTCCCAATCAGGTAGTGTTTCTTAGCATTTAAAAAAAACATATTAAAGTACTACCATAACACATCTGCACTTGTTGCTAATTTTGTAGCAAAACCCTATGTTTAACTATTCTGTTTACTTCGTGTTTCTGTGTGTGGTGGATTGTTTGAACTTTATTCAGAATAAAAAAGCTGCTGAGGAATCTGGGCCTTCAAATTCATTTTTATGACATACTGAGTGTAAGAATTATTTTATGCAATTATTTTATAAAATATACACAATAGGCATATATCTCAGCATTTTGTTAATTTCTGTAAAGAAAATAGTTTAAAGAGGTCCAAACTTTAAAGACCTGAACATAGAGCTAACAATGTCCAAGCATAAGGGAGAAGAAAACACATATATTGTTAATACTCCTACTAAGTATGTACGATTGTTAAAAATGGTAAAAATACATAATACTGACAGATAATTGTATAACATTTTTCTAAAATGTTAAATATTCACAGGTAATAATCTGCTCAAAATTCATCCAAATCATTCGTTTTACACACTGTTTGGGTTCATTGTACAGTTAATCAGTTGTTCTGTACTCTTATTGTTACGCATTGAAAATAATATGAAATATCCATAAAAGATATCACTTAGTCAGTGGTCGTAAGTTTACTAAAACAGTGTTCCTAAAACCTTTTACACCGGGTACCACCCCCAAAAATATTAGGCGTTAATATACAGAAGCGTAGGCTAGGTTTAAGATTATTTATTGTTGACTGTTGTTGAATCCAGTTCAAGAACCAGAGCTAATTTGGTAGAAAAGGGGTCCTTCTTGTTCACACTTCTCTTCCCAGTAGTTCCTGTTTGGAGCCACGATTGCAGTGTTTTTGAACCATTCGTTTTACCTCCACTTACTATCTTGCATCACATTTTAGCCCCTAACTAATGATGGATGTATGTGTGTGCTACGTTCAGAAACATGACTACATAGCAGGCTAATATTGAAGCAAAATATTACAGGAAAGGCAAAACTTATTTTAAATTTCATTTCAGAGTATTTCAGTGATTCTTCCGCATACCACTAGAGGCAGCTTGTGTACCACAGTTTGAGAACCAGTGCTCTAAAATATTAAATTAAACATCTTGAGACCACAGTTAGACCACTGGATGAGTAACACAATTCGCAACCTGGGGTCAGGACCTCCCCAAGGGGTAGCAAGACAAATCTCTTTAATGCGTGGATAGGAGCAAATAAAGGCAGGAAACAAAACAATTTTACAATTTTTTTTTTATGGCTTTTAGACTTTCTTCAAATATTTACTTTTTACTTATGAATTACAGGGCGGTACGATACATAAAAAGATACAGTGGTTACAATTCAAATCCATTGTGATATATTGCAATACTGTAATAGGGCGATATATTGCAATTTTAGAAAAAATAAATAAATTTTATCTTTTTACCTCATTTGTCGATATTACCCCTAGTTACATCATTACCATCAGTCACTACTATTAATGTAGTTGTTGTGCACCTTTGTCTCTGTCCTTCTGTCTTTGCTTACATGTCTATGTGTAAAGACTAAAGAAATCTTTGCTAGTTTTGGTAACAGTTTTTCCATCCAGGCATGATACCCTTACATTTATCTAGATATGTTCCTGCAATAAGAAGAAATTAGTTACTATGTTAACTGTACTTGAAGTGTTTGCTGCATGTTGTTTATGCTTTCTGTTCAGTGGAGGATCTGGGATCCCTATTTGAAAAATGGGACTTTAAAGACAGGCCACGGACAACAGGTACCAAATCCACCCTTTCACTGCGGTTGGAGCAGTGTCCCCAGCAGCTAAACAACCCATTCAATGAATACTCCAAATTTGATGGCAAGGTGAGTTATTCCACGTTTCACTCTTTATAATTTTGGTGTAATTGTTGTTTCACTGCATTTCACAGCCAGAGCTAGCCATTTTGCTAGTGGGAAGGTAACATTGACCAGAGTGATCGACTAAAAACCGCTCAGTATAGCAGGAATACAGCTGCTGGTAGTCAGAGCTAACAAAGCTAACCAGCCATGAGCAGCTGCTGTCAAACTCTCTGTGTCCTCTTACAGTTTTTACAGTCACTAGAAGCACATTCAAGGCTGTTGGTAAAGGTTTCTGTGTGGTACCTGTGTTGTAAATTAGTAAAGCTAGCAGCTCAGAGAAGCTAACTCTCCAGTGTTTGTGGGGGAGTCTCAGGCTATTCTAGTGTCAGCTGTGAACTGATTCAATTAGTAAGCTTATACTGTAACCTTTTACCCTCTTTACTCTCTGTATCCATGGTTTTTCTATGCCTGATGTACTCACTGTCTCTTCACCTCTTAGGGCCACATTGGCACAACAGCTACAAAGAAGATAGATGTCTACCTCTCAATGCAGATGGCTCAGGAGAAAGTACATCCAATGACAGTGGTGACCATCGCCAACGCCCGCGTCCATGACCTCATCGGGCTCATCTGTTGGCAGTACACCAGTGAGGGCCGAGAACCCAAACTCAAGTGAGCACAAACACATTTCAATGCCACTTTCATAAAATGTTTCTGTGTCTCAAACTCTTCTGACTCTCCCAGCACTCTTCTCTCCACAGTGAGAATGTGAACGCCTACTGCCTCCACATAGCTGAAGATGATGGCGAGGTGGACACCGACTTCCCTCCACTGGACTCCAATGAGCCCATCCATAAGTTTGGTTTCAGCACTCTGGCCTTGGTGGAGAAATACTCCTCTCCTGGCCTCGCTTCCAGACAGTCACTGTTTGTCAGAATGTAAGTAAGAAATAATGAATAAATTAAAAGAAATTGTGCTGTAGTTGTAATGATCTGTTCTGTTTTCATGCATTTTATTTTGGGGGTAATCACCAAAAGGGTGAAATTAATTATATTTTGTCTAATAAGGATGCAACGTTTTAAAACAAACGGTGTCATATGTGTGGCAGCCATTTCCCAGTTTCATACTTTGAGGTGCATTTGCTGAATTCTTAGCAAATATTATACAACTACATTTCATTGTAACGTGTTGTATTGAAGCTACTCAACAGTGTCTTTATATATCTTTCATATGATATCAGTTTAATATTATAGTGACAGTCAGTCCCATGCCAGTAAAGCCCCTTTGAATTGAATTGAATTGAATTGAAGTCTGTCTTGATAACAGGAAAGACCTTTGCAGTCGTCAAAGCTGAACAGAGTAGATTCAATTCAATATTCATACACACACAACATAACACACATCAGGATCACACTCTCAGCTTGTCGGTGTGTGCCTACACAAAAGGGAGATTCCATTACTGCAAGGTTTTTTTTGCTGTGTAACTAGAGGCCCACATTTCTGTTCAATCCGAAGTGAAGAAGACATTAAGATGAACAGCCAGGTGTCTTCAGTTGTCCTGTTCTAGGTCCAGGTGGAGTGCTGTTTACCACATTTCATCTGCCTGGATGATTGAGATACACCTTCAGAGGCATCCTTAACCTTTCCTGCTTTTCTTTCCATTTTAGAAATGCTGCTCATGGTTTCTCTCTAATCCCCGTGGACAGTCTGAAGGTAACCATGAAGGAAATTCTCCAGAAAGCACTCAAGAAGAGGAAAGGCTCACAGAAAGGCTCAGGTAATTACACTTTTATCGCTCTCTCCCTTTTAATGCAACCATGGAATAGGAATGGGACAGTATCAAAATTCATGTCACGATTATCTTGGTAATTATCAAAATATGCTTATAAAATCTTAAAATGGAACTAAAACACTTTCTCCTTACCTTACATGTAGTTAAGAAAAAAATATTTTTCTTGCATCACAGATAGGAACCTCATCTTCTTGTCACTTTTACATTTTTTTGTGGGGCATGCAATTAGCTCCCCCTTGTGGCAATTAAAAATGAATCAGGAAATCAATATAGGGCTGTATGCTAGCGAGCTAGACAGCTTCAAGTCACTCGTGAGGATATTGATGATTGTCCTGATAATGCAGATTCACCACAGTATACTTACCTCACTGTTTTGTTTTTTTGTGCAACCAAAGCCCGCTTAAATGTGATTGGTCAATGCAACTTGTATGACAAAAAGAAAACCACGACTTATCAATTCAATGTTATTGGATTGGTGCACACAGACATTGTACTTGCCAATACCACATTCTAGACAGTATGAGAATCCAGAACAGCTCTACTTCCGATGCCAAAATCTTTGTCCCTTATCTGTTCTCAGAGATTAGGGAAATATAAAGGTGAAGTTGCAGTACCGTCAAAATACTCTCTACATCTGTATTTTATTATCTGAAGGTAAGTCTAGCTATGCTTTATTATCCGTTTGCTATTTCTAGAAGAGGATCCATACAGTGTATGAAAGATGGTGATGAGGTTGTTGCCCATTGTCTGTGGCAAACTACCCAGATGGTAACCTCATCCACCCACTCACACACACAGATGTGTGTACTTCTTCACACACAAACAGTCAGGACAGGGCTATTGTCTCATTTACATTTAGATGAGTATTGATTATTTACTGTATTTACTCACAGGAGTCAAATTCTTCCTCTTCTCTCTTACATACACACATTCTTTCTTCACAAGGACAGTCCAAGGTCCTACAGCGTTGCTGTGCTGGAATAATCATTTCTTCTCACTGGCATAGTCATTTAGAAACTGATCAGCAGCCCTGAACGTCACTCCAAATGCTAATACTTGGTTGTTGATATGATACCTGTCTAAAATCCAATAATCTAAATTTTAGTCCCTAAACTCTTCGCAATATTATTTTGACAGGTCTTAAAAATGTATAAATGAAGTTAATGTTGCATATAAAGTTGCACTGAGAGTCATAATTATTTAAATCAGATATCATATATATTTTTGTTCTATCAGAAGTGGAGAGTATTTCTTCATTGAAAGAAGAGCAAAGAATGGTATTGAAAGCTTTTCTCCACGGAAGGGTTTTCTCCCTTCTCTTAACTGACTTCATTAAGAGTTTGACTACTTTCTATGGTTTATTGGTCTGCTTGGTTGAAGTTCACTGTGATACACAGTACATACAATCACCTGCCGAGTATTTTTAGCAAGTACCTTCCCTTTTCCAAACAATTTCCAACGAAAAATCCAATGAAGTCCCTGTGGGCATATGGTAGAAAAAAAAATATTTTTGTAAAAAAATCCATTCACAGATTGCTAAACCAAGTGAGTCAATAAATAAACTCTTGTTTTCATGCTTACATTCACACATACAGGCAATTTAGGGCCTGTCCTCACGAATACGCGGCCTCACCCAATACGATGTCATTTCGAAAAAAATCTCCGTAAACACGGATTCACTGAAAATGACCC
>NW_023339774.1:791306-794126 GCF_004916995.1 Morone saxatilis | reverse complement strand
TGCGTTTGTTTAGGAGGAAAAATAAGAAAGAGAATTCCTTCAATTATAATAGGCCCTTCGCACGTTCAGTGCTCGGGCCCTAAATATACAAATACTACTTTTCAATTGGTAATTGTGCCCCTTCTCCACAATTTCAGACTTACAACAAATAAACTCCAGTTTTGTTTCTTAAAACCAAAGTAGTTGGATATTTCCAAACTAGTTTCCTCCACAATTACAAAAATGAATCCAAGGATATGGTTGGATTTCAGATCAGTAGGGGGTTAAAGTAAGGTTGTAACTAATTATTTTTGCAAGGGGTAACTGTAATATTATTACTGAAATGTATTAATAATTAATTTACACTACTAGTTACTTGGGAAAGTAATATTATATTATTTGCAGTGTGAAGCTGCCAAAACACTTTGCACTTTCTGTGACTAGCTTACTTCAAAAATAAAAGTAAACTTGTGTTTTGCCAGTTAAATGCTTTAAATGTGAAGCTGCAGCAGTAGGAAATGTTCAGTTTTCCTTAGCAATAACTTTTTATTTTTTTTATTTTATAATTTTTTTTATAAAAAATAAAAGTATGCAGGCTGCAGCTGCATGGTGTGCAGCAACAGGCTAGCTCCCCAAAAGTGAAACCAGAACATCTGGATGCAACATGATGACTTTTTTGTGAGCCAAGCATTTTAAATGTCAAGTCTACATCATAGACAATCACGTTCATGTAACTGTGGGAAGCCACGGTTGATATTCAATTTATTGTGGGTCCTAAGCGTAGCAGTAAAATGTTGAAAATTGAAATCTAATAAACGATTTAAAACACCAACTTCAGGTGCTCTTTTACTTCCAGTTCAACAATGAGTGGCTATCATGTTTCTAATATATGTCTCTATTCATGAACTGACATCCGACTGCTTCTGCAGGGATTTCAGGAGAGAAACTGGAGATCGACCCTGTCACCAATCAGAAAGCCAGCACTAAGTTCTGGATTCGGCAGAAACCCATCTCTATTGACTCGGACCACCTCTGTGCCTGCGACCTTGTAGAGGAGAGAAGCCCCAGTGAGTGGACCACCGAGACACTGGCTTCATTTTCACATCTGTACATTCTATACTTCACAAAAACAGAAATGTAGTAGCTCTCTACTGAGAAGGACTCTGTCCTTCCCTTGGTCCAAAAACATGTCGCCAAAAGCCGATCCTTAAGATCAACTAGGGACATTTCTGGTCTTAAATATTTGCATTTCCTGTTGCATGTTCAGTGTCTAACGTGCTCAACAGGCTTTGTCTTAGGTAACTGGATTACATTTGATCATGTCAGAGCTGACCAAGCTAATGAAGCCATGAATGCAGGCACATGAAGTGACAGTGAAAATTCACTTTGTCTTTTTTGTCACGTAAATGTACATTCAGTTTAAGCATTATGCAAGTCTTTTTCTTATTATAGCGCCTTCCTCTCACACGATAATGCCAGATTAAATTGACGTTTCACTTAATCTTGTTAACAAACTTGAGTCCCATGTAGAATCAGATGGCTTTTCTATAATCCTGCTCACATCCCACAGCCAGTCATCTTCCTCAGCTCAGAGATAGATCTGACACTTCCATGGTTTACCTTTTCAGATCGCACAAAGACGTGACTGAAGATTTGCAGCCAGTTAGAGATGGAGTGACTAGTGCATCATTTCTGTCTCATTAAACAGTTTTCCTCTGTGCCCAGGTCATGCGATATTTAAGCTCACCTATCTCAGCAACCACGACTACAAGCCACTCTACTTTGAGTCTGATGCTGCTACTGTCAATGAAATAGTGCTAAAGGTGAGTTCTGGTTGGATGTCTGTGCTGTGTCTTGTTTCTCTTTTCTAAGGACATATTTTAACAGGTGGACATGGGCTTGAAACACATCTCTAGCATTTTATGAGCTGTCCAGGGTGCATTAGTCTCGTTCAGTATCATATAGTGACATATTGGATGTGACAAAGCATGAGTGGCAGCAGAGACTGTTAAAGCTGCGGTAGGTAACTTTTATAAAAATAACTTTTGTCATATTTGCCGAAACTTTCTCTATATCCTGACAGAAGTACATGAGACAAATACTCTCAAATACTCTGTGAAAAAATCAGGTTCTTCTTGCTCCTCCTAGTGTTCCTAATGGTATTTTAAAAAATCCACCTGGCCTGAACGAAAACAACCAATCAGAGCTGAGCAAGATAGTTGATTGAGTCTGAACCACAGCCGCTTTAATCAGTAATCAGGTTAAATTTCTCATGTTTATTACAAACCACATTTCATAGTCGATTTTGTAGTGCAGTCTGAATCTCTCAGTATTGTTCGTGGATTTTGACCTCACAATATGTCGACCACACAGAGGTATAGTGGCCAATGAGGTGTCTGTATTTCTATATCTATGGTTCACAAGCACTGGGTCTAGGTTTCTGCTAAGTTGGCCAGTCAGAAGAAAGTGTGCTTTTAAAGAGGGGAGGATTAACTGAGGTGCTGCATGAAGGGCCAGTATAAGATAAATAAGGATGTTTTTGAAGAGTAAATAATGCAAAGCTAGTCTAGTAGAGTCTCAGACTGAGAATATAGACCTGGAAATGAGCAAAATAGGTTTAGAGCGTGTTACCATGGGTGGATAATTAACATGTAATTTTCCCCTATTTATTTTCAGGTGAACTATATCCTGGAATCCCGGGCCAGCACCTCCCGGGCCGATTACTTTGCCCAGAAGCAGCGGAAACTGAGCCGCCGGACCAGCTTCAGTTTCCAGAAAGACAAGAAGACCGGCCAGTAGACAAACTGAAGCTGCTCAGCCACCTGTCTGTCTGTCTGTCTG
>NW_023339774.1:786656-791206 GCF_004916995.1 Morone saxatilis | reverse complement strand
AGCACACAGCACCACAGGTGAGTTACTTCTGGGGGGACATATTGAATGCCTTTGACTACACGTCATCCTGTCTTTGTCCTTTGTCCCTGCCTCATAGCTGCTTACTTCATTCAAGCAAGGTGAACCTGACACTGACAGGTAGAAACATTGATTGCTGTATCCAGTGGGTGTTTCCAGGACTGGGGCCTGAGGGTGGCATGGCCACCCCTTGAAATCTCGATTGCCACTCCAGTTCATCGTTACCTCTTGCCACTCAGACCTGTACTTTGCAGAGGCTACATGTGGCCCATTTAAAAGCTAGAGTGCAATCATACTGGTACGCTTAATAAAACTAGAGAGACCTAATTGCATCTAATTTGGCTACCACACAAACCTCAAAGGTACCCTGTTGTGACTTCGTTTACCACAATTAGCGCTAAGTGGTCGAGGCAGACTGGCCCACCCACCTAGAGTTCTGGGTTGACGGTTTCCTTGCCGGATTGTTCGCCATTACAGTGCCTTGCTCACTGGTGGTACTTGTTTGGTTTCTCGTAAGATGAATGTTTATAAGGCGAGTACGGTCTAAGGACCTGCTCTATTTTGAAAAAGTGTCTGAGACTAACGTTTCTCGCGCTTATGAATTTGGTGCTCGGTGGATACAAATGAAACATTTAATTTAATTGAAAAATGTAATTTGCGGAACAGTGTGGGCAGCTGTGCTCAGGGTCTCCGCCGGATTGCAATCCCCGGGCGCCTGCACAGCTGCATGGTCGAACGTGTCCTTAGGGCAAGATCCTGAACCCCAAAATTGCTCCAAGATCTGTGCAGTTGTATTGTCGTGAATGTGTGTATAAATGTGATTAGTTTCTGTTCTGGTGACGCAGTGGCACCTTGCATGGTACATCAGTCGTATTGAAAAGTTTTGTGAATGGGCGTGAGCTGTGGCATGTAGTGTGCAGGTGCATCCAAAGTAAGTGAGAAAGAGCTAGAAAGACTGGAAAGGCGCTATAATAAGTAGCAAGTCGCATTGTACCATGTTCAAAGCAAAGACAGCATTTCCTGTTTTTGTTTAGGAGGCTTTCCATCTGATTTCTACACTTTGTTGTGTTGTTTGTGAATATTTACCAAGGTAGAACAGTAGTGGATTCTCCTAGTAAAAGGCAGAGAAAAACACTGGCCGGCCAGTTAATGCATAGTATATACCTATGCATTTCAGGGGAAAGACTCAATTTTATGTTAATGTTGTTTATAATTGCCGATTACTATTTGATGTGTATTTTGATTCTTTATTGTCAGAAAAGGAAAATATTAATATAATATCTATATTGATGTTCATGTTGTAAAATATAATATGTATATTGTTTTTGTTTTCGTTAATAACCTGTAGCATGAGCTGTTTATTTCCATCATGATGTTCTCTTTTGTCCTTACAATATATATCATTAATCATGACCCGCTGTATATATATACCTACTAAATACATCTGTTTGTTAAATATATGCAGCCATCCTTAAAATCCACTGCTGCTCTCCCACGAGCTTTTCTGGTACAGACCAAGATTTATTTATATGGTTATTCTGTCTCGGAGGGGCTGCAATCTCGATGCTGTTTTTTTGTCTGTCTAAAGTATTGGCTCTGTGCTTTCTTGTTTTTCTTGATGCTTAAGATTCCACGCCACGTCCCGGATGACTAAAAGATCCCTTCATCCGGTTCAAATCTAGAAGTATAAACAGCAGCAATTCTTGTATTTTCTATTTATTATTCTAGGGTGGAGGGTGTAAAAGATGTGTTGTCAAAGCTGGATAAACAGGTTAAGTGTTATTGTTCTATCTCTATTGTAGGTTTAATTACACAACTCGTAGCAAAATTAACATACAGATATGTTATTTCATATCTAATAATTATAACTATGTGGTTGTTCAAATTTAAGACCGAGCAAGCAAGAAGAGAAGGCTGAGAGAGACTTACTACACTAACGTGTGCAGCTGATCGTGCTGTTAACAAGGCATAATCCTTTTATCTAGAATCAACATTACTTTACAATTCAATCCCCCGGCCTGACACTGAAAACAACCAGGATCAGAGCCAAGAAAGATAGGGTGTTGGAGCTTGTTGAGGTGTCACGTTCCCAGGGTGCTCAAATACGACGACCTAAGTCTTTAGTCATGTAACTTGTACAGGTACAGTGTGATGTAGAAACCTGAAGCTACCAGTGCACATCCACTGAGAATGGACTTAGTAAGAGACATCTTGTGTTCAGCAGGAAAACTTTAGAAATGAACAAGATTTGCATATTCAGAGATTCTGGAATTTCTAATGAGGTAGAAGGAGGAGATGATTTATTAAGGATTTTAATGTGGAAATAATTGTTAAAAACATATCGGACACAAATCATTGTTCCAAGGAGACTATTTGTATATGTCTTAATACATGTCTGGAGGGGATCTCGTATTTATATTGATTTTCTGGTTTTTATTATACATATATTAGTCGTATTCATACAATCAAATGGCATTCAGTGTCATTGCTGTCCATCTTGACCAGGATTATATATATATATTCTTCTCAGCAGTGATCATTGTCTAAAACAAATTTTTTAATAAACAGTTACACTGCAATCTGGTGGATACCAGTATGATGCCAACATCCAGGATACTGAGGCCCAGTCTACTTTTCCCTTTTCACCATTATTCTATTCACAACCAAAATTCTGTGTAAGCACACACACACACACACACATACATTGACTGGTGGTTTTCAGAGCACTTGCATTGACCGTGCCTACAGTTGAGCTGCTCTCTTGAATGAACTATAGTGCACTAATGTGCTGCACTTATCTGAGCCTCCACAGTTCTGTCAGACCGCCAGCACTCACAAAAGATGCTGAGCCGAGCGCCTTGATGCCAAGCCAGAGGAATAAGGCCCACACTATCACCCTTACTGCTTTACATTCTTTCACTGCCCTGGCCTACATTCAGCACACACACACACACACACAAACACAGCTGTAACAAAGCCCAAGTCTGAGGAAGTTCCATGATTTATTGACTGTGAAATCGAAGGTGGATGTAGGACTGATAGAGGTCAGCACCTGGGACAGTGATGGGGTCATCTCATTGCCTGAGGCTCCATCAAGTCCCACAGAGGTCCCTGAAGATAGAGAGAGAAGACACATTAGACAGGAAATGGGATAGAGGACAGGGAGCACAAGACTAAAGCAGACATGGACAAGAGACGGTTGGTACTGTAGGTGGGGAAGCGGCGGTGAGGTCTTATATCTTAAATCATACCATACCCCAATGGGTCCCAACCTTTTTCCTTAAGGGACACCTTTTCTTTAGTGAGTAAACTGACAACCCCTGACTAAGTGACATATTTTATATTGTATTCAATGCATAATAATAACAGTACAGAGCAACTGATAAACTGGACAATGAACCTAAACTGTGTAAAGCGAGCAATTTGGATGAATTTTGAGCAGATTATTTCCTCTGAATATTGATCAGAGATGGTAAATGGTAAATGGACTGTACTTATATAGTGCCTTTTTAGTCTTCCGACCACTCAAAGCGCTGTACACTACATGCCACACTCACCCATCCGCACACATTCACATACTGATATCAGTGGCTGCCATGTAAGGTGCAAACTGCTCATCAGAAAGGAAACTAAGCATTCATACACATTCAAACACCGGAGCAATTTGGGCTTCAGTATCTTGCTCGAGTCACTTCGAAATGCAGCGAGAGGAGCTGGGGATCGAACCGCCAACCTTCTGATTAGTGGAAGGAAACACTGTCTGTGGAAACACATACTAAAGAAAAAAGTTACGTTTTTAGAAACCTATAGAGAATACTACTTGTTTGTGACAAAGATGCTCTATAACAAAAGATGGCGCATTAAAAGCTGCGGCAATGGTATAAATGCTACCATCTAACCCCAACCAGTTCAAGGCAGACGGCCACCCACCCAGAGTTGGGGTTTGTCCAAGGTTGCTGCCTCTTAAAATGAAGTTTTTCCTTGCCGCTGTCACCAAGTGAATCGGAATCGCTGTCTCTATTTTGATAGCCCTTTGTGCTTATTAAGCAACCTTTTACTATGAGCCCAAAGAAGAAGAAAAAATGTGGGTTTTATCTCCACTTCCTACATTACTTTATACTGTTTACAAAGATCATCATTAGAAAGTAGGTCAGCTCAGTTTATGTGCATTATTAAAGTTAAAAGACCCTCTGGTCCTGGCAGTCTTTCGAGTGTTTTATAGTAGGGCCATATTTTTTCACAGTGGAAACTTTAGTTACACCGTCACTAAGACTCTTTTCTGATTCACTTCAATCTACAGGCAATCTAATCTAATTTACTCAGTAAAATCATTAACTAACCTGTGATGAAATGATTGACTGTCCAGATCCCACAGTTTACCCTTTTTATCCTCTCTGCTGATGGCCTGAAGCCACAGATCTCTTCTTTTGCAGTCATTCATCATCGGGTAAGCAAAGAAAATCGTAAACTGTTTTTTTATTGTTTTTTGGTAAACATTTTCACCCAAAATGGCAAATGGAATGGCAAATGGA
>NW_023339774.1:783662-786556 GCF_004916995.1 Morone saxatilis | reverse complement strand
AGATTGATCATATCTAGTAAAGAAGTGTCTGTGATGAATTCCCCCTTCTCATTTTTAAGATTGGTAATAGATCTTTCAACTTGAAGTTGAAGCGCCAGGCTAGAATCTTGCCTGCTTTTTCTCCTTGATCAAAGATACTTTGTTTAAATTTTAAAAGGTTAGCAGCGGCCTTGGAAGCCGAAATTTCCTTGTACTGAGCTCTCAATAATAAAAGGTCTTGATGAATCTTAGAACAGGGGTTTTTAAAGTAAATATCCTCCATAATTTTTATTTTTGCCTCTAATAACGCAGTTTTTTGTTTAGCTTTTTTAGATTTAGAGCTAGTAAAATTAATTATCTGGCCTCTGAGGAAGGCTTTGAAAAGCCCCCCATCTAGTGCATGCTGATGTCTCGTATGTATTAATCATGAAATACTCATCTATTTGTTTTCCAAGAAAGGTTATTAGATCTGGGTCCTGGAGCCATTTATGTTGAAATGTCCACACTCAGATTTAGATCCTTAATGAACTGATGAATAATTGCTCTGCTTTTACTGTGGGATAAGTCTGAATGTGTTGATCTGTCTTTGTTGGGGTCGAGTGTACAATTCAAATCCCCAGCAATAATGTATTGCCCATTAAGTGAAGCTAAAGTCAGAAATAAGTTATTGAAGAAATTTGGGTCATCATGATTTGGTGCATAAATATTAACCAAATTGAGACATTCATTGTAAAGCGTACCTTGGATTATCAGAAATCTGTCAAATTTGTCTGATATTACCTTAGTGACATTCAGTGGAATGGACCTATGAACTAAAGTCATGACCCCCCTCGCCTGGGAATTAAAAGGAGCTGAAAACCACCTCCTCCTCCTTATCCTAGAATCTTCCTTCACTGCCAAATGCGTTTCCTGCAGAAAAACAATATTAGATTAATATTTCTTTTAATCTCCCCATTACTTGCTTATTCTTTGAGTTTTTGCAACCCTCTGCAGTCCCAAGAAGTGAATTTAATTACTACCCCACTGGACATAATATCTAACTAGGAGTGGACCACTCATGATAAAGTAATAAGGAATATCTATAATCCGCCAAAACAACCATATGAAAGAACCCCTCGAACAAACAACAACAAAAACCCGATGTCCCAAAGCCAGGGATTCCAACCCCCACCCCACTTGTACACTCCAGCAGACTTGGAGACCATTCCACACTCACTGAGGAATGGTCAAGTGTCGCTTTCCACTCCATCTCTAAAGTGGTCTCCCCCTCCGCTTGTCAAAAGGAAAAAATAAAATAAAACTAAACTCTGTTATTCACTACTATTGTAAGAGAAAGCAGAAGTAATGAAGGCAATCTCAGCAGCACCATTACTGGTGGCAAGAATATGAGAGTAAAGTGAAAGGTAATAAATAAATACGAAAATAAATAAAGAACCAAAAAATAAGTAGTAAATACTGTAGACGGGTTGGGTTTTTCAGACATATTTGCCCAAATAATAGCAAATATTATATGTATATACAAGCATTGTAAGTATTAAGTGAAATTAAAGTTTAAATATTGTTAGCAATTTTTCAGAAAATAAGATTTCTTGCAAATATATCAGAGGCTATTCAACCGGAAGTAAAAGTAAAGTCTCACCCCAGTTGCCTCCTGGGAACTTGAGTCCAGATCTCGGCCATGAAAGTTAGAAAATGCCAGACCAAAGTCTTACAAACTACACAAGTTATAACTCTAACAAACTTTTAAAAGTGCAACTGTGAGACCCACTAACTATTCCCGAGTCGGGCGTCTTATGCTGAAACAGAGAAACTCACACATTATCGATTTCAGCAAAATTAACGTTTTCCACGTCGGATGGTTTATCAAAAGACCGTGTGTTGCCGTTGTGGGTCAGCAGCAACTTTGCAGGAAACCGTATTCCATTTCTTATTCCCATGTTGCGAAGCTTCTGCCTCACAGCGTCAAAAGCCTTGTGTATCCCAGACGCTAGGTCGGGGTAAAACCGAACTGCTCTGTCTTTGTAGAATATCTGCTTTTTGTTTCGGACCGCATTTAGAACTCTCATCTTGTCTCTGTCATTCATAAACTTCATAATCAGTGTTCTTGGGGGTGCTGACGAGTCGTTCCTCGGTCCCACACGATGGGCTCTCTCCAAGATTAGTTTTGTATTAGGTGAAGTTAAGCCCAGGGCCTCCGGGATCCAAGCCTTGAGGAAAGAGCAGGCATCATTGCCCTCCGCACCCTCTCGGAGGTTGACCAGCCTTAGGTTAGATCTTCTAGATCTTGCTTCTAAGTCGACAATCTTGTCCTCCATATCTTTGTTTTTATTTTCGAGGCTGCGGACCCTGGCCACTAGGCTGCTAACGGCATCCTCTGTCTCGGAGATGCGAGTCTCTACACTCTTAACACGTTCCAAGCACTCACCAACTTCTTTTCTCACTCCTTCAATTGCTGTCAGGACTCCATCAAACCTGCTGCAAAAGTCAGTTTTTAAGTCTCTGATAGCTTCAAGAATTGGCTGGGTAGTAGCTCCTTCAGCTATGCCTACATTAGCATTCTTCTCCGCCATTGGGCTAGCATTAGCTGTAGTCGCACCACTCTGTTTAGCCGGAGTAAATTCTATTTTAGGCTGTAAAGATTTGCCACAACCTTTACCCCTGCCTTGCGAAGCTGCCATCAAGGTGTTTTTAGCAACTCTTCCGCTTACTCTCGGTGTCAAATAGTTTAGTTTATTGTAGGAAATTCGTCAAAATTTTTGGAGGGGCGTGATGACCATCCACCTAGCACGCCGCCATACCCCACACATCAGGAGTTAGTTTTAATTTTTATTAGGTTTTTATGTTTAATTCCTCTTGTTTTTATTTCTTTAAATAATTTAGGTGGTCGGGGGACAGACACAGTCTCTATGGGATTT
>NW_023339774.1:775228-783624 GCF_004916995.1 Morone saxatilis | reverse complement strand
GGATTTTTTTGGGTGGGGTGACTGTTTAATGGAAAGCACAGCAGATAGGTGTGTAAGACAGCAGCAGGATGATCAGATCCAGCTGAAATTTACTTATAAAATGCAAAACACATTGTTGATGATATGTGGTGAGTGGGTGTGTCTGTGGCGTGGCGTCAAATTTTGATGTACTGCCAGAACACACGAGTTTGCTATAATTTGAGTGTACATTGTCCATTCGGCTCCCAACTTGTCTGATGAGAGTCCCTCCCTGAACTCATCTATGTGATGTGATCACTGATAGTGAGAGCGCCACCTAGTGGTGGAATTTATTACACTTTAATGTATTTCTCCCAGCAGATTGAACACATCTAGCTGAAATTCGGTCAGAAGGTGCGTGGTGCTGAAATTCCACGGTTCGCAGAGTAGAGTCTCGCTATGAACGCCTAAGTCTTTTGCACGGTGTCTGAAACTCGTGATGACGTAGAGTGGTGGCCCTCAGCTTCTGGCGATGAGGGCTTGGGAGTGGGGTGACGTGACGTGGCGTGGCTGTGGTGGGCGACCGCTGTGCAGGCCACGACGTAGGTTGATAGCGAGGTCCCGCCCAATGCTGCTTGCAGCTTTAATTAGGGACCGAGCCAGTATGAACTGGAAGGTCCCTATTGTTTTTGCTGTTTATTATTATTTTTAGGATGTTTGACTGCGTTTTTGACCCCCTGAACATATACGATATTTCAATTTTATTTGGAAAAGTGGTCAGGCCTGGTTTAACTTAGATATTCTATGCGTCACATTCGGCTCGGCCACTAGGTGGCGCTTCTATTAAGAAAAGTGCGTTTCGCTAATAACTCTTGCATCGTTTGTACTGCAGCTTTAACCACAGTAGTGTAATATCAGAAAATGATTGTTGAATCACAACAAATAAGCTGTTGAAATGTTACAGCCGTGAATGTTTTCTTAAAAATCCCAAATCTTTTAATCTTTTAAAAGTTCTTTTACTGGGGAAACATAGCCATCTATGGTGTGTGTGGTGTTCCATTCAGTGGTGCCAGCTTGCTAGCTAGTTAGCTTACTAGCTTATGCACTGAGGTCATAACAAAGTTAAACATCAGTTCTGTGATCTCTACTCTGGCATTTAACAAAAATAGGTTCCAAGATTAGTCATGCTGTTTAGGATGAATCTTAACCTAGCTATGTTATGTAACTTTTAGAATAATTTTTGAAATAATTTTAATAATAATTTTCCCCTCGTTTTAGGTGGCAGGAGTGAGTGCCAGTATAAATCATCCTGAAAATTAGTTGTTTTCTGGTTTCAGAATGATGAAAAAGATGGGAACTATCATGTTTTTTACTGTACAGATTTTTAGGCCATCTATTATTTCAGGTGGAAAAAAAATATATATATATATATTTGCCATAAATAGGGAAAAATCTCCTCGGTGTTTGCAACGTACGGCTCCCCCCTGCTATAAATAACATCATCCTGTTTACACTTCCTGTTACTCACTGCTTTGAAGAATATAAGTCTGATATGCGTATACAGAAAGTGTTGTTGCAGTTCTTCTTAAGAACAGGCAGACAGCAGCACCCAGAGTTCCCATTCCATTTATTAGATATGATTTATAAATAGACACACTCAGACACATATGTTGAAAGTATAAAAAAATACAAGATTACTAGACATTTTAGTGAGGTCTCTTCTTCATTGCTTTTGACACGTTATTTTAACTCAAATGACTGACAAAAATGGAAAATTCATTTATTTTTTCTTACACAGCATAATAGTTTTCACTTTCACAAATCCATTCATCGAGCAAGTTACTATCATCAATGTCATGTTAAAATGAGATCAGAGCATACAAAACAGCGCCACATGCAGCCAGCAACTTTTCACTGAATCTGTACAACACGTCCTGTCAACCAAACAAGTGTAACCCAATGAAACTGATTTTCAAATATATATGTGCTTCAAGTTTCACTGTACTTTGTCTTACAAACTCTAAGGAAAGCTGATATCACAAGGATAAAAGTTGATATGAAGAACAATGATTAATAGGGGGGTGGGGGGGGACAGCTTATTCAACATTTACTGAGTGACAAATTCTTTCAGATATGTCGAGTCATTTGTCAAATGGTGTCAGTCAACCCATTTTTTAAAATAGTTTGGATATTGGCATAACATACAATGTGTTCCAGCTAGACTGTTGATTTTTTCTACTCAACTGTAAGTTTCAAATCATTGTCAGTGTGCTGGCAGGGAATTTAGGATTTAGGACACTAAAAAACTAAATCAAGAAATGTACTGTATCTGAAGAGATGAGGCAACATGGCTAAGTTGCATTGATATATGTTTGTAAAACTTCTGCAACCAATGAGCAACGCAAGGGTTCTGATTTGCTAAAACAAAAAAGGACAATATAAATCACACGTAATAAATCTAGTGCAGCACAAATACACAACTAATGTCTTCTTCAAGCATGTATAGCTACTGTGCCAAATCTGGCTCATCTTGTTCTAAGGACAATAACTCCTGCTGCTAATTCTTATATTTTTATTTGTAAATATATCTAAAAATACAACTCATCAACTTCAGTGTTATAGGAAATTGCATGATTTCTTGGTATTATACCAAGTTCTGTTTTTGTAGTAGATAACTCTCACTATTCACAGTGTTTAAAACTAAACAGTACAGGCCAACACCTACTGTGTTGCTGGTAACTGGCACCATTTTAATATCCATTGTGGAGTTCACTTTCAAGTCCAGTAGTGCTCCAGTAATTCTGCAGCGTAGAATTTAAGAACTACTGAATTTAGCCTGTCTCCAAAGTACACTCACACGTTAACTCTCAGTATAGACTCCTACATATGCAACAAAAAGATTTGTGTGCCTGTTTTTTAAATAGATGTTTTAAGTAGCACACCTTTCTCTTTTTAAGTTTTTATCATATTTATGATGAGGATTTATGTTGCCACCAAAAGTTCCAACATTTTATCTGAGTTTCAACAAAAACTTTCTTCTTTACAGATGTGTATAATATAATATATAACAGAAACAACTCCTTCTACAGGAATGTGGTACTTAACTCATGAAGCAACTTTGCATAGAAAGTATTTACGTAGCTAAGAAAATAATGTTCAATATTTTCTGCCTGATATACCATTAAAGACACATATGAAAAATAGTCATGTTGTACTTGCTTACAGAAATTGACTCTCCCATTTAAAGAGGCTATGTTTAGAAGAACAGTTGTTGCTAATAATTTGAAAAAATCAAAATACCAAAATGTCAGCTTAGGTAATCCCTACCAAAGGGAATGTAACAGCAAATGACCAGGATACAGATAAATGACTTGTGGTGAATAAAAAGTATGTACTTGTTAAAAAGATTAAAATAAATAATGCACTGTACTCATTCTGCACCTGACAGGAAATATTCTGAAAAAGAATAATACTGACCAAGCAGACATGAATATATATAATCTTGATAACAAAATACTTATCTACAAATGTTTGTAATTGGATTGATATATAAATATGTGTAACAATATATGTATTTCTATACATATATATTTACAACAAAAGGTGCACTTAAATAATGTCATCAAGGAGATGCGGCGTGCCTACCCAGTCCAAAGTCCTGGGCTCAGAGGCAGCCATAATCATGCACATAAATTGTTTACCGGTCCTCTTATCAATGGGATATATAGTTGTGGGTGTGAACCTTCTGTTGCTTTCTACAAATTCACAGAGCTGCTGATACACCTGTGGGTATTCGTGGCGTAAGAAAACCCCTCGAATCCTTAACTCCCGTTGTATATTGATAAAACAGATTTCCCTGGCCTTCCTGCCTTCCTCTCCCTCTTTGTCGATATCTGCTGTTCCTGGTGGTGGAGTGAGGATCAGCGTTTCCATGTCACTCTCTTTCTTCTGAACCTTTCTCTCTGGGCTGAAGGAAGCCAGTGCTACCTTTGCATATTTTCTGACAGTTGGAGCTTGGTTCCTTGGTGATGGCCCATCAGGTAATTGCTCACCGACAGCAATAGATACATTCAAGATGAAACATTCGTTTGGGTCATACTCTTTACCAGCTTCCTGCAGCTCCTTACAGTACTCCCCTAGGTTGTCCTTGAAGCTTTCAAGCTCTCGGAGGGACAGGTATGTAGGAGACATAAGTAGACTATCCAGGCCATACTGCAGGAAGTTACTGGATGATGCAGGGTTTGGAAAACCAAGGAAGAGAACTCCTCTACCTCGAGAAAGGTAGCCAACTTTGGCAATACGGGAGAAGGCTTTGTGGACTTCAACAGTCTCCCGGCAGTGTTTGATGATGTGACGACATGTGCTGCCAATCCTTCCATACAGGCAGCTTTCTTTGTGAATGTCCCAGTCCTCCCTGCGACAGTTACGGGAGCAGTAGTAAGTATAGCAACTGTGACAGGATTTAAAATACAGGCAAGCATTAAACAGGGTCTCTGTCCTCCGGCATTTGTTGTTAGAGCACATCATTGTATCGTCCTCATCTGGGCTCTGATCTGGAGAGCACTCATCTGCACTCTTCATTGCATCACTGGCCCCGTCCATGTCTCGAAAAGCATCAGGATTCATTCTTATTGAGGTCGGCTGCTTGTCAAGAGGTGCTGGTTCATCCGTACCTGCCCTTGAGCTCTTTCTGGACAGAGATACTGCTTCTTCCTCGTCGATTAACTTCTTTAGTTGATCCAGAATGTCCTCACTTGCTCTTCTACTGGGTGGTTTGTAATCAGTCACAAGATCTGCCAGAAGCTCATCAAGTTGTTCAAGGCTTTGCTGTAGTGAGGCATTGTCATGTGTCTTCTCTTTGGTTGAGCTTTGAAAGTCACGCTGAGACAGTTCTGGACCGTCGGTGTTTCTGGAGTCAAGAATGTCCCAACTGGCAGACCGACCCTCAGCCTTATTAAATTTTCCTGGTCGAATGTCGTTATCAGTGATTGTTATCTCAGGAGTCACAAACCAGAGTTTACCAGTAGTGCTCTTTGATGTCTCTGTTGGGCTTTTGTCAATTAGTGAGTTATCAGACATTGATAAGGCTGCATAGCGTCTTGGTGAACTGGAGAGATTGACTACCACTGGTTGTGGTTTGTCACCTGTGGCTGCTGCAGGCTTCCTGGATTCAAGAAGATCATCATAGCTCTGACCCCGCTGTACAGGAAGAGGTTGTTCCCGCTCTACACGAGAGTTGAGAATATTGTCCCAGGACCTTGAGTAAGATTTGGAATCTGTGCCAATTCTTTGAGGTTCTACACATGGGTTGGCATACCAGGGAGTTAACACAGGCTCTTGACGGACTCTGGTTGGAGTGACTTGAGATACATAAGAGGCAGGATTGGTGGAGTAACCAGATGCATCTGAGCCATACCAGTCATCTGTTTGTGCCTGAATGACTCTAGCATGTCTTCGGCCCTCCGTGTAATACGCCCTTGCTGGGATATGATGCTCTGGTGGCATTGCATACATGTCGCTGGAATAATAAAACCTTGGCGGAGCAGTCTGGATTTGATAAGTCCTTGGATCATCCCCATAAAATATTCTTGTTGGAGGTGTCTGTATGATGTATGGCCCTGGTTCATTTGCTGCATAGGGTTTGGGATACCCTGTCTGCACAGAGTATGGATAGGTCTCCATCTCAGGATAATAAGGTCTTGTAGCTACAGCATGCACCATTCGAGTCCTTGGATCTTGCACATATTGTACCTTTGGAGTATATGTTTGTCCTGGTGTGTAACGTTCATCATGAAAGTAAGAACTTGGCTGAGGTGGAGCAGTAGTAACATATCTCCCTGGATCATCTGCATAAAAGAACTTGGTTGGCACATTAGGACTGGAATGAGCTCTGCGTTCCCGACCATAGTAATCACCTGATGAAGGCATTCTTTGCAAGGGAATTTCCATGGGTTGTATGTAACTATTTGGCATGCTGCGGGAATATTGATAAGCTTGCCTGCTCTCTGTACCTAATGAATCAGTTGGAGTTGGTGTTCTAGAGTAGGAGAAATGACGTGGCACAGTCAGACTCCTACTCCCCCCACTGTGGTGCCTTTGCCAGGGTATGTCCACTTGAGGTGTAGCCTGTTTTCGTCCTGAATGATGTAATGCTACGTCATCAGGTTTGATGTCCACCCTACACCTGACATGAGGACTAGTTGCTGGTTTATCCAGCCCTCCATCCTCAGAATTATCAGCAGAATAGTGAGGTGAATATTTACTGCTGTCACTCATTTGAGGCTGTAACTTAATGGGATGGACCTCATGCATATGAGCCCTAGTTGCTGCATAGGAGGACTCCCTACGCGGGGATACTTCAGGTCTCCAGCGAGAGTCTCTTGGAGCCCTTTGGGGCTCCCTGCCCTTCCTTCCCGAAGATGAGGACCCTTCAAAAGACACAGGGGTGAGACTAGTCTGGACCCGAGGGGCACTTTTTGACCTGGTCCTTCTTTTCTGTTCAGGGACAACTACCTCACTGGCCATCTCTGCAGACATTGGTTGAGGAGTTAGCCTATGGCTGAAAATGTCTGGAGCAGAAAAGCGATATCTCTGCTGGCGGCCCAAGGCATTCCAGGCAACATCTGGGTTGGCTGCATGCCTATCAGTCTTCCTGTATGGGGACTCCATTTGTGATTTGGGGTACTCCAATGACTTATAGTCAAAGGTACGGCAGTGCCTCTTATTGACTTTGCTCTTACTGTCCTCCAGTGTGCTGTAATTTACAGAATCACATTGTTTGGAGGGTTGCAAGGTCTTGTAGTGTAAAGAAATGGGGACCAGTTTTATCTCTTGATGCACAGTTGATACCAGTATGTCAAGCGGGTCTGTGCGTGTCATCTTAAAGGGACTCCTTTAGTTTTCTCCATCAAGTTGCTTTAATGTTGATGTTGCCTGGAGGGGGGAAAAAATAAATTCAGTCAGTGACATTTATCCAGGCAATATATATTTACTGTGCAGAACTGTGGCAGAAATATAAATTTAGAAAATGTTAGTGATTGATTTGTGCTCATATTAAACATGGCAGGTTTGGTTGTGGAATAAAAAGAGATATAATATAAATGTAGTCCAATGATTTTTGTGTTCTAATTCAGGTGGTCAAGGGATGATAAAAAAAAGCTACATGGGATTAGAAATCAGTAAGTACATGTGAATGTCTTTGAATGACATCTACAAATGTCAGTTTTTAATGTATAGTATTAGTTTTCAACTGTAAATGGTAAATGGACCTGTACTTGTATTCTTGTCTTCCGACCACTCAAAGCGCTTTTACACTACATGCCACATTCACATCAGCCATCGAACAGAAACTAACACATTCATACACATTCACAGGGAGCTATTGGGGGTTCAGTATCAGTATCTATCTCACGGATATTATGAAGTGTGGCGGGAGGAGCCGGGGATTGAACCAACAACCTTCCAGTTAGTGGACGACACGCTGTTCCTCTGAGCCACAGCCGCCCCTGTATGTTCAGGATTATGCAGAAACATGAATGAATTTCCACATAATCTTGTGAGAGCGATTTTTCTGTAGTACAGAAATAGTATAGTCAGTGATGTGATGTGATCTGTTTTATGTGAAAAACCAACAGGTTCTCCCCCCATACCTAACTATGACTGGGCAATAGTGATGTACTAACTGACACATGGTTCAATTCTACATTTGTGGGGAAACATATAACTTAAATTAGTTTGCCCAAGTAGAAATGGGTGATCCACGCAAACGTTATCTGTCTTCACTGAAAATGAAAGTGACTGAAAAGCATTCACAGCTTCTTAAATTCAAAAGACACTGAATACTCCTGGGGTTACTAAAGTTTGAAGGGGTAAACTATTTTGAGATCCAGCTAATTTTTTTTTAATTATTTTCTCTGTAACAAGACATTTTAGGGCTAAAATAAGTTTCTCTAATGATTTTTTACTTCAATGATGGCAACAGCATCAAACACATGGCCAAATATAAATACATGAGTCTAAATCTGTATAAAGGAATACAGCACTGGATATTCTAACAACAGGCAAAAAGTTGCTACAATAGAACAATTGCTACAAACTACAATGTCTTTTACACATTCCTGCAAAGGAAGAAAAGAAGACAGCTAGCAAGCAAATACATACATGAACAACGCAGTATACGCAAAAGGTGCTATTGAGCTTCCAGTGTATTAATCACACAAAAGTCACAAATCTCTGGTGGTGAAGTCAAAGTCCAGTTATAGGGTTTTTTTTAACCTTTTGTCTCATCAAATTGAGTCTGGCTTGAGTCTGATTCATTCTATGTATGTAATGATGAGAAAGTATCAGTGTTTTCTTAAGACTATACAGTAAAGCTACAGACCACTGATAGTTTAAAATTAGTGGACAGATCTTCTGGGTCTGTGAAGTGTCTTAAACCT
>NW_023339774.1:774683-775144 GCF_004916995.1 Morone saxatilis | reverse complement strand
GTCTCAATCTCTAGTTTCAGTCTTTTTCCATACAGCATGATGTTCATTTAGGGTATGCTTTAGGACGTGGCTATCTTATGAGTCATTCACAGTGAGTCCGTCCAGCTCAACAAACTCAGATCAAACTGTCAAACTAGGCAGTGCTGATCAAATATGAGTCAAGATTCTGTTACTGTGCTGACTATTCCTTTCCTCAAATCTTTTCACAAACATATTTTAGTGTACTGTTCATCTGGAATAGGAGATTGTATGTGACTAGGTGAGTCAGCATTGTTTCCTGACAAGTTGAAACTAAGAGCGGTTTAAACATTAAAACCAAGTTCAAGGGTCGCCCAGTTAGCTCAGTGGGTAGACCTGGTGACCCATGTACCGAGGCTGAGTCCTTGCTGCTCCAGGGTTCAAATCTGACCTGCCCCCCTTTCCTGTCTTTCTTCAGCTGTCACTATCACAAAGGCAATAAA
>NW_023339774.1:772322-774583 GCF_004916995.1 Morone saxatilis | reverse complement strand
ACAGCATCGGGAGCAATTTGTGGTTCAGTATCTTGCTCAAGGATACTTCGACATGTGGCGGCAGCAGCAGCCGGGGATCGAACCACCAACCTTCCGATTAGAGGACGACCCGCTCTTCCTCTTCCATAGCTGCCCACAAACATACTTTGGATTTCATAGAATATAAAGCCTATCAGAAATTACTGGAATAATACACAATAATATGCATTTCACATTATCAACCGATATATATTTCGTGTATTACTAAAAGTCATTATTTTACTATTGAGATGTGGAGGGAAATTGTTGGGTCCTGGTATAAGATGTCGAGGGAAGTGCAGACTTGGTTAATTACATATAGGTGCATTCATGTAAGATGGCACTAAAACTGCAGGAATCAGATATATGCTGAAGATAGGAGCATAGGCACACTCATATACATGCAGTATGAATGCCAAATGACTTGGAACCTATTGGAAAATATAATAACATTTATCAACAAAGTACTTGGATCCTCTGCTCCTAATTGCATTTGCAAGAATCCATTGGATCCTGGGGCTCTGATTGATTTGATTTTTGTTCAGCCCTGGAGGATCCTTGCAAATGCCATTAGGAGCACTAAGAGGAGCCAGAGGAACCTCGTGTTTTTACTGATTATCTGTCTCGTACTACTGTCAGGATATAGTGAAAGTTTCAGCAAATATGATAAAAAGTTATTTACTACTGCAGCTTTAAGTCAGTGTTTAAAATGCTTCTTGCTGAACCGGTGCAGAGCTGGACTGTATGAACAATCCAGTTATGTTTTCTGATTTTACTGCGTAATTATAACAACACTAGATTAGTTTATATTGACTTCTAGAAAGATGAGCAAAAGATAGTAAAAAGCCTGTAATTTGGTGCCAGTCACTCATGAATTGAAGTGCAGTGAATAATAAATGATTCAATTTGGTGCCTCTGATCACAGACTGCACTCCCATCATCTGCATCCATTTAACATATGATTAAAAAGCAGCAGTTGAAAAGCGACAGGCATTCTTAAAATTGGCAGTTGAGTGGTGGGATTTGTCTATTGTACTCTTAAGTATAAAAACTCATTAATAAAGCAATGACATTTCGAGATGTTTACTAATGCTGTAATAATTCAACAAAAAATGTGGGCGTCTGTTACTCATAAAATCATAATCTGGATTCATAGAAATGAATGCAGGAAATGAGAAAGGGCTGAATTACCAAGATGCAGGAATTAAAAGACTGCTTACATAATAATAAAAAATACAAGCTGCTACAACTTGTGTGAGACCACCGCAGGAGAAGGAGCTGACCCAGATCGAGCAACTGGTCAAGCAGACACTCAGACCGGAGCAGATGGAGGATGATTATGGTGTTGACATGACTGATGTCTTCCTAAAATCCTGTGGCAACTGCAGCCAAGTGTATTTGTAATTTGTTTTTAAAAGAGTATAGCTGTCAGAGTGCAGTAACAGTTCAGTGAGGTCAAATTTAATGACCACAAAACTAAAGTCTTGCTCCAGTCCACCTACTGTAAACACAAGACTGGACTGGAAATGGATCCAGCAGGCCAGAACACTTGCCTGCAAAGTTCTCATTCTGAGGTCTTTAAATACCAGCGCTAGTAAGAAAGTAAAATAAGGAAACAACTGAGGTCTAAAAAAATATTGCTTGTATTTGAACAGCCATATGAAACATTATTAACCAAAAGATAATTAATAGTAGCCCGAGTGAGATCACAGTGGGTTGCGTGAATAATGTAATCTTGGTTTGACTAGCTGGCGGTGTCAGTTAACTGGCATTGTACAATAAAGGCCTACATTAATACAATTTTAATAATAGTTGAAAGCTGCAGTAGGTAACTTTTCTAAAAATAACTTTTTGTCATATTTGCTGAAACTTACTATATCCTGACAATAGTACAAAAGACAGATAATCTGTGAAAATATCAGGTTCCTCTGGCTCCTCCTAGTACTCCTAATGACATTTGCAAGAATTTAGATCTGGGAAATTTGGAGGGCAATTCAACACCTTAAATTGTTGTTTTGTTACTTAAACCATTGCTGAATGCCAGCTGTGGCACAGAGGTAGAGCAGATCGTCCACTAATTTGAAGGTTGTTGGTTCCATCGCGGCCTGCCCGCTGCATGTTGAATATCCTTGAGTAAGATACTGAACCACAAATTGCTCCTGAAGCTTCATAGTCACTGAGTGGATGTGTGTGAAAGGGTGAATGTGGCACGTAGTGTAAAAGCGCTTTGAGTGGAAGACTAG
>NW_023339774.1:765539-772222 GCF_004916995.1 Morone saxatilis | reverse complement strand
CCAAGTCCCTACAGACTAAACTACTGCAACCCCTTTTGGTGTTTATGTTTAAAAGTATAAATATTAAATGGGGGCTCATTGGCCATAAAGGGTTTAATATGTTGTTGTAATATGTTTTAGCAACTAGTAAGTTAAACACATCTAAATAAAGTTTTTATATCTGTTCCATATGGCCACTCTCAAAGACAGGCAGAATGTGCAACAGTACGCCCCAGTTTGAAGTAAGCTTATGTAACACTTGCAGTAACATATACTGAGACAATACAATGTTTGCTGTAAGGTGTGTCATGTAATGCTTGCAGTAAGGTGTATGAAGACTAGGCTTAGGCGGTATTAAGGTATTACAGTATACAGTGTATTAGGAAATCCTGAAGGTGTGATTTTCAATAGCATCAAAATGCGATGTAATGCTTGAACTAAGGTGTATCAAGATTATGTAACACTCGCAATTAGGTGTATCGAGACTATGGAAGGCTTGCAGAAAATGTATGAAGACAATGTAATGCTTCCAGTGTATCAGGAAGATATAACGCTCCAATTAAGGTGTACCAAGACCATGACACACTTGCAGAAAGGCGTATTAAGATGATGTATGGTAAAGGACACTTAATAGTGAGGTCAGAGGAGGGGAAAGAAAGATCATGTCTTCCACTATGTTGCTCCTAGAAAAAATTAGGTTATATGTCAGTCTCCCACTCTCCTGATCATACAGCTGAGAGGGTGAGTCAGGCGAGTAACTATATACACTGTGTCCAAAAGAAAGGCAGTGATACTTAGCCACATGCTAAGAATGGGTTGCAAGCTCCATTATAATTCAGTCAGTGAGCTTTGCTTTGTTAGTGCTCTGTGACCCATAGCACTCCAAATAAAGAAGCTGTTAGTTCAGGGTCAAATAATTGGGCCTTTCAAACCTGAGATGATGAAACTCTCTTATTCAAATCCTGCTTTGATACATAACCTGTTTGGTCTCAGCTTTTTGTGACACCAAAATAACATAAAATTTATTAGAGCAGTAAAGAACTGCACAAACTTTTGTCAGGAGTCTGGAGATTGATTTCCTACATGGACCCTGATGATGCACTGATAATGTGGCATGACAATTGCCAAAACCATCCAACCAACGAGTTGCTGCCAATGCTGGTGCAGTACTACTAAATGCCAGTGTAACTATACACACATAGCTAAACACATAGCTAGCTTAATGCCAAGAAAACAGCAAGCATGTCCTTGTTAAAAATTAATGAAAAAGAGAGTTAGAGTTATGTTGTGTTTAGAATTCGGATTCAGCCACAGATATGTGTGCACCAACCACCATGCCCCAGAAGTGTGGGCCATAATTCATTTTGTTGTAAATGCCAATAGATTTTGGCCCTACACGATAGCAACATTTCTTCCAATTCTAATTAATGCTGGCTATCGTTAAAATTGTAGTTTCACTAAGAAGATAATGCCTTTATTGACAGGTCTTGGGGCATAAAATGAGCTTCGAGCCCCCATCCTCCCAACAACAGGTTAAATTTCCCTTTAGGGCACATTTCCAAACCAATTTTCAATTATTCAAATTACCATGGAATTACCACACCATGAATAATGATCTGGGGCCCAGGGGGCATTTGCCCAGTTTGAGCAGTTGGCAGTCCAGCATTGCTTTATATCATTCCCTAACTGACAAGATCAACATGGTGGTGAGTAGCAAAACCAACCACAGAATTCATAAAAGTTCTCTTGGTAACCTAGAATCACTGTGCACAGGTTTGTGTGCTCCATCTTTTTGTTTCTTGCTCATGATTGTTCCTTATGGCACTGGAGTAGCTTCTTGGATCCCGTGCCTCAGCCTCTGGACTGAAGTATGCCATTACATGTGAGCTGGCTAGCTGACTCTGATTGAACTGATGCTGTTTCCTGCTCCATTTCCCGCATCCATTTGCAGTATTACCTCATGAGTCTCTTCAATGCTTCTGATATAGTGGCCACATCGGAGATAAATCTGCCACTGTAGTTCACTAGCCCCAGGATGCTTCAGCAGCACTTGTTGGACAGCCTGTGTTCTCTACTACATCTACAGCTTTGATTTTGTTGCTGCACTGCTATTTCACACATTATGTAAACCCTAAACACAAGATCAGTCTGAAAGAATTGACACTTATTGCTATTGCCTCTTGAATCTTGTCACTGGTATTTGCCATGGTCAAATCCCAGTACAACCTAGCCTGTATACTACAACTGCTGCTATGCCAGACGGCTTGCTACTGTTATCCAACTCAACAATCAACTGTTTGCATGTCCTGGCTCCACTCCATCTCCTGGTGGAATAAGCTCCCACTGACATCTAGAGTCTTGCCGATGCCAATGCAGTTCTAAATGAGTACTTGGGTATCAAACAACTACAAGTGTCTGCACTTATACTGATATATCACATTACTTATTTGCTGCAAAACAGGATCCTGGCCCTATTCACATTTATTTTTCCCAGGGATAGCAAGAGTCATGAACCTGCCCTGCTCGTGACCAATTGTTTACCTGAGCCAGCGCCATATCAACAATAGCAGTGTGATATAGCAGCTTAGGTAGTAAGTTGTTAATTGAGTAACAGCGATAGAGCGGTGTCGTGTGTGGTCGCGCGCGCTCGGTGGTCGTCGTGTCACGCAAGGATTCACCTAGAGCGAAAAGTCGTGGCCGTAGGGCGGAGAGAGTTTGGTCTGCGCCCCAGAGTGCGTGATCTCATGGTTACTGTTGAGTCGGGCATCGTAAGAAGTGTTTGATAAGGAGTTCGTCTGACCTGCTCTATTTCGAAAGTGTCCTGGAGAGTGAACTTTCTGGTTTAGGAATTGGCGGGTGGATACAAAAAAAGATTCGAATTGAGATTGAAGTGTGAAATTGGAAGATCTGTGCTTAGGTATAGACAGTGGGTATTATGGAGGTAGTGATCTCGTAAGCGGTCGGCGGTAGTCGGCCATACTTCAACAGTTCAGGTATTTGGACAGGGGACAGTCGCGTAGATTGACACTGAGGACACAGGAAAGTACTACAGCAGGCGGTGCCATCGAGAAAAGCTCAAGGCGCAGACTGCACCCGGTTGGGCGATAAATAATTCTAACTTATTTCGTTCGTGTTGATGGAATTGTATGTACTAATCAGCGAGTTTTAGGTGTAAGTTGGTGGGGGTATCTTGCGATGATTCTTGCAATGTTGGGTTGTCTCGCCGCAATTTAAGGTCGTTTGGGTTGAAAGAGATCAGCGTGAAATCAGAGATGTAAGGTAGAAGATAATGAAGTACATCAGGGTCACCGTAAACCACCGGAGTGTAGACCGGGGGTGCATGCACAAACGTGTGGCAGTGGCTGAACTTGCTCTACCTGAACGGCGTGCCTATGGTTGATGTGCATGCGTACGTCAGACTTAAAGAAACTGTGAGATGTAAAAGTTAGCGTACGCTTGTTAGTCTAGCTTGAGGTGGCTATGCTGTAAGGATTTGCAGGAGCTGGTGCATATGAGTATTGTGCGTGAGCGTACTATATATAGCTGAGGTAGTATAGGTAGAAGTATAGTAAGAAGTTGAAGATTTTTTATGTGTGTGGGATGTGTGCTGAGCACAGATTGCAATGTCATATGTGTGTCTTAATTGATCTTCAAAATTGTGTGGCACCTGGTGGTGGGTCTTTTCAACACATATTAGGCCGTTGACATGGTGGTATCTGAGTAGAAGTACAGGAAGGAAAAAGTTGACAGAGGTTCTAAATAAGGTGCTCAAGCATATATTGGAGCACAGAGGTAAAAGGGCTGGGACATGAGGAGTCGGTGAATTGGCATGTGGCCCAAGTGAAACTATGGTATGAACTTCACCATTGGTTTGGATGGCATGCTGTTGTTGAAGCTGAAGTTTGGTGGGGGAATGGTCGTCGCCGATGGAGCAATTAGATGGAGCCAGCAGAGGTGAGCTGTTATCGTGCTCTCATTGCTTGCCATTCAATCCTGGGTCCCAGTACAGCAGTTGCCACTGGTCACACCATGATCTCGTATGGGTCCAGATATGAGAGCGGAGGCGCACTGACAAAATAGTGTTGTGCGTGAAAACGGGTTGGTAGTAGAGGAAACAGTCAACGCGAAGGAGACAGGAATCTTGATTCGAGAGGGGTGATCGGCGGCAGGGCCTCTGACAGTTGACTGCAGTTTGGTCGTTTTGAGCTGGACGGACCACTGAGCAATGACTGTCAATCAACAGTAGCCACTACACATTCCCTGCTTTATGTTCTATTTTACTTGTAAATGGGACCATCAATTTACTAAATAAGTAAAACGCGGGAGTAATGGGACGAAGAGCTGGGTGAGAGACTGGAGGGATACTAAGACCATAAACTCATTAGGAAACTGTTTAACTGAGCTCATAATCAATCAAGAAGTCAGCTCATTCTCCATGGGTAGAAGTGCATAGGGCAATCAGTTGTTTTTTTGGCCTTTTGATAGGACCAGCTGTAGAAAGACGTGAAGGTGGGTAGAGAGGAGGGGATTACACGCAGCAAAAGGGCCAAGCGTCAGATTCGAACCCAGGCGCTGCAGCAACTCCGTAGCATGGGTCGCAGCTCAACCGATCTGAAGCTAACCGGGCGCCCGGTATCATTTTTTTTTTATCGACACCAGACTAGACTCTGTCCATTATTATTACTGTCAATGGTTGGCTCACTCTGATATACTAAATGGAACAGAACTTTAAGTTAGTGTCTACTACTACTATTACGATACTAATTTCATGTAAAAATGAACGACTGTGAAAAAAGTCTCTATTTGTGACAGGACTGTGAGCAGAGAGCTCTGTTTACCCGTAAAGGAAGTAAGATGTGCTACAAGGCTACACCGGAGAGCGCGGCGCAGAGCGCGCCTGGGAGGGCGGAGGGTGCGGGTGCGGGGAGGTGTAAGGCTGAGCAGTGTACGAAGCACATGTTCCTGTTTCGCAGTGGAGAGCATCAGCGACTGTGAGGGAGGTGGAGGTACAACAAAATACCCTCTGGGGCGGAAGTGATAGAGAGATCTCTTGTCATCTGTAGGGCCGATTGATACTGAGAATGAAACCAAAGACATGAGAGAGAGGAGGGTTAAATGCGCGAGGCATGTCGAGACAGCGGGATAATCTCAGCGCAGTAGAAGATGAGCTATGAGGAATGGGAGATACAGAAGAGTCAAAAAACAATCTGCACAGACGCAGGCAAGACTGACAGAAATGAATAAAAGGTTCATATCAAAGGGTTCTTACAGAGATATTAAATAGCTAAGTTGGCCGCGTAGGTCGAGCAGAGACTGGATGCAGGAACGGCAGGAGAGACCAGCTCGAGCGCGGTCGGTGCCGACGGTAAGAGACGTGGTTAATTACGTCGAGGTAAGCTAACCCGAGGCGTATGTTACGAATGTTTGAAACTTAAAAACGAACAGCGGGGCTGAAGAGTGCGATTGATCGGAGTGAGTGTGCTGGTCGAAAAGGCGGAGAAAGAAAAGAACACGTGTGGTTGGCAGCGGAGAGGCGATGGGTATGTAGGTGCGCCGGTGGATGCCCAAGGCCCGTCGCGGGAGCATGTCAGGCGGCAGTGATTGGAAACGGCGTGAGTTGAGAGTGGCGTGAAGGAGACCACGAGAGGAGAGCCAACGAGTTTGGTAGCGGATTTAGTCTGTCTCAGGTGACTACGTCAGAATATAGTGAACAGTTCAGAAATATTGACACAAGTTAAGGAGAGGAGGTTACGCTATTGAGCCGTGTTAAAGCAGCAGGCGAGGAAGGTCTAAAGAGGAGACGGACGCAGTGGGGTGAAATGCGTAGTGCCACTCCTTTTGGGTAATGTTTAATTTTAATGGTTAGAGTTGACGAAGAGTGAGCCGGGGGCCCGGGAGGCGCGGGGGGGGATGGGGCAGCGGAAGGCGGCAGGGGGCGTGTACCGAACGGAGACGGCGGAGTTCCTCGGTGCAGCAGCCCAGGGTTTCGAATCTGAGCCTGCGGACGCCTTTGCTGCGGTGTCATGGCCCTTCTCTGCGTGCGGTGGGTCGGTTCTTTACAGCTCATCTATCTAAAGGCAGAGGTCGAAAGCCGCGCAAAAGAAGACCGTGGAGGAGAAAAAGAAAAAGAGGGGGTGGTGTGCGCGGTACCCTGGGGAGGTGAGCGTAGGGTTGTTTATGGGTAACTGGACGCGAGAGACAGGTGAGCCGGCGTGGAAGCCGGCCGGTCCCGACCGAGCCAGCTGTAAGGGCGCGCCCATGGCGGCAGATAGTGACTTAACAGGGTGAGGCAGGAGACGGAAAAGAAGGCTGAGATCGGCGATGACGCAGCGCGGTGGTAGGTGCGGTTACCGTGATTGTCCAAAAAAGAAGTGTGCACAAAAGAGGGGAGCGAGAATAAAAAAACAGGACCAGGTAGAGGAGAGGTGAGAGGAATCGGCTTGAGGAGACTAGACTCCCTAATTTGATAGGTTTGCTAGGCATTAGGGTTTGTGTTGGTGGTTGCGCTGCTGCAGTTCACGTCCGGGGTCACGTGTTGGGGTTCTATAGAGGAGCGATACGTGGGTACGGCATATTTGGCACGGCTGGGGTATGCAGGCTGAAAGAGGGAGCTCCTTCTCTATTGAGTCTCACTGTTATGAAGAAAATACAATAAGAGTGCACCGGAAATTCATTGATTGAAATTGGGTGAGTAAATGATCGTT
>NW_023339774.1:762338-765439 GCF_004916995.1 Morone saxatilis | reverse complement strand
ACACGTGGTGGGAGGAGCCGGGGACTTCCGATTAGTGGACAACCCGCTCTGCCTCTGAGCCACAGCCGTTTGGTGGCCCCTTGGTTGTGGTTTTCTTTGAGGTTAATTATTCGGTTAATTATCTATTTCAGGATAACAAAGCTATTGTAATTATAAAATAAGATCATTAAGTTATGATGTCGAAATAATGGCTTAAACAAATAAACTTTGACTTTCCTCATCTTCCATGCATAAAGGGTAAAAATAGTTTTTTTCAACATTATTTTCCCGTGTTTCCCATCTGTTGCGATTTGGCGCTATATATAACAATTTAATTGAATTGAATGTTTATGTGTCAAAGTGACTAATGGAGACAACAAGTTTTGAATTCTGTCCGTAATTGAATGAGAGTACAGGAACCTGCAGCTTGAAACGGCTACGATGCAATCCTTACAGGCTTAGAAGGTTATTATAAGTGTGGGCCAGGACCGGGCTAGGGCTGAAGTTTGTGACCTGTGCAGGGCTCTAATTCATAGTCCCTATAGGCTGTGCAGCCAAAACATGTCCATTATGACTGCTGACTCCAGCGAAGTTTTCTAGTTTTCTTCTAAAATAAGAACAGAACAATATGTGACCACTATATGAAGGTGAGGTTCTAAAAGTTGCATTATACAATGGCAATGTCCTCATTAATCAGTTTTTCTTCTGAAGAACCACAACTGGCACTATGATAACAATAAGTATCGCACAAATGGACAAAATGACTGAAGAAAGAATTTTACAAAGTCTTTTTCTTTTGTGTTCTGCTTCTTTCTTCTTCAGTAAAGAGTCAAATCCTGGCGTGTAGAGGTCCTCAAGCCAAAAGTCCAGATCTTTAGGAGTCTTCTCTTCCTCCTGCGAAGAAAATTAAAACAGGCTTTACTATGACACATCGCTATTATGACAGCGGATTCAATTCATGCTCCAGCAATAATCACTTGCATAGTTTCTTGCAACCTATCCAGTGAATGAACGTCCAGATCACTGATGTATCTTTGGGTGATGTTCCTGAAGTTCTCCTTTTTGATGTTGTGTAGCAGTTGGCAAACAATGAGAGTGAGTGCATTACTGCCACCAACTGGTATGTTGTGGATCGGGAAGCTACCAATATATTCAGTAATTGTATTAATAAATACAAAAAAATAGAAAACTAAAGTTATAGTTCTCTCTATGAAGTTAATTTCTTTAAGATATTTTAACATAAATAGATAACACTTCTCCCCAGAACTTCTTTGTAAAAGATCACATCAATCATAGCTCAACTTTATTTCTTTAAGGTTCCGAATAAGTTCCATTTTGTCGGTGACATATTTTGGACAGTGAAGAAACATGTTCTAATGTTTCTGTTTGATTACAAAACTCACCTTTCTGTATTATGTTTTCCTATCGTAACCCATTTGTGCTCAAAGACTCTATTGACACTATTTCTTATGATAAGGAAAAATGCTATAACATTTGTTGTGATTGGTCTAAAGTCTTGATTTGGTGCCGACATACTTAATAATAATAATAATTTTATTTATAGAGCGCTTTACAAGGAACTCAAAGACATTTCACGAAGGTAAAATACATAGGTTAAAAGGGTAATAGGAACAACACACTGAAATAAAATTTCAGTGTGTACAGTATATATCTACAGCACACAACAATTAATCACACATTAAAATCAGTTCTGAAGAGGTGTGGATGGATCAGTATAGTCTAGGATTTGTTTGGGGAGAGTGTTCCAGAGGGAGGGGGCAGCTATGGAGAATAATCTGTTGCCCCAGGAATGATGCTTGTTCCTCAGTGGTGGAGACAAGAGGTTGGTGTCAGAAGAGCGGAGGCTTCAGGAAGGAGTGTGGCTTTGGAGCAGGTCTGTGAGGTATGAGGGGGCCTGGTTGTTGATGGCTTTATGGGGAAGGAGACTGGAGGACAGGGGTGATGTGGTCACGGGAGCCGGGATCGGTGAGCAGGCAAGCAGGCGAGCAGCAGAGTATTGGACATACTGTAGTTTTTAAGGACTTTGGAGGATGTACCATATAGGATGCTGTTACAATAGTTAATTCTGGATGTGATGAAATATGACCTTAGCCAGGAGAGGGCAGTACTAGTGATGTTCAGGGAGGACTCAAGACAGGTGAGAAGAATGGTGTGGTTGATAGTGTCAAAAGCTGCATTGAGGTCCAGGAGGATAAGAATGTTGAGGTGACCAGAGTCTAAGGAGAGGAGGAGGTTATTGGTGACTTTTAGCAGGGCTACTTCTGTGCTGTGTTGTGAGCGGGAACTGTCATGAAATGGTTCAAACAGGTCGTTGGAAATTAGGTGGGTTTTGAGTTGGGAGGCAACAACATGTTTGAGTATTTTTGACAGAAAGGGAAGATTAGACATAATTGCTGATGGTGTCAGGGTTAAGACCAGGTATTTTTAGGATGGGGGCGACAGCAGCCAGTTTGAGTGTTTGGGGGACAGAACCAGAGCTGAAGGAGATGTGGTAGATGAATGTTTTAGGTGGGGTAGTTAATGTATACAGTTTGGTTAGGGGGTTGTGTTTTATGGTAGGGAATGACCGGTCATCAGTTAGTCACAGTCATAGGGTCAGCTCACAGGACCTTTTGTGGGAGAGACCTGGACTTTACATTAGTAATAAATAGGACAACATGGGTGTTAAAGGAAGTAAAGGAATTTTATTCATCACACTGGGTCCATAATTCTCAATATTAAGGAAGAATTTCCCCTACAGAGGAGTTAATGATTTCAGTGATGAGTGAGCAGATGACATTCCTTAACAAGATTGGATGGGATGGGATCTAGGGTGCAAGTGGAGCTTTTCATTCCTACCATGAAGTTGGACAGCTCCATGGGGGAAATAGGGGAGAAGTGAGACAGGGGCTGAGTGGTAAAGGGAGGGGAGACAAGTGGGGAGGTGGAGAGGGCAGGGGAGGCAGTCAAGTTGCTGTAGATGGTATTGATTTTTGTTAGGAAGAATATAAGGAAGCAGGGTCGTCTGTGGCTCAGCGGCAGAGCAGGTCGTCCCCCAATCGGAAGGTTGACGGTTCGATCCCCGCCTTCTCCTGCCACGTGCCACATGTCGAAGTATCCTT
>NW_023339774.1:760103-762324 GCF_004916995.1 Morone saxatilis | reverse complement strand
TTGAGCAAGATGCTGAACCCCAAATTGCTCCTGATGCACACATTCACACACATTGGTGTGTGAATGTGTATGAATGAGTTAGTTTCTGTTCGATGGAGTGTATGTGTGTGAAAGGGTGAGTGGTAGGAAGACTAGAAAGGCGCTATACAAGTACAGGTCCAGATACACTTGTCCATTGTGAAAGAATTGGAGGTGTTGTCATAGGGCTTGAGAAGTTTGTTTATTGTGGAAAAGAGAGGTGGAGCCAGAGTGTATGAGGTGTTAGTAGTAGGTGGTGGTGAGAGTGTCTTTGTATTGCTGTAAATAGTCTGTGTAGGCTTGGAGATGCACTGTTAGACCAGTTTTCTTGCTGATTCTTTTAAGCTTGCAGGATTTCAGGAGCCAGACCAAGACAGGAGGAGAGCATTTCATAGTAAAAGGTGACAAGACCAGAGGGATTATCAGACAGTTGAGCAGATATTTTACTGGCAAGTAAAGCTGAAATAACTGTGGGAAATACATATTTTGCAATTTTTGCATTTGCAAACTAATCCTGTTTCTTTGAGAATGTCTATGCAGTCCGGTCACAGGTTATTGTTGAGTTTATGAAAATCTGAGGCAGAGTACAATGCAGGCATGGTTTGAATGGAGAGCACTAGCACAGAGCTAGTGCTAGCTCATTCGAAGAGTGCTAGCACAAAGCTAGCGTTGGCTTGTGAATGACAGCACAATCTGCACCCCAGGAGTGTCCACGGGATAATCCACAGCATAACAGCGCTAGGAGACCAACAGCACAGCGAGGAGGAGAGGTAGCCTGGAAGGGCTACCAGTCTGTTAACCTAGCTCCTGTCCAGAGGATGGAGGTCAATTTACAGTGGTGGTGGCTAGCGGAGGAATAACAGACAGAGCCAAGGGCTTACAAAGAGATCTTGGCAGGATAAGCAGGTGGGCTTGTGGTCGCTAGCGATGAAGCAGGACAGCGAAGTTAGGCTTTCAGGCAGTCCCGGGAGCCCTGGTGCTAGCAACAGAGCTTCATGGAAGGTTCGTAATTTGAGACACTAATCCGGTTCAAATGCTTGTCCAGGTTAGAGGAAAAATGGTGGCAAGTGACCACCAGCTTGGAGACAACTTTACCAAGTAATAGCGTAAGGGGTACAGGGAATCACTTTGGTTCAGAGATGGAGTGGCAGTCAAAATGCGCCAGCATCTGCCACACTTTAATCATCAGTCGAAATCAGGATTTTTGAAAAGTTCAGAATTTGTAGGTATAAAATATGTTATTGTGCTCTTTGTAGTTTGAGATACAGCCAATTTCTTATCACACCATATTTAGTCTTATGGCAAATGTAACTTTCTAAAATGGTATAAAATGCTCAAGAATAAGCAATAAAATTGAGGGATTTTCATTATTTTCAGTACACACATGCAACTGGCTCCTATCTATATATTCCATATAAATAAACAAAAGTTTTTTGGGTTTTTTTTGTCAGACAGCAGGTGAAAACCTTCACTTGAGGAGCTGTTCTCCATTAGTTTGAATGGGTTTTAATGTCCATTGAAACTAATGGAGGATCTGTTTGCTTCTGTTAAACCTCAGATCTTGCTCTTTTGAGGTAATGCTGACTCAAATACGTATAAGAATCTCACACACGCAGTAAATTTTAAATTTCAGTTATGGGCACAGATAGGTTAAATACTGTTCTGTTTAATCCTGTATGACTAAAGCGTGACCTTGATATTATTGTCTCCTCTCTACAGGCTCTCCCCGTGCTTTTAATCCAATCACACCATATATAGTAATATATTCCATATACCATATAGTGGTTGTCTTTTCAACATATATTAGCTTAGCACATAGCATATCTAAATACAAGAAATGAGGAAGCTGAGCGAGGTTTTAACTTGAGTCTTTGCTCAACTGTTATTGGAGCACAGAGTAAACACATAAAAAAAAAAAAAAATTTTTTTTTCGTATTTAATTTATTCAGCTAGTTTTATTTACAACACAAGGGCTGAAAGTAGTCTAAATTAATATATCAAGTCTTATCATAATGACCTATAAACCTATAAAATATCCACTTGTTTTTTCATTGTGGAGGAGGTGAACTCCCCCTAGGGAGAAGGGAAAGAAATACAGACAACAAGACTGGTTGTTCCAGCAGACAGCTGCTCTACAAAAAGGCACACTTGGAAAAAGTTTTGTACCCTGCGCTATAAGAGCGTTAAACTCACAGACAAATTA
>NW_023339774.1:757257-759954 GCF_004916995.1 Morone saxatilis | reverse complement strand
CTCCACTGAGGACAATAAAGAATGAATTTGAATCTGAATCAGCCCTGTCACTGTGAATGCAGATTAGAGCAATAGAAAGGAGTGAGTGGCTTGTAAAATACCTAATTTAGTTAAGTTATATGAACAGTGGGTGGCAGTACTGGATCATTATATCTGGGTGAACCATCTAAAACAGGAGTCTCAAACTGCTGATATTGTCATCTCATAGGAGGGCCACTTTAATGTACTTAATTAAGTACTACAAGAAAGTGCAATATTCATCATACTTACAAATGGTTTTATATTGAATGCATCTTAAAGCCACACTCCTTCCTTGCACTGTAAAACCCTGATGAGTTAGTTCAACTCAAACTGTTTGAGGAAACTGATGGCTTTAAACAATTTAAGCATCAAAAATATTTGAGTAGACATAAGTCAGGCATTTATTGTTAAGGTAACCTGGGTAAATTAAGTGAATTATACCAATTCCATTCAGTTAATTGAAGTTAGACTAATTTGTAGCATTTCTCCAAACTTATTTAAAATGTGTGAACAGATTTTTTCTGAATAAAGTAACTTAAATGCATCTTCTTTATACAAATCTTACCACCAAGTGTTATTTACTTAGTTTTCTTCCACTAAAGCAAATTATTACATCACCTATCAAAACAGCTGACGTACAATAAAAGCAATTTATAATCAATTAATTATGATTCGATAAGTTTTGTTTCATTGTTTTTTATGTGACTTACATCAACTCTTTACATTAATGAATAATAATTATTTGAATGTATACTTCGGTTTACGATGATTAATAAAATGAAATAAAACAAAAACTCCAAAGCTTTACAGCATTATAATGCTTACACTGTTATTATGACATAAAGTGAATTCAAAGAAAATTAGTCAGTGGAACAAACTGGATTTATATCGCCCGTACTTCAAAAATATTGAACACATTTAAGTGCACTCAAAACAAGTGAGTTGGGTTTAATTCATGTGAATTAGTGACTCAAATATTTTGGAGGATTAAGTTATATTAACTTACTTGTTTTATTGTGTTGTCAGGTTTTACAGTAAAATAAAGCTGAAACCTTCTCTGTTGTCAATCAACAGTTTGCATGCATTTTCAGACTGCAAATCCCATTAGGAGCACTAGGAAAAGCCAGAGAAGAACAGATTTTTCACAGATTATCTGTTTCATACTCTGCATGACTGGATGGGCAGCTGTGGTGCAGAGGAAGGTTGTTGGTTCGATCCCCGGCTCCTCCTGCACGAAGTATCCTTGAGCAAGATACTGAACCCCAAATTGCTTGAATGTGTATGAATGAGTTATTTTCTGTTCGATGGGCTTTATTTTATCAACTGATCCATGAAGGGACATCAGCCTATCAAGGGCAATGCTTCAATTTATTAGTGCAGTGTAGTCGTTTATTAATGCTAATGAAGAAAATAACTAGTTTCAAAAGTATACTATTATTATAGTCAGTCGTTATGTTTTTGGGTTTTATTTCAGTTATTTCCTGTTTTATGTTGAAAGGGTTCTTCCGCATGTAACTTCACTTCTTGTGTTTGTCTGCTTCCCCGCCAGTATTGATTGCCTGCCCTCCCTGATTAGTTTCATTAGTGTCTGGTTATCCTACCATCACCAGTGTACTAGGCTATGTTCCATGGTCTCATTTACCAGTTTGTCTTTACAGTGTATCCCTTCATCTATCCAGTTGTCCATCTGTCTTTGCACCAATCCATCCCATCCTGTCAACATCGACAGCCTCTCCTCAAATTACCTTTAAATGCCCCGCGAGGTTGCCATGGATTGTTTGTGTGTCATACTCCTTCACAGTCCAGGAAGGCTTGGTGGTCTTCTTGCTGTCTACTGCCTCCATTGATCTTATGTCCATGTACAGAGGGTTCCTTTTAATGTTGGACTTCAGAGTGACAGGAGTGATATGCTTCTCCAGGTATCTGTCCACAAACACCACAGGTGTGCCTTCTGGGGATGGAGGAGACCGGCTTTCACTATCCTCCCTCTGTGGAGACAAAGAGGCAGAGATCGGAATTCTTACCACATCCACCTCTCAACCCTTTTTATAGACAGAGAGGAGATGCTGGAGACACAGTATACAGGGTGGTCAAAAGCAGAATTCTTCTTCTTCTTCTAATTAAATAGGCCTATACATAATGATGATTATTATATCTGCAGTTTCTTTCATTTTGACAGGATTCCTGACTTTCTTATTCCATTGCTGCTGCTTATAATCACATAAGGAGACTTTATGATGATACAATAATTGGAGGTAAAAAGTATAACCACTGTTGTCTTTTATTAGAAAAATCCTCCACACACTGTTAATTATCAAAATATATGGAAGCCCATTTCTGACAATAAAAAAATTATTATAATGAGAAACATTCTCAAAATATTGACTTAACATCTTAAAATATTAACTTAGCATCACAAAATAATGAGAAACGTTTACAAATTAGCATCTCAATATTTTGACTTAGTATCTCAAAATAATGACTTTAAGATACTATGAGATACTAAGTCATTATTTTGAGATACTAAGTCATTATTTTTAAAATTGCTAAGTCATTATTTTGAGATGCAAAGTTATTTCCTTTTTTTTCGTCACATGGGGCTGCTTTGTGCTCAAACACTGTTAAAATGGATAGACAACGTTTAACAGGGGCCTTAAGATAATTTCTGATGGTGTG
>NW_023339774.1:747230-757157 GCF_004916995.1 Morone saxatilis | reverse complement strand
TGTTAAACAGCCTTTTTCATGATTAGTTCCACCTGTCTTTGTAATTGAAGGTCTTACGAGCTAATCAAAGCAATTTTGTGCTGCAACCTGTCAGCTATAAATCCCTACAGGTCTTAAAATGAATACGTTTAAAAGGGTGCCCAAACTTTTGTACATCCCATTTTTTACATTTTATTTTATTATAATAAAACTATGTAATGCTACTCTAAGAATTTCGGTCTGGAAAACACTCAAAATGTCTACATCTCTGTAGGAAAACAAATCTTGTTGCTGTGATCTTCTCTTATAAAGGTAGAGCAAATTATCATGAAATCTCAGAGGGGTGCCCAAACTTTTGCATACCACTGTATCTGTTCAAATAGATTTGATTTTTGTTTTGTAAAAAAATATAGTTTTTTGATTGTAAGTTACTGCAGGTATGTTAAAGGGAGAGTTCACCCCAAAATGCGAACGCATATTTTTCTATTTTCTCTCTACCAAACTACACCTGCCAGCTGTAGCTGAACATTAGCTATCTCAGTGGCGCTAGGTAAGCTAGCTAACGTTACAGCTTAGCCGAGTTTCCAACATGAAACTGCTCACAACAAAGTTTATCTCGAGTAACCGGGTCATGATTTCTGGAAAGAGACATTGCAAAGGCTTACTTCAACCAAATGACACAAAACAAAAGAAACCTTACTTTGGTCCTCAGAACTCATTTCCACTAGTTTTCATAGGGAATGTTTTTTGGTAGAAGGTGTTCTGTAGAAGTGGAAAATCACACACATTTGGCATAGTATCACCACATAAAGTGAGAATTTGCATTGATTTGGCGCTCTCTCTTTTAGCTCTGTTTTGGTCCTGAGGGAAATGTGTGTCTCTTTAGCTCGTAAATGCTCCACTATGATAACCAGCAGGTAGAGTTCAGTGGGTGTATCAGAGCTTTTCATTGAAGACAGCTGCCTGCTGCTTGGAACAAGGTTGCTGAGAGCACATAGACTGAGCCGTAACGTTTATAAAGCTTCATGGATGTGATTTGAGCCATTGTTGATATGAAATATTGATCAGAGCAGCATACGATTTAATTTGTATTGAGTTTTGAAACCAGGGACGTTGGAGTAGTACTAAAACAAAAGCTCCATTTGTGACAGATAATGCTTTCAAGCTCTCAGCTTCTTTGAAGTTGAAGCCAAAGGAAATTACTCTCATACGCAGAATGCCACAGTGCTGCCAGTAAAGCCCAGCACACCTGCTTCCACCCTCCCAGAACCTCCATGTTCAAACAGAGTTATTTAAAGTTGCTTCCTCTGGCCTTCACCAGTCAGTGCTGTTATCTCCGGCCACAGCTCGTCTTGCACCTGGTTTCCAGAATTGATCCCAAAGCTCTTTTGTCTTTGCTTTCTTTCCATGCAGGATGGCCACTCTGCTGAGCAAGTTCAGGATAGACTTCTCAGACATCACCGTGCTGGGAGACATAAACACCAAGCCCAAGAAGGAGCAGTAAGTCCTCTTCAGTCAACTTCAAAGAGTAAAGCTTTTCCACCAGCTGAGTCACATTTCACAGTTCTGACCATCATTCCTATCAGTTAAAATAACTTTTTACTCACCCTGCATGTTCTGCTGGACATGCAACACTTAATGTAACCTAATGTAAACTCTCAAATAGAGGCCTGTCACTAGTAAAGGATGGGTAAAGATACTGAGGACGGGGGGTGAAATGACGTGTGATATAATAGCTACGTAGTAGATTGTAAAGCCTGACTGAATGATTTTTGAGACAATACCAACTTTAGATTTTAGATTCTAGTAAATTCAGTATAAGGTCCATTTCTACAGCACTGATTCTATAACAAGTCATGTCACGTAGAAAGTACTACAGCAGCTGAACAGAACAAACATCCAACTTCAGTGTTTCTGTGTAAGGCTAGGTAAGGTAGAAAGCCAACCATTGTTTATTTTCATGCATGTGTTTCATCTTTACTATATGGATATTTAAGAACCATGTTTCACATCAATAGATAGTGATAGGTGGACAAGTCTTTGGCTAGAGAGCCAGTGGAAGAGTGAATCACTGCTGCCCTCATGTGGTCTGTGTGTGTGAAGCAGCAGATACTAATAGACAAATGACTTTAGGTCACATTTTAGTTTGCTTTGAACAGATAATTAGATTAAATTAGATTTTAGATATGACTTGCTGACAGACAGACTGGTATTTTTCTACATTACTTTTGATCATGTGGATGCATAAATGTGTTGTTTTACCTTTTGCTGTAACTTAAAGGATAATTCCAGCCAATTTTTACATGCACTTACATGCACAATTCACATAGGTCACATTTTCAGGTCAGACTATCCAGAACTTTGGATAAATCCAAAACAAGCCTGATTGCTTATTTCTCACATACCTGCTGCACGTATTTATACAGTGATATTTGATGTTACATGAAAATGGGGCCAGTAGTTTTTCTGTAATCCTACTAATAAACAAATAAATGGCATGTAAAACATAAGCTCCTTGGCGGAGTTAATAACGTCATATTGACCTAGTTCAAAGCTGAGATTTAGGAACCCAGTGACGTCACTGAAAAGAAGTAAGAAAGAGAAGAAAGGTTGGAAAGATTAGTCAAACTTACTTGGACGAAAAAATTATTACCCAAATAAAGTATTTAGATGAGATGGGTAAACTGTTGGAACATCTGCCCATGTTCCTTGACATGATGTCTTTGTATCAATATCACAATGGCTGAAACTACCAAAAGAAGTTGTAAAGAAACCATTTAAAGCTGCAGTAGGTAGCTTTTATTAAAATAATGTTTAGTCATATTTACAGAAACTTTCACTATATCCTGACAGTAGGACATGAGACAGATAATTTGTGAAAACATCTGGCTCCTCCTAGTGCTCCTAATGGTATCTGCAAGAATCCACTGGGCTTGGACAAAAAACGGTCGTCAAATACCAACACTTGGGGTGCCAAAGCTTCAAGTCGCCAACTCAAAATCTCTGCTCTGATTGGTTGTTTTCGTTCAGGCCCGGTGGATTCTCTGTCATATTTGCTTAAACTCTCCCTGACATTGAACCCCTTTCCACAGTTGCCACATTTTCAATCATTCAAGTAAACGCAATAGAAATCTCCATATTCTTTAAGGCTTTATGATGTTGTTGCCTGGCTTGTATAAGGGGATTAACATGAAGCTGTTGTTGTGCAGCGTGTCGGCCTTTGAGGAGTTGATCGAGCCATATCGGTTGAAGGAAGACGACATGGAGCAGGAGGCAGCTGAGAGGCTGAAGAACAGCGAACCCTGGAGGATCACTGACAATGAGCTGGAGCTGTACCGCGCCAAGGTCAGCACACTGCTACAGTTCCATATGAATACATCTTCCAGAGCCTGGAGAGTGAATACTTTTCGAATCCACTGCAGCCCAATTTAACTGCTTCAGTAAACAGTTGGTGGAAAGAGTTCAGTGAGGCAGTGTGAGCTGCACTGCTGGGTCACAGTCAGGTTCAAACATTCAGGTATCAGCTTACCAGATAATTATCACAAGCTGCTACAACACTGTTTGTTTTGCTCTTCAGACTAATCGTCAGATCAGACTCAACGAACTGCTGAAGGAGCACTCGAGCACAGCCAACCTCATCGTCATGTAAGCTGCCACTCTGTGTGTGTGTGTGTGTGTTTTTCTTTTAACATGTTGACTACACACTGAGTTCATGCAAGAGTTATGTAGTAGCTGAGGCCGTATCATCTTTCCCACTCCTTAAGTGGTAAAGGCTGGACATTTGTAAAGACATTTTGAAAGACCGATGTGAGATGTTACATGGAAATGGGACTAACTGGGGACTAAATTATGAAGTAAAAGGCATCTGTATGGTTTTTAGTTGGATGGTCGAACACTGTCAGAAACCCCCTCCCTTCCAATGTCAGAAAAGGGGGAGATGTTGTCCAACTACTTTTGTAACTTTCCAATCCAAAACACGGTCACTCTGCTAGAAAAAACTGAAGATTTTTTTTAAATGAAGAAATGCCTCCCAGATGCAGGTCTAGTTTTTAACCCATTCACCCACCACAACTTTCTTCTTACCGTTGGACATTGGCTTTTTTAAATTTTTTATTAAGCTTTCTATACAGCACCTGACGAGCTTAGGTGCCTGGCCAATCCTAGAATTTGAATGCTACGCAGGGCATGTCTTGGCAAGAAAAACAATAGATTCATAATTGCACTGCTGTGAGTAGCTAGCTACCACTCAGTTGTACACAGAAAAAAGTGATTTTTACTGACTGATAATCTAAAAGGTGACTAGATGTATCTTTGTGGTTTTTTATTTATAATTTAATATATAATTTTATAATAGTTTTTGGGCCCCTGCTTGTGTTAAGAGAGCAGTGAACATTTTAAAACCTTTTTTGTTAATTGATTTAAAAAGGGATTTATAGAAATGTACTAATTGCAGGGAGTATCAGTACTGAATCTCTGGCATTGTATTGGTACTAGTATCAATGAATTTTAACCAAAGCAGCCCTATTAATTATTGCCTCTTCTTTTCCTGCTTCCTCTTCCTCTGTGCAGGAGTCTGCCATTGGCCAGGAAGGGCGCGGTGTCCAGCGCTCTGTACATGGCCTGGCTGGAGGTGTTGTCTAAGGACCTGCCACCCATCCTCCTGGTGCGTGGCAACCACCAGAGCGTCCTCACCTTCTACTCTTAAACACACGCGCTGAGAAGAAAATCTGAGTTTTTAAGTCTCACATCCACTTCTGCTTCTGGGAGCAGACCCACACACACATCCCAGTTCCAGTCCAAACCTAAAGGTGCACCACATACACTCCAGAGACGGTAGAAAACACAGCCACTGATGGAAACCACACTGAGAATATAAATAAAGATGAAGGAAGTGATATTGAGATGTGTAAAAAGCCCTACAAGTGATGGAGGAATGTCAGGGTTGAAGGTGGGTGGGGGGTGGTTGTAAGGGTTCCCACTCTGCTCCTTTCTTACTATTTAATCCAAGATGTCTGGGTTTTTCCCTCGTAGCTCTAGTTTCTTCTAATTTCCTCATGAAAATTTCATTTTTGTCAGTTGATTTCTCTCAGGCTCCAAAGCAGTCGTGCACAATGTCCACATTGTTCTCATGATATGGAATATCTTGATGTCAAACTTGTTAAGTTAATTGGACAAGTTGTTGTGTTTGTGATGCAGCAATAATCACCCTGTTGTTTTCCTTAAATATTGGGAGAGAACCATGCAGAATGCTTTGCAACACCTTCTGAAGCCTTATGGATGTGCCTTCCAGTTGAATCAGATAAAATAATTATAATCTCTATCCAGATTGACAATAGTACCTATTATATTGGTGGATAATAGTTTTATTGAGTTTTAAATGTGATTCTTTCTTAGTTGGAGCATTGTATTTATGCGAGTGGATTGCATGGATTTAATGAGGGGTGTCCACTTACTTTCTGTAATTTCTCTCTTTTACCCTAATCAACATGTCTCTGTTTTATTTTTTATTCACTTTTAAGTCTTCCTTTTTAAAGCTGTTGCATATTTACGATAGCCTCAGCTACTCGACACAAGACACAATTTATCTTTTAGGCATGTTGCCTAAAAAAATGTTTATATGGGTCTTAAATTTAAGATCTTGTTGTTTGTCAGAAAAGATGTGAACGTAGTTTTCCATTAACCTAGTCAGGTGGAAATCTCTCCCATGTAGCTGCTGATCCACTAAATTAAGTATTCCTTTCAACAACTGTTTGTGTCAACATGTACGGTTCTTCCCCTGAAAAGAAACGGCTCTACCCAACAAGCTAGTTAAAACCTTGCCTTAATGCTAGAACTAACGATTGTCATGAGTTCCTTTTCTCTTATAAGCCATACTGGCTGGACGGTTTGTCGGTAAATGCAGATAGCGATCCATTATTAACATGTTAGAAGAAGTGTTTCAGCACAATTTTCTTCTGTACTGTATAGGCATCTTAATTTTCTTTTCTAGTCCCACCTGCATTAGTCTGTTACAGTGCTCACTGTAGGCCTGTGTGTTGCTGGTGAAGTGGTCAATCAACAGATGGTAATATATTCCACTTTGCCAGCGTTAGTGCCACAGTAGTCTTGAGTTTTGCACTCCTGTCCGGCTGCTTGTTTGTCTAGGTGTATGATGGACTGCTGGTCTCCCATTCCCACAAAGCCTAGATGGGCAGAGAGAATAAACGATGCGCAAGCTTCATGCTGGAAGGCTTGCTGGAAGATTGTGACATTAGAATGTGTCAAGGCTGAGTGAAGATATACCTCTATGCACATGAGCTTGTGTTACGTAATTGTAATAAAAGTCCATCGCTCCTGCATGTGAAAGGATGTACTTGCCTCAGTTCATTTAAGGACCACTGGCTTGTAGTGTTTTTAAAGGGTACCATGGCTCCAAAAAAAGCCATGTATAGGCCATTTCACAGTTTTAACACTGATGTTCTATATAGGTCAAATGTAGTCCCCTGTTCTACAGAAGACGATTAGGGCCACATGAAAAATGTATTGAGTTCTAGAGTGTCTAAAGTGTAAAAACAAAACAAAATTCTCACTCACAAAAAAGCAACAACTCATAAATGTTTCACGTTGCCCTTGTTGTGTTCTAACATGGCCCTAAAGAAGGTTGACTGGGCCAGAGGGTGCAGATTATTTTCAAATAACTACACAGCTCTGAAATTAAATAAATAAATTAGAACTCTGCTGCTTTTTTGAGGTTGAAGTTACATTGATTCTAAAGGAGTTTTCAGATTGAATGCAAGTGAGTTTTAGAAGTGCTGCCATTGCTTATAAAATCAATTCAAAGACACAAGTGGATGTAAATTCACACTGGGCACCACAAATTAAGGCAAAGTAGACCCTGCAAGTTAAAATGTTTCAACATGAGGGGGAAAATATGCTTATCCCATATCCAATTCATGAAGATGGGGAGATGATAAAAAGACGAGGAGTCTTAACAAATAAAGAATGAACTGAACGTTGCTAGTAAATTTTGAAATCAGAGTTGCTAGCCATCTTACTGCGAACATCTGTACAGTTATTAAAGACAAATGGACTATTCAGAGACTTTAGCAGTTGTGTTCAGTCTCAACACACCTTAAGGTTGGCTTAAGTTTGAGTGCATTGCCCTGCAAAATTAATAATTTAATTAAAATTGCGGATTATTTAGGCTGTGGTATAAGTAGGATAATATTTTGCTAGCTGTCCAGTTTATCAGAAAAATAACTGCACAGCTCATTGTGGATTGCTAATGTTAACAGTTGACAGAAGAGTGAAGTTGGACCTAAACGGCAACATAATTCAGAGGAAAGGGTCTATCATGGCTACTGGGGGTTATGGTTATAGATTAAAAACTGCCACAAAACTAATAATAATAAAACAGGGTTGTCTTTATTTGTAATGTACTTCTTCTCTGCGTTTCCCCCAGGAACAGGCAGGTTCAGCATTTAGCTTGTTACTTTGCTTATGTCCTTAACTGTATGCAATTTCATAAGAGGAATGTGACACGATTCTTAGATTAGCTGAATGTACTGTATAATAATGAACACTACCGCTTGGAGTTAGCATACATAGCCTCCTTTTATTTTCTGTTCCCATGTATATGAATCATTTTCTGCATAGATTGCAGTTAGCACAGTACAGCGTACTGTGTCAGCTTCATTGTGTTGTAAGCGTTCATACAGCTGCACCCCATCACTCTGCTGTTGTTCTAAGCATTCAGTGTGTGCACATTAACTATATACACTCTCTTGCCTACCAGTGTATTAAATATACCATGAGTACTTTCCAAGTATGTGAAAAGCATGCACTAGGTGAGGAACTGTAAACCTTTTTTAAACTTGAAGGCATAGTCAAAGACAATCCTTGGTGAAGTTGTAGTTCGCAATAGAACCACCACCGCCCCAAAACATATTCCTAGCTCACAAATATAAATCATATGTAACTTTACAATAGAAGACACACATTTGCAAACACACCAGGACCCTGCTCCTTCCAATTAGACAAATTTTGATCTCGGTTTCAAGGAACCCACTGGATCTATAAATGTATATACTGCTTGTTTTAAACAGTAAAATTGACTAAGTATATTTGATCCAAACTAGGGACTTAGTCAGGATATCTCTACCTCTGCTGCTTTGATCTTGGCCCCTTTTTTAAAAAAAAATTGCATTTAATGAAGTATAACAATAAATCACTGCAGTGCCACTTCAATTGGCAGTGGCATTCCGAAGTCACAGTTTCATTGACATCTGTTAGTGCAAGTAAGAAAATATTAATACACTTGAGTATCGCAATGTTTTGTTTTGTGATGTATCAATTCTTAAAAATACTGTCAATTTTTGTGTTTAAACACCTAATCACTAGATAGCAGTGTTGTAAACGTTGGATGTTACAGCGGTTGTGATAAATACAAATGCAGATCCCATTGTTCTGGCTGCATAAAAAAGTTAACTTTTTAAAGATTTTAAGCATACAGTGGTGTGTTCTTTATAATGTTAGTTTTTCTAAAATATATATATATATTTTTTTTAAATGGCGATATATCGCCTTGGGTAAATATTGATTCGTAAAATACTATAGTGTGACAATTCGTATATAGCACATACTGTACTTCAAATGTGTTCATCGTATGCATTTGGGACAGTGCAGGTTTAAAACTTTTGGTGAGCTAGAGGGAGATTCTGACATTTGGGGGCGCTATTGTGCACTATAACAAAATCAAGGATTGTATCTTTAAACTTCGTTCATTGTTCTGCTGTGAAGCACTCACTCTCCTTTACTGTTAAAGAACAACAACATTACAAACAAAAACACGGGTTACTCTATATTTGTATAATAAAGAATACATATATGCCTCTATATAAACATATATAAATGTATCAGTCCGACCTGGAGGGGATCTTTGTCTTTGATATGTCACATTAAGTGAAACAAAAAAACCTCCTGTCAACATTTTACAACCAAATAATACTATTTGTGTGTGTGTTGTTTTCTTCACTTATGTCCAGATAGATAGATACTAAAGCCTGTCTGACAATACTACTGTGTTCAACAGAAGAAACCAAATGTCACCTGCACTCATGTCAGCCATGTCATCATTTGACATCTCCTAATTATTGTATGTATTTTTTTGCCAAAGCCCCCTTCCTCTCCAGTCCCCATCTGTCATGTGTTGAGCCATGATGATGGATGATAGTGTAATAAATAAAATCATAAACTCGTCTTTATATCTCATGGTGGTCGACCTCGTCCACACTGCAAACATAAACTAACCTGTAAATAAACTTAGTAGTGTAATGGCATAACTTAAAGGTCCAGTGTGTAACATTTAGGAGGATCTATTGTTAGAAAATGGAATAAAATACTCATAGGTATGTTTTCATTAGTGTCATCATCGCTTGAAAAAAAGAAAAAAAAAACAGTTTTTGTTACCATATGAGTTGTTTTTATCTACAGAGGGAGCGGGTCCTATTTTGGTGGAGTCCACCATGTTGAACCACCATGTTTCTACATTAGTCCAGAATGGACAAACCAAACACTGGCTGTAGATAGGGCATTTTTCTCTTTTTTTGCAAGTTTTGTGGCCACTGTAGTTTCTTCCACACACCTGGAAGTGTTATTCAGTTGGTTGGATGGTTCAATGCTAGATGCCACTAAATCCTACACACTGGTCCTTTTAAGGGAGAGGAATAATTATGTCGAATTTCATTATGGAGAAAGATATTTATTTTAGTTTAGAATATTCTCCACTGTTTTTTTCTTTTTCTTTTTTGTCTTTAATATCTTGGTTTTGGTTGTAAGTTAATTTGCATGTTGTTGTTTTCTTTTGTTTTGTTGCCCTTTGATTTTAGCTAATTGTCTTTTTTTCTCTTTTTGAGTCTGTATTTCTATCTTTTTAATGCCTTTTGACGAAAAGACATGACGACAAAAGCA
>NW_023339774.1:744888-747130 GCF_004916995.1 Morone saxatilis | reverse complement strand
GATCAAACCTGTTTCTCCTGCTTTCACAAACGTGGATGGAATTGACCCAGCTGGTTGAAGCAGTAATGTTTTGATACACTGTACTGTTAACAGTCACAGATATGCTTTTTCTAACATTTTAACATTTATGATTACCAATACTTTGTACATCTTTATTGCAATAAATAAATCAAATGAAATCAGTAACATTTAAAGTCTCATTTTGTGCTCTGTATTATTTAAATTTACTTTAATAGGAAGTTACTGAATAGGAAAGGGAGAATGGAGATGAGAAAGGAGAGTTGATATGTTTAAGCTAGGTAACTTTTTTTTTTTCTTTTTTTTTTTGCCTCCTAAAACAATTGACTCTTAGTCCCGCCTCTTTTTTGTTCTGCTCCAATAACAGTTGAGCAAGCCTCGGTCAAAACTGTTAACGTTCTCCTTTTCTGTACTTAGATATGCTATGTGCTAGGCTAATCTATGTTGCAAAGACATTAACTAGATAGCTAGTTTTGCAACAATTCTGCTAGGTCCCTCCCTTAGCAAATTTAAAAAATGCATCAGAGACCTGCAAAGGACAGTGACTTTAGGGGCGTGGCCTCGTACTCTTCCGCAGCATCTAAAGCACAAGTCCAAACCACTGTGCCAGAATATAAAAACAATAAGTAGAGTGTTAGAAAAAACTAGTATACATTTGAAAACGAGTGCAGCCTTTCACAGACTCTCACTCAAAGCGGAGAGACATTTTAAACAAACAAAATGCAGATTTTTGTAAATTTGGTAATGTCAATTTTAAAACTAGCATTAGTTTAGTTTATTAGCAAACATTAAAAACAATACAAATCAGATTTAAGTAATGATGAAAATAAAAAGGGGATTTACATATATGTACACTAGAGATCAAAATTGATCTAAAACTATTTATGAACACTTGATTTTTCAGAAATCATGTAATCTTATGAATTTTTGTTGTGGCTATACCATGCTACTAGAATAGTGTTTTACAAAATAACCAAGGCACTTCAACAAAAAACCTTTATTTTGCAGAAAACACAATGATCAAAATTAGAGAACAGCAATGACTGTAATGGTAAATGGACCTGTACTTGTATAGCGCCTTCCGACCACTCAAAGCGCTTTTACACTACGTGCCACATTCACCCTTTCACACAGCGATGGCAAAGTCCATCGAACAGAAACTAATCATTCATACACACCAATGCTATGCATCGGGAGCAATTTGGGGTTGAGTATCTTGCTCAAGGATACTTCAACACGTGGCAGGAGGAGACGGGGATCGAACAAACAACTTCTCGATTGGGGGACAAAACCGCTCTGCCTTGATCCCAGCGCCCGCGTCCCACAGTCACTTTATGCTGTTTTTAGCAAAAAGGGCTCAAACAAGTGTTGAATTATTACTTAGCAACTACAAAGAACAAGTGGTGATTAAAAACTATGCAACTGATCCTTCCAGTGAGAGTGGTCGTGAGCATTTCATACACTAAAATATAAAGCTCAACTAATTTCAGTGGCAAACATGGCTGTAGCCACTCATAAGGGTCACTGAAATCTGGACATTAGTAATTATTTCCTAAAATAATAACTGTGTCTGAGCAGCACTGGGTGTGGAACTCGTTACATGATGTGACATACATGTAACGAGTTGTGCACATCCATTACAGTCCTGTCATTCTATTCACTCTGTGGGCGAGGGGGCTGTTACCTACATACATGTCTTTGTTCAAGGTCTGATCTTAACTGTTAACCTATATGCTTTCAGAATGTGACAGGTCTAAACTTTTGCGCACAGAATCAATCAGGAGTTCAGAGTTTCTGCTCTGACATTTTCAGTGGCGAAAATATTCACAGTGTTCAAAACAACACCCCCGTTTTCACAACCACGCACAAAAATCGCTACATCGGCCCTCAGGGACAGAAGAGCTGAGAGGATAAAGTTTATTTTTAATGGCAAAGTGTGTTTGCATTTAACTACTGCTGCCCGGGCTAAATGTTAAAGCTCAGCGATGGATCGATAACACTACCGGCTGTCATGTTTTATGTTGTTTTAGTCTTATTTTTGTTGTTTAGCCTACTGAACTTTGTTGCGCGTAAGTGGCTACTGGCTCAGACTTTTGGACTAATGTTGTAATATTGATATCGAGTCCAAGTTTAAGAGTGAAGAGATTTCTTTTCTTTTCTACAGCCCTACACTCATGCCTACATCCTATTTTCATAGAAACTAAACTACTGTAACGCCTGCTGA
>NW_023339774.1:740556-744788 GCF_004916995.1 Morone saxatilis | reverse complement strand
ACAGTTTTGGTGTAAAAAGCCTGCAATATATCGGTATCGGGTGATATCGGTATCGGAAATTGAGAGTTGCACAATATCGGAATATCGGATATCGGCAGAAAAGCCAATACCGAACATCCCTAGTATTGGCCGATGTCTGTGCTCACAAAGGTGATAAACGAAAGTTCTTCAGACACATCTGCAGGCAACCCTGTCAGTGTGGCTGCTGTGGAACAATGTTAATCCTCCCCTTAGTGAGTTTTGGGAAGATGGTGAAAAAGAATTTCCTGTAGAATAGAACAGAATTATACATGACTTTTCTTTGTTTTGATATTGGCATATATCGGCCATCGCCATCGCACTCTAAATATCAAAAACTTTTCCTTAAGACAAAAATCCTCTCAAATTGTAAATGGTAAATGGACCTGTACTTGTATAGTGCCTTTCTATATTTACAATATGTTAAATATACAGTATAGTACTAACTCCCATGTTTATTGAAAGACCGTATATTCAAAAAAAATTGTTTTCTGCAAACATGTTACTTTGGTGCAGCAGTGCAGCAACTTTTCCTAAAGCTGTGACTTTGAAATGTTCTGGTGCATGAATGAAGACTGTCTTTTGATAGTAACACTTGTGGGCAGTAGGGCGGCATGCAGGGGAGGCACATTTTCTGAGAGTCTACAGCTGACTGTTTTCAACCTATTTAGTCACTGCAGACTCACAGAAACATAGCAACTTAGACTTTGAAAAGCAATAGAATAGACTGGAGTAATATGGTCACATACGCAGGCAGTGTCCTCGTACTGTATGTCATTAGTTCAGTGTTCTTACAGCTTACACAATGGCTGCAGCCGTTGTAGACGGTGCGTGTGAGAGGCGTCCCAGAAGCAGTTCTCCACTCTGCTCGGCTCAAGATACGCAGGAGAGAAAAAAAAGGAAAGCAATTTTACTATGTAGCCTACTTAGCCATTGTAGAAGTGCACAATACATTGGTTAAACTTACAAACTAAAACCTGAAGTAATCAATCACAAGATATATCTGACATTGACTCAGTGTAAATAATTTATTCAATTTAACCTGTATTTTTTAAGTTTTCTGTAGGTTGAGCAAACCACTTATTTCAAGTTATCCCAATTTAAATCAGTGTCCACATCAACAAAATGTGAGCAAGTTAACTAAATCTGGCCCAGGGCATGAACACTATAGCCACTGCTAAAACAGAATTTAATCTTCTGGAAATCTAGAACTATACCTGTCATGGAAACCTTGGAAAACCTGTAAATTTAGAGAGTAGTTTTCCAGGCATAGAAGCACTTGGAAATGGATAAAATTACCAAATATTCTGGTAATAATCAATGTTGTCCTGGAATATTGTGGAATATGTTACGGTTAGAGGAAAACTAGTCAGTTTGAAAAGAGAGGAAATCAGCTGGGGTGAGAACACTCAAGCACGCCACAAAAGCGAGCTAACAGTGTCCCCTAAACAATGCCCACCTCTGGCTGACCACCGTTTAGTGCTGTCCTGTATTATCAAGAAAAACTCCTGGTAGATGTCCTGGAAAATGATTTCCTAAAAAGAGAACTGAAGCTGTTACTGTTACACACCCTCTTGTATGTATTAATGAGTACAGTGTTTGTGAAATCTCGTCTCCCTGCTGAACCCTAAATCAGTCATGTGAGACCGTGAGTGAAGGACTTAAGCTGAATGAGTTCCTGATTGTAAAGTGTGGGGATTATGCTGAAGGTCAGAGATGGTTCAGCTCTAAAATATTAACATCACAGCTAATACGCTTAGCTATGTGCCCTTTACTTTCCATCCAGTGGATAGCCTGGGTAGCATTCACACTGTGTAGTTCAACCTGCAGGACTGCAAGAGATGTTTGGACCTGGTATTTGTTGTGTGCAGGTTCCTCAGCACTGCTTATTTGTCTCCCTTTTTAAATGGTCCATGTCTCTATCTGTTGAGCATGTCACGCTTCAGTCTGTCCACTGCCGATGTCAATCTTTTATCTATGTGTTTTTTTCCTCTCAGCGATGCCTTTGACTTCCAGTTTGGTGCTGTTATTCTGCGACTCAAAGAGGGACTGGACGTGTCCCATATCCAAGGACAAGGTATCAAATGATAAACGCGAACGCATAAATACACACACAACATGGCTGCAGAGAAGTGTTGATATCAATATGATTTTTCAAATATTCAAATGTTACACAAAATGGCAGATCCCAAGTTCTTTCCACATATATTAAATCAGATAAACTGTTATTTAATACATGTCAAAACCTGATATTCAAATTAAAGTGTGTATAATTATAGCATGAACAAGGAACGTTCTATTGTCACACTCCCATAAAGTTGAGGTACCCGTGAGAGACAAAAAGAAGTGGTCAAAAATCGAAACAGCAGAGGTATGGGGTGATCAACAAAAATGCTGCATCCTACATTTCCTGTAATGCAACATGATAGTATATTTTGTTGATTTTATCATGTTATCTCACTCAGCTTGGGCTTGGAGTCCTTCCATCTGAAGTCTTTGAGTAGAGTGACTGAAACGGCTGTTTGGTTTCTCATCTATGTCTGTGAATTAAGTGTTTATTTCAACCAAACCAAAGGTGGCTGTTGGAACAGTGGAAAGACTAACAAAGCGGTTTTGATGAGTTTTGTTTAGTTTCTGTCCACTTTGAATAAAGTTACTCTGATTTGCGAGGTAAAATTACTTCTTTCTTTTTTTGGATGGATCCTGGTGGCGAGTGAGATCGATAAATCATCTGTTTCTGGTTAAACTTTTTAACAAAAGGTCTATCTCTGTAGGGTTACTTTCTATAATGTTGTCAGACACTTAGAATAACAATCTGAGTCTGTCGATGGGAGTACTTTGATGGACAAATTTGTCCCCAAGGATTGTGTTTCTGCCATTTCACCGTTTTTTCATCTAGATCCTTTCTTTCTGCTAGTGTTGCAGTGTGGCTCAGCTTTACCTCAGCTGGCCTCTACAGAGCAGCACTTAATAGTTATGAATCAGAACACTCTACTTGGATCAAGTAGCTCATGAAAGTAAGGTGTGTCAGAATAAGTTGTCTACAGCTGTTTTTTTTTCATTTTATCTTTATTTAGAATCACATATCAGCACTTAACACATTCCGCATAGTTTGATAGAAATATACAGTGATTCATCTTTACAATTTTTTTTTTTTTTAAATATACAAATATGAACAGAACATGGGGTGTTTCAAAATGGCAAAAAGAAAAAAAAACATACTAAGAAGAGAATAAAATAAGAAATTACAAGCAGTTAAACAAAAGAAGGGCGTTTAGGAGCAATATACATTTTCCACTTTTCCCAAATTTCCTCAATCTAGTTTTCTCTAGTCTCACAGAAAAGGTAATTCTTTCCATTACATAGATTTCGTAAATAATGTCATACCATTCCTCTATAGATGGGCCATTTGGCTTAAGCCATTTCTTTGTAATTGCTTTTTTAGCAGCTACACTCAGAATACCAAACAAGTATTTTGTTTTATTATTTACAGATGTTGAGTGTAAAAAAAACAAAGAGAAGTTCGTCCCAATTAAAAGCAATTTTCGTTCCAAATATCATGACTAATTCTGTGTAGACCTTACGCCAGAAAGCATTTACAATTGGACAGGCCCAGAACAAGTGGTAATGGTTTGCTTCCTGAGAACCACATTTAACCACCATTTTCTCCGCAACTGGAGGGAACCCTGAGTTTGGGTGAGACTGGCTGAACAGGATGAAATAAATATCCTGAGACCTTTCCCAAGCCAAACCACTCTCCAAGAGATTGAAAGCTTGATATCTTTCCATTGCATTCACAATATTTGGTCCAGACCCCCTCTGTGATATGCAACTGTTGGTTTCGCTTTTCCATTTTGTTTAATGTAGAATGTTTAGTATTTTGTCTTAAACTCATTGGAGTCCCCCTTATAAAAAATTTGAAATTATTTTAAAAGCCCTGAGTTCCGACTCTGTAGGCACTAATCAAATTTTTAACAATTAATTCTCAAATACTTTTTGGATTCCTCCGGAATAGACTATTTATATGAAGTGGTCATGAACCTGAAGACATATCTAAAGAAAGTCCAATTGGTTTTAAACCATGGGTAGTCCACTCCTTCAATGCGCATCAAAATGTTCCACTAGTCCCTCTGTTAAAAAAGGTTGCGTATGAGGGAGAAAAGCCAGGCTTAACACATCCTTTTATTAGCTGATATCTATGTTATTTGGTATAA
>NW_023339774.1:738451-740456 GCF_004916995.1 Morone saxatilis | reverse complement strand
TGCTTCCTGAGAACCACATTTTCTCCAGCAACTGGAGACTGCTGAACAGGTGAAATAAAATATCTGCTGAGACTCTTCCAGCCAAACACTCTCCAACAGATTGAGCTTGATATCTTCCATTGAAATTCACAATATTTGGTCCAGACCCTTATAAAATCTTGAAATTATTTTAAGCCCTGAGTCCACTGTGTAGGCACTAATAAACATTTTTAACAATTCATTCTCAAATACTTTTTGGCTCTCCGGAAAAGAACTAATTAATGTGGTGACAAACCTGAAGATATCTAAAGAAGTCACTATTGTTTAAACCATGTAGTCTCTTCAATGCACCAAAACTGTTCACTGTCCTCTGATTAAAAAAGGTGCAGTATGAGGAGAGACCCAGGTTAACCTATGTTTTATAGTTAATATCTAGTTTGATGTTTTTGGTAGTTTTTCTCTCCTGGGATGCAAGGCTTAGAAGAATCCAGAGCAGGTTGGAGTCTAACATTAAAATCACCTCCACAGATAAGGATACCTTGGGCTTCAGAAATTACTAATCCAAAAATGTGTTTATAAAATTCCCAATCTGATCCTGGGGGGACATAAACATTTAAAAAGGTAAATAAAACGCCCTGTAAATATCCCCGGACCAGTACAAATCTTCCATTAATATCTTTTTTTTCATATAAGCACTCAAAGTTTAATTTACTAGAAATTAAAGTTGCTACCCCTCTCTTCGAGCCCTGCCCACAGGAGGATGAATACTGTTTATATTTCCATCTCTTGAGTTTTTCATGCTCCAATTCTGTTAGATGCGTCTCTTGTAAGAGAGCAACTTCCACTCCCTCCCTCTTCAGTTTTGCCAAAACCTTGCTCCTCTTAATTGGGTTTCCCAGGCCATTTACATTACATGTAATTACTTTAACTGACTTGGTACTTAGCATCATATGTCTTTGAGTATGTTATAAGCACCCAGACTCTGAAAAATAGCTTACCTTTTACACCCCTGGAGCTACTAAGAACAGTAGCACCAACGCAAACAAACAACAATACCTTAACAGAACAGTAAACACATAAAGCAAATCTGACTTCCAATTTTAAGGCCTCTTCTTCGGCCTTATGACTCTGATGGAAGGAGAGTCCAGAGGGAAAATCTCTTCCTCTTCAGCTTAAAAGCTGGTGCATGGGTCCATGATGTCCTGATGTGTCCCGACGCCAGAAACTGTCCTTCATATGCCCATAACAATTACCTTTTGAGAACCTCCGTTAAGACTTGTATTAAGTCCAGTCCTATAAACTTCTTAACCATATTGTTTGTAGCTATAAGCTATAAGTCTTTGAGGCTTTGCGTGGAGCCTGTGTCCTTGCGGTTACCATGGTTACCGCGTCTTCCGCCGTATCGCCAAGTCAGCTGGCTGACTCGGTCCAGGAGGGACGTCGGAGTTTTTAAAACGGTCACCGGTATCCCACTCTCTGCCATGTCCGCTGTTGCCACCTCTGCCGAGTTATAGATGACCATACCGTCCTTGTATAACACCCTCAGTCTGGCCGGGAACGGAGTCTGAAATCTTATATTTTTCTCCTTCTTTATATTCCCTTCGCTTCCTCAGCAGCTCCGGTGCGTAGTCGTGATCCAGGTGTACCCTTTTTCCTTGAAAATCAAACCCTTTCCTCTGCCAGGCTCTTCTCAGCATGTCTTCCTTTGTTCTGTAACTTGAAAACTTGACCACGATGGATCTCGGCGGCGCTTCGGTCGGAGGCTTTGGGGCGAGCGACCGGTGCGCTCTTTCAATATGTAGCGCAGTAGTGGGGGGAGCTCCAGACCCTTCATTAATAAATCCTCCACAAAAGTGACCATTGTGGCGACATTATCTTCAGCTCCTTCTTTTACCCCATGTAGCCTGATGTTATCACGTCTTGAATGTCCCTCCAATTCAGTCAATTTAGCTTCCATCTGCTCCTGAAGTTTCACCAATACATCCTCCGTTTACTGGATCCATGTCTCGGCCGTGGTGATCCGCTC
>NW_023339774.1:738098-738427 GCF_004916995.1 Morone saxatilis | reverse complement strand
CATTTTGTTAATATCTTCTTTAATACTGTTTAATTGCTGAGTGGAGTCTCTCCTGAATTCTCACAGCTCTTTTAGAATAACACCTAGGTGTTGCTGCTAGCTTGCAATAGCTTATCATTCTCTTCTTTGTCAAGGTTTTTACTTTTAGCGTGTTTCTTCTTGTCTTTTTTGGGCATTATTTTAGGCATTGTTTAACATTTAGGTAGATCAGATTGTGACGGAGATCAAACAACTTGATTGGGACATTTTGGGAAATGTAGGATCAAGCTTTTTTTGAGTCCTGACTTATAGTTTTAAATTTTTTGTGAGTCACCCAACTTTATGGAAGT
>NW_023339774.1:734850-737998 GCF_004916995.1 Morone saxatilis | reverse complement strand
GTCACCTTAAAATCACTGCTTCTCACACGCTGTTGGACAGACAAAAGACGTCCCGGAGGGGCTGCGAGCCGAGCTGCTGCTAACGTTAGCTCAGCTTGTTTCTCTGATAACTTAAGATCCAGACGTCTGATGACTAAAACCTTCATCATGTTCAAATCTAGAGTTAAAAAGCACCAAGATCTAAACAGTGGATGGTAAAAATGTGGCTTCAAACTGGATAAACAGTCAATGTATGACAGCTTCTGGCAGACAACCACAACGCTGACGCAGTCACAAAGGGCATATGACGCCATTGACAGGCGAACGGTGAAACGCAGCGTTACCTGAATAAAATGACATTCTCTGAGTTTGAACATTGTTGGAAACATTTGGGATAATGGAAGTACACACACAACTCAACTACATATAGAACCTGGCTCTAGAGTGGTAGATGGTGTTAACCCACGGATGAAGTGACGGTACCCTTGCATAGTGTTCAGGAGGACTTGTTTTGGTGGAACATTTGCACGTGGGGAACAGAGCACTGCCAATAAAATGGCAAACTTCCTGCAAAGAAAGGGTAACCGCTACTAGCTTGTTGTTAGCAACCAGGGTAAGGTAACTGTGTGTAGGTTGCTACCTCAGAAGTGCTTCTTGTTGTTTCCCCAACAGTAACATGCAGATAGCAGCATATTTTAAAGTACTGTTTATCTGCATTACAAGAAAGTTTGAGACCAAAACAGCAGCCCTTATCCAAATATGGTCACTTCTGGCTTCATAAAATACAAGATAGCAAATGCCATAATACCAAACTTAAGGCTTTAAAACGGTTGTAAACAAACCAATTAATGATGTCACCGTGAGTTTACTCTCTGACTCAGCTTAGAGCTCAGAAACGAGCACATGCGATGTGTTTGTTCCACTCCTGTATGCGCAGTGTAAAAAGCCTTTTTACAAATCCCCAGCCAGGCCAAACTGCTTGACAATGGAAAGTCCATTTTGATTGGATGAATGGGGCTCTGTGCAGTCCAGCAGCTCTCTGGCTCCGTGGAACACGCCACCCGCCAAAGTGGCCTCTGATCTGCCCTCCTGCCTGCTCCTAGAGAGAGAGAGAGATTAAATGGTATGAACATTCCCAGCTAATGGCATTACAGTTTCCTGGCTGAAGAGCATCTTTGTGAGCTAATTTCTTCAGAAATAAACAAAGTCCCTGATGAGGAGATTCAGTGCAGGACTTCTGTTCTAAATGTTGAGTTCTTTAGTCTGAAAATCTGATTAAATGAAGCATCCTGTGACGTCTGACCATGGAAACAGAATTATCTCCACGGCCATTTCATTTGCTACAAACTTCCAACATTGCTAGTCAAGAATGTGGGATTAGATATATATTCTGTGTGTGTGTCTGTCTCCCTGCAGGGCTACAGAAGGCCAAACTTCAAAGATCTGGCCACAGACCAGGCCCGGTACCAGCGCTGGCTGCTTAAGAATGAGAGCAAGGCCTTCTACACACCGGTGTTCGCCGAGGACATGAGGCAGGGCACGCAGTACCTGCTCCAGGTAGGAGAACGTCACAACCTACAGGGCTTCTAGGAATTAGTTCTCAAATGGGTTCTCCCTCTGTTGCTCTGGAGGCTATCTCTGAGTAAATGGCAAACAAATGCACAGAGATAAGTTAGCCGTCTGCGTGCTGAGATTAATTCCCGAGAAGCATTGTAGACTTGCACAAGTGCCATTTATTGGTTTTGGGCCCTGCATGTTGTTAAACTGTCTTATATGATCTAAGTTCATGTCAAATCAACACTATTATTTTATAGCCCTGCATCAAATACGAGGTCTCATTAGGCTGCATAGAAACATTTAAACAATGGATCCCAAGCACAAATTCATGTGAAATTCCCTGCTCATTTGAAGATAATACTGGCATTATTCATATTTTATATCCCATGAAAAGACCCACACCAACAATGTCTCTCAATACTTTCTTACTTCTCTTCCCTGTCTCTCTCTAAGCGACAATCCCATTGTTCCCTACTGGAGATGTAGTTTCATTTTAAAAAGGCATTACATGATTCAACATTACACACAGGAGGAGGCATTTGTTGGGGACTATTTTTAGCGGTGGACTAATCCCCTTTTGGTGCTCTAGTGAGTATTTGGGGCAGCAGGTCGGCATATGTGGGATTGAGTCTGTGTGTGTGTTCATGATAATAAAGGAAGTGCAACAGTGTGGTTAATTGAAGTTTTTCACAGAGGAAGGAGAATATATCATGCTTTGATACACAGTACTAAGTAGCACTTACTAAATTGCATAATGGTCTTAAAATGTTTTTGAAAAGTCTTTAGAATATCACAAATATGGTGTTTTACTATTTGACCTTCTGGTGAGAATGAATTAGAGATCTTCTGAAGGGGCAACAGTTTCTTTGATTCTTGAATAAATTGGTCTTATCTTAAATTCTATAGTCAGCCAAATGAAGGTGAAACTTGTTGAGCCCGTGAAACGGCGTTGGTACTCAAAGTGCTCTCAGAGGTGAGTCATACTCGGTGCTGCCAGAGTTTCCATCTCAAGTGTAAAAACTGGCAGTGATAACTAGCCTGAGAGTGAATGTAATACCAGCAACAGGCCGAACAATCCACCCACAGTGTCTTTATTTGTATTTCCTGCTCTAGAATGGCAGCGTCTTAGGAAAGCAGTCATTCTTTCAGAAATGAGCCACGGTCTGAATTCATTTGATTTCCTCTCTCCCTTTCAAGGCTGCTGGCCTGGGTCGCCTAAAGCCAAACACACTGGTGCTGGGCTTCAAGAACGACTGGAGGGACGGTGACATGATGAACGTGGAGACTTACATCAGTATGATCCAGTAAGTTGACTTCAAAGAGACATTGAACCCTGAGTGGAAAAGTTAGTTATTGTAATACAGCGGCTGTACTCGAAGTTCTCTACTAAAGACAAACAACCAGAGCTTAGAGCTTTGATGAGGCCTAAAAAAAATCTGGCATTTTGAGATAATCAGTATTGGCTAGGGATGTCCGATAATATCGGCCGGCCAATATTCACAAAAAAATGTAATATCGGGAATTATCGGTATCGGGTTTTTATAACCGATGTTTGTTCTGTAGGCTTCAGCATTTCCGAGCCTGCATGAACGCAGCATGGGACGTTTACCGG
>NW_023339774.1:732047-734750 GCF_004916995.1 Morone saxatilis | reverse complement strand
GCTCCCAGTAGAAACATCCTGAACTATGAACACTGAAGGAATCCTAACCGCGAGAAGCTGACTGCAATGATAGCAATGGTGGTGAAGACTCATGAACCCACGCTACTACAACTTTTTAAAAATTACTATATAATAGCAAAGGAGTGCAAAGGGTTAAAATGTAGGAGAGAAAGTTTGATTATAGTTTCATATTGATATCCCTAATAATAGGGTTAATTACTGTCTGAAAGTAATTGGAGTATTTGTTTGTTATTTTAGAGCAACTTTATAATACACAAAAGACAAGAAGAAAAACAATAACAGAGTATGAGCTCACCGTGCGAACATGACCGCACATCATCAGGCCTACGTTCTTGGTGAAGCTGTGAACCAGGTCCAGGAGAGCCGGACGAGAGTTGGGGTACCCAGTCATCACCAAACACTGGGGTCTACAGTCAAACACATCATACAGGAAACATCAGCATTAGTGTCAGGTTTTACTTTTAAATCTTTATCCACTTTTTCTTCTGACCTTTTCTTCTGGCCACAAGTCTTCTTAGCACAGGACAAAAAAAAAAAAAAGCAGGAGCTGAGTAGCGCACATCAAAGCAAATATGTTAAGCACCATGGGATTTAATGGAGGCGGTGAGAAGAGACAAGAGGGAGCTCAGAGGAACACACGAGTCATTCTGAAGACACCATGAGATGCCTTTTAATCTCCTGCTCGGTTTGCTGCCATGGGAACAGTCCAAAGGCACATTATCACTAATATGTTGTCAAAAACACCACCGTGTCATGTGCAAGCATTTAGAGAATGAAATGGAACATGGTGGATACATTTATAAAAGTACATGCTTTTGGTGCCATTGCAGCATTTTCCGTTCAGGTTAAGGTTATTGAATAAGACTATCTTAGAGTTTTAATGTATTGGATTTTTTATTCCCTATTGAATGACCACCTATAATTCATGTGCGTTAAAGCTGCAGTAGGTAACTTTTAGAAAAATAACTTTGTCATATTTACTGAAACTGTCAGTATATCCTGACAGTAGTACATGAGACAGATAATGTGTGCTCCTGATAGCATTCACAAGAATCCACTGGGCCAAAAGAAAACAACCAATCAGAGTCGAGAAAGACAGAAAGACGCTTTGGGTTGGTGGGTTAAAGATAGTTGATTGTTAAGTCTCATTCCCAGTTCTCATATTTTACGACAAATACAGACTAATGTTTTACTGTATATGATAAAACATTTGCCTGCAGGGTTCCAACTCTGAAATGGCTGGATTCTTTCATAAAAACACTGCCTGCTGCAGTATTAATGACAGTATCACTACATGCATGTTTAGTTAGTTAGTTAGTAGGGGAGCTTCTCTGTGTGTGGTACCTGAAGTTCTTGACATGATCCTCCACGCCGCTGAGGTGCAGAGTGTGGGTCAGGGCCTGGTGGTAGGTCAGAGCCTGGGTTGATGAGCCCCAGTTCACATCTGGAGGTGGAGGATGCATGCAGGCAGAAACGCACAGTGTGGTTAGGGAGTGTGTTTACGGGTCGGGCCTGCTGGGCCAAAGGCCGTCTGACCCATGTGGTGTTACAGGCACTGAGAAAGCCTCGTATGTGTGTGTAGCTGCATGTCAAACTGAGTGTGTGCACACAGGTGTGTGTTGAGAGCTGGAAGGCCAGTCTTTGAAGTGGTGCAAGGAAGTGTGTTTGAGGGTGTAAGTTGACAGATCAGTATTATGTAGCAAGACTTGATGGACGGTGAATGTTTTTTACTTTTGGTGACTGTGGTCTAGCATTTTTGACCCTGCTTCTAGTCTTTTTCCATTTTATTCCATATCAAAAGATGTTAAAGCTCTAGTGTGTAACATTTAGGAGGATCTATTGTCATAATTTTTTATATAATATTCATAGGTATGTTTTCATTAGTGTATAGCGTAAAAGTGTAAATTAAGAATCATTGTGTTTTCGTTCCCTTGGAATGAGCTGTTTTTATCTGGAGGGAGCAGGTCCTCTTCTGGCCACCATTTTTCTACAATAACCAAGAAGGGACAACCAAATACTGTTTCTAGATAGATGTGTCAGTGCGTTTCATGGCCACCATAGTTTCTCTTACACACTTGGAAGGCAAGGGTGAAGCGAGGGAGTTGCAATATGCACTACCACTAGATGCCGCTAAATCCTACACACTGGTCCTTTAAATTATTATATTTTTTTCCTTGAAATGAGTGCAGATTACAGTGAAGGAATGAAATGAAACAGTGGGAAGTTCATCATTTGTCATATTAAAGTCCCTATGTGTATCATGTTTTTGTAGTTCATTGTAGTTTGTACAGTTTGTACAGTTGTCTGAAATAGGAAACTCATTTGCCAAATTTTGCTAAATGAACGGCTAGTGACTCACCTGGCTTCTTGTAGCTGACGTATATAAAAAGCCCCAGGACAATGACGTTGGTGAGCAGTGCAGCCCACCAGTTGATAACAAACATCACCACACAGCACAGTATAGCTCCAGCGAGAGAAACCCACATGTTGTAGTATTTGAAGCTGGGACGCCACCCTGTAGCACAAATGAGAACAAGTCACAATACTGCAACAAAAGGCAAGGGACAACCAACAGCAAACACACTGATAGTGCTAGTCACATACTGTGTGGGTATAAGGTTTTAATTATGGTAAACTGAGGGTATGCATGTTAAGTCCAATAGGTCAAAGACTCCTTAACCG
>NW_023339774.1:730567-732014 GCF_004916995.1 Morone saxatilis | reverse complement strand
GTCATCCTCCATAAAAGGAGACATTTTACAATAATTGTCATCATTTACATGGCCTAAAAATAGTAAATGTTGCCATTAAAGATCATGGATAAAGTTAAAGTTGAAGCTGGATATGTGCTTGGGTTAAAGAATGGGAGTTAGCAGCCTGTTAGACTGGAGACCAGAGGGTTATACCAGCTATTAGGGACCATGTTTATTTACCGAGTACCACAGAAACTAAACTAGTGGGATTTTAGTGATGGGATACAGCCAGACTGTGTGTGGTTACACAATGACAGAGTCTAAAACAAATGACAGGACATAAAGGGTACATTGATGGTGCCGTTGCTCTCAGCCCCATGCAGGGGTTTTATGTGTCCCTGAGAGTGGGGAGAGATTGGCCCTGAAGTGGCCAGAGCACCAAATGGGGTTTGTGGTTGCAGAGGCAGTAAAATCCATTATCTGTATTACTGCTTGCCTTTAATTGAGTCATGTACCATTTAAGTCCATGTAATTATTTGACCTGCTGGTAGCAATTAAAATCAGAGAGAGAATCTGTACCTGGAATTCTGCTAGAGCTTTAGTATTGAGGGGGGGAAAAAAGCACAGAACTCAATATAAAAAGAAAATCAACTATACACATTTCATTCAGCTTTTCACCACAGGATAAAAAGATCACATCACCCAAATTACAAAAAATTTAAATATTTCCTCTCTTACCTTCCATTCTGACAGATAGTTTGAGTTTCATTTGTCCAGGTTTTGAGGTATCTTTGTCTAAGATATCTGCTTCCACACAGGTAAATGAATGGATTCTTATTTCTTTTTTTTTTTTTTTAGAAATTCACTCTGCATAATTCAACTCTTTTAATTAAGGTGAAGGTTCTATAGCCTTTTACTAATATAAATTTGGTACGGATTCTCTTTATTGAACCCTCCTCAAATCTAGCTTTCAGTATTCACAAGTAACTAAATGTATGAATAACATAAGTTAAGTATGTTTAATTTAATTTTGGCCTTTCGTCAAGTCAGATGGGCAAAAAAAAATATGTTTATATAAGCTCACAGGTACGGACACAGGGAAAAACAGGATTGTGCAGGCTATTATCTTAATCAGCTAGTATTATCAAGCCTAATCAGCCAGCAGGGATTTTTCGGTGAAAGCTGGCCAAGGAAAACAGCCCAACTACAACACAAGGTACGAGGCATGTAATTATGGAGAGAGTATATGTCTCAATATTTTCGTATTAATGCAAACATATACCGGCAAGTGCCACGGCATATAATTGTGCAAGCGCAAGATCAGAATTCCGTGACTTGTAAATTATTAGGTATTTTGCATGCAAAGATGTATATGAATTTTTAATTCAAATAGATGTTTGGAAACTTTAGCAAGAATTAATTAATCATACCAATTTGTCAAAAAAATTAGTGAGTAATCTGAACTAGTCTCCGCATGTGCATACTG
>NW_023339774.1:709318-730467 GCF_004916995.1 Morone saxatilis | reverse complement strand
TTTGACTTTGCAAATTATATCATACGTGTGGATTGCGGTGTTTGCATATACAAATAATATTGAGACATATCTCTCTCCATAAGGATGCTATGACCCAGTCAGTCAAAACCTGGACAAAAAAAACTCAAACTATCGGCATAGATGGATACCATTGTTTTATTTTAATTATTTTTTATTTAACCAACAAATTAACTAAAATTATTATCCACAATGGCAGCCTGGTAAAAGGCACAGGGTGTAGGGGCTAAAAACTAAAATGTAATTGAAAATGCTTTTCTGTAATTTCGGAGAACTGAGCCTTTAAAAGAACAAATAACTAACAATATGTTCAGAGATCAGTCTCTTGCTTCACTTTCCACAAATGATAAATTTCCAGTTTCTGGTGCATTGTCCCATGAACATTACAGCTCCTGGCAAACTGTTCTGATGCATTCGTCAGTAAACAGCAGGGCCTAACCACACTGAAATGGTGTACTCTACATTAAAATGGGCTTCAAAGTAACGGAGGCTTTTTGTCCCAATTTAACACTGACTGTCATAATCATTACCGAGTAAATCATATAAAAATTACTCATCTGATGCGACAGTGTTTCAGTAACAGTGACCTACACACTTGTGTAGGAACATATTTCAACGCAAAAACAAAGTGATTGAACAGAGGGGGTGGGGGGGATATGGGAAGCACCATCTTAATAAACCGTATCATAAATATCTGACCAATTACTAGTTTATTTCAGCACATATTACATTAGACTGCATTATATATTGCTACAATTACAGTAATAAGGAAGTATGGGTGATAGGTATTACTAAGTCACTTTTAATTTGACAATGTACATTACAATGCATTGGAAATATTTCACAAACCCTTTCATAATTTGTTCTTCAAACTACTGTATTTGAAACTTGAGGTTTATTGTACTAGCAAGGAGATAATACTCAGAGTTTGCCAAATAAATAAAGCTTTGATTTTTGGAAACATAATGACTATTTAAAAAAGGTTTCCCCCCTAAAGTATGGCTGTGTATTGGCAGGATACATACATACATACATACATACATACATACATACATACCTACATACATACCTACCCTGAACTGGCAGTGAATTTTTTTTTAACAGTATAATAACTGCATCTTGGAATGGCCACTGATAACTTTAAATGCTTTTAACATGGACAGGAAAATTATGTCCTTGTTTTATTTTTGTATTTCCTCCTAAAAAGTATTTTATTCAGTCTGTTCTTACGTTTGTGATTGCTTGGTAAGGTAAGTTAAGTATAAAGGATAAAAACCACCTGAACCACATTATTAAGGTTGCTGTGACCATCCCCTGCATCTTGAGTTTGAACCCCTTCCCTCAGAAAGAGTACCAAGGTTAAAGTGCAAAAGGAATAAAAACTCCTTTGTTCCTTGTGTAATAACCCTGCTTAATTCGCACATGTAATTTACATGTTGTCTGGTTTATGGTTATTTTAATGCCAGATTCAACATCTGGCCACAGGACAACAGTTGAAAATTAGCCACCTGGCTTACACTGGCACATTTAAAGCCATGTTGATCAATATCCCGGTTATAAAAAAGGCAAATCTTGTAAATGCTCATCTGACTGCTACTGCAGTACACCTAGAAAAAACACACATTAATTCTAGCCCAGATTTTCTGTCAGCTTTTCCATGAGCCGTCTGATAGGACCTGTCTTGTGAGCTGTAAAACACTGGCTCTAAGCTCTTTGAGGCACTTTACAGCTCAGGACATGTGTAAGTGCTTTAAGTAATTCCTTTTGAAACCCCATCATTTCCCATCACAATCACTGTTAAACAGCATATGACTCGTGACTCTGCTATCATAGCTGCTCACTTTTACAGTCAGACATAGGATGTTGTCTTAACTTTTTGATCTAGCATGTCTTACATCTTCTTATATCATTTCCGGGTCTTGATCTTACCTGGTGAGTTAGCCAGTGATGCATGGAACACGGAAAAGTTGATCAAGGCATAGGACGCCAAGAAAAAGTTGGAGATGATGGGGGCAATTACGTTCAACTCGGCTGCAAGAAGAAACAGAAACAAATCAAACCTGCAATTTCATGTCTTCTAGTCCATTTCAGCAAGATCCAAAGACTGGCTTCTGATTTGATTCAACTGAATGACTCTGGAAAAAGCTTACATCAAGAACTCAGTATAGCAACCAGTCAGTCCATTTGTTGAACCATCAATTCAATTCAATTCAATTCAATTCAATTCTATTCAATTCTATTCATTTGTAGTATAGCGCCAATTCATAAAAGAAGTATCTTCAGGACACTTTCAAATAGAGTAGGTCTAGACCGAACTTCCTTATAGCATAATTTACAGAGACCAACAGTACCACCATGAGCAAGCACTTGGCGAAAATATGCCAACAACAGCTGGACAGATTGACCCTGTGCCACAATTAGGACTCCTTGACCGGAACTAATAGTCAATTTGGAATGGATATCCACGGTCCCCTTAGGATAAATCGTAAAATCCTTTGATGACCCCATCAGGTGGCATTATAGGAATTGACCCTTCCTAAGTCCCGTCCCTTTTTGCTCTGTGATCCAATATCAGTTAAGCAAACCTCGGTCAGAACCTCGATCAATTTCCTATTTTCCTGTACTTAGATATGCTATGTGCTAGGCTAATCTATGTTGAAAAGACAACCACATTTTGAAGTTGGTTAAAAGATAAAAGCGATATATAGTCATATCTTAAGTTAGCCAATGTTAACAAAACTCAAGCTAATTAGCTAGCTAATCTACATTAGCCCTTATCAAGCTAGTTATCTGGTGTGTTGCTACAGAGCAAAACACTATCTAGCTAGCTAGCTAATCAACAATTACTGTAGATTACCTAGCAAGTTAGCTAGCCTTTTGTTATTATTAGCCAACATTAACTAAGCTAAAATGTGACTATAAATTATTTTTTAATTTTTTTTATTATTAGATTAAATATTCAAATCCAAACATAGAGAGTCTAGCACATAGCCTAGCAGGAAAGGAGAAAGTTGACTGAGGTAAAGGGACGGGACTTAGTAAGGGTAACATTTCCTGTAACGCCACCATCAGACCATGTTCTGCAGTGTCATATTACTGTCAAACTTGATATTTTAAATGGAAAAGACTCTAAAACAGCAAAATCACTTTATTTTTGGGACCATAATTTTCCTAAAATTAGTACCAAATTTTATTGCTCAGGAAACATCTTGGAAATTATTCTGAAATTATAGACCTGTAACACACCTGTAGCAAATAATTATGTCATTAATATTTACATATTGTGGAGCGTAATGAATATTGCAGCCTCCAGGCTTTTAGTCTTGTTTTAATAGTGTTGTGATCTTGCACAATAACAATTCCTGATTTGTTCGAGTAAAAATGAGCACTGTGTGTATCCGTACCGATGAGGATGAAGGCCAGAGCGATAACGAATGTCAGGATGTAGCCTCGGAGGGGCTCGTTGTTTTTGCCGTAGCCTTTGGCAAACATGCCGAGGCCGGGGTAAATGTTGTCCTTACATAAAGCCTGTGGAAATGGAACGTTTGTAATCAAAAACTACAAAATTTCCCACAATCCAAAGCTGAAAGTAAATCCCTCACTAGTTTTGAGTGTAATTTGTTAGATGCCTTGATGTATTTTAGGTTGGGTCTTACCTGGAAAACCTTTGGTGCACTGACTAAAGAGGCCAGAGCTGAGGACAGAGTGGCTGAGAAGATACCAGCAGTGATGATGGGCCCAAAACCAGAAACCAGGCTCATCACCTGAATGGAAGATTAAATGTAAATTGAATTATTTAATTATTTTAACCTCACTCTCTGAAATGTTCCTAATATACTCCAAACTTCTTCTTCTGATAGAGCTGGTTTATACCTGGAAGTCCTTGTGGAGTCCATAGCGGCAGTTGTTTTCACTCTTGCAGGTAGAGAAGTCATAGCCAAAATTGCATGCAGCATCAGTGCAATTGGCCTTGAACTGTGAGCTGACTGTGTCATTAACATGTCCACTGGCATCTCTCACAATACAGGAGCCTGGTGTGAAAAAAGCATTTTAAAATACTTGAAAAGGGGCAGATTTGTAAAGCTATGGAGAATGTCATATAGCAGGTACTACTGCACCTGTTGAAACAGCAACACCCAGGTAGACTATTCCTGTGATCAAAATAGCCAGAAGGGTTCCTCTTGGAATGGCCTGCTGTGGGTCCTGCAACACACAACCACAACACAGATTTAAGATTACAAGCAATCTATAAGTGCACAAACCGTTTAATCCTTATCAATAAAATGCTTTAAGATGTCATCAATCTGCTTAATGCCACGCTGAAGGTCTTCAACTCAATCCCTGTTTCACTGTTACTTGTTTCACTACTTCCAACAGAGGAAATCAATAAAAGAACCACTAATATACGTTAAAGTCCAAGTACAAAAGAATCTACACAGAAAGACAATCGGTTTGCTTGGTTTGACAACTTTGTACTACATCAGGATAAACCCCTAGAAATATATGGTATCTTTTTTTTAAGGCGGTTTGGTTAATAGTTACAGGTGACTTACAGCAAGGTCTCCTGAAATGTTGGCCCCAGCCAGAATACCAGTGGCAGCAGGGAAGAAGATGGCAAAGACTGAGAAGAACGTTTCTCCTCGAAAGTCCGGACCCATGTTTTCCCACATGATTGAACCTGACAGGAGAATGGAGTTTTAAACAACAAAAGGGCAGCTGACGAAACTTTCCGCACCAATGCTGCTAAAGAAATCGGTGTGTGGTCGTACCATCATAGCCAAAGTAGCCAAAAGGTTCCTTGGACTCAACAGAAATGAAGGTTCCGATGAAGTAGTTGATGATGGCTGTGATGAGGACAACGAGCAAGAAGATCTGAGCCTACAGAGAAGCAAAGGAACTCATTAGTTATTATTACTCTTAGACCAATGAATGCATCAATCATACAGCGTGTCTTGTTTTTTTTTGTGCCCAGAATTTAGCAAGACTTGAGCACGTTCATACCTTGGCCTCCCATTCCATTCCGGCTACAGAGATGCCCAGGAGCAGGATTACTGTGATGGTGCCGATGATTCGGATATCATTGATTTCATCCGTCATAACAGCATCTACACTCTGAGAGACAATACAAAGAGTTGTTAAATAGAAAAACAATGACCTACCAATGCAAACATTCAAGTTCTCTGAAATGTATTTATACTTTTTAAAGATAAAAATTAAACTGCAATTCAAATGCAAAATGTTGAAAGAGATAACAAACCTGCATAAGAAGACATAAAACAAATGTTTTTGCTCGCTGTAAATCACTTCTCATGTCCATACTAGCCATTAAGAAATTCCTTTATAAAGTACTTCAAATCTAAGTGATGGAGGACATAGTCCTCGTTCTGTGTAAAAATACATTCCAAAGTTTATCTGAATGATAATATGAGGGTGACCAGCCTGAATCAAGTGTTGAACCCATGTGACGTTACCCATTGGTTTGTGGCGTACCGTTTTATACCGGCACTATGGCCGTCGCCACGTTGTTTTTTTGGAATAACACAAAAGGGAATTATGTACCAAAATTTTTTGGAAGATACCGGGTTGAGTTGTCCACCTCTGACTGCTAAAGCAGAAGAAAGGGACGGATGAACTCAAAACACAGTTGGACTGGTAGAATTGCACCAACAAGACAAAAGACATGGTAGCAATCACTAACTGCTTAAAAGCATCATAAGACACAGAGAGACTTACGGCAAGAAGTTCCACAACTGTTTCAGCAAAGCCCACCACATACATGGCTACAGCCACTGCATTGGCGAAGGCGAAGATCAGACCAATAGAGCCTCCAAACTCTGGGCCCAGACTCCTCGAAATCAAGTAATATGCTCCACCTAAAGATATTGGTAAAAGTTAAATGTTGTTAAAACTTAGAATTGATGGCATGAATGATAAGAACTGCCCAAAATGTGTAGTACCCCCCCCATATTTGCTAACACGGATGTCCTATACTGCAGCCAGCCACCAGGGGGCGACAGAGATGTTTTGGCTTTCACTTTCAGGGAGCTGTCATGTCGTCCATGTTTATATTACAGACAAATGGCCCAAATTAATTATGCACTATCCTCCTCAGCGAGTGTAAAGCGTTATAGAACACCACAGCCACACAAAAAGCAGGCAGTTGGGAGAGGTCTCCAGAGCAGCCCATTGTTCTACATCAAGGTTATATCACATATCACCACTGCCAATCAGCTGTTTGAAACAGTGTGTCTGGCTGGGCATGGTATGTCGCTAACATTTAGCTACCCCATCTTTCTCTCTCCTCTCTCTCTCTCTGCTCTCTCTGCCAATGACCCTAAGGAATTCTGGTGTTGTTCAGCCTGCCTGTACTTCAGAGTCAGGGATCAAGCAGAGGACCTCTCTAGCCTATTAATGACTAGCAACAACAAACAGATGTGGATGACAGGTTCATTTTAATCATTCAGTCAAGTCAGTTATTACATTTTTGGTTCTCGTGGAGGTGACTGTGTCGACGAAACACTAGATTATGTATGAGTATATTTGAATTCAAGGCATATAACTAACCTTTAAAGTTGTGCAGTAGGTAACTTTTATAAAAATAACTCTGTAGTCATATTTGCTGAAACTTTCACTATATCGCTGACAGATAATCTGTAAAACAATCAGGGTTTCTCCTGGCTGCCTCTTAGTGCTCCTACAATGATATCTGCAAGAATCCACCGGCCCAAACCAAAAAACGCACTAATTAGGAGCTGAGAAAGATAGTTGAACACTTGATTCTTCGTTTTGTTTATTCTCATTAAACTTTTTTCCCAACTCAAAATGAATTGAATCAGCATTCAATTGCTTATCTTGTTATAGCGCCAATTCATAACAGAAGAGTGTTCTCAGGACACTTTTTCACAATAGAGCAAGGTCCTGAGGACGAAACTCCTTTTTAGCATTGGAGTGGACATGTGAGAGAGTGAAGTGAGGAGTGAGGAGTGTTGTGGATGGAGTTGAGTGAGTGACGGTGAGTGGACGCTGAGTGAGTGGATTGACGTGGAGTGAGTGAGTGAGGTGGACGTGACTGAGTTGGAGGAGTGAGTTGAGGATGAAGTGAGTGGAGGTGAGTGAGAGAGAGAGAGGAAGAGAGAGAGAATTAAGAGCCCATTCTGCCCCATCGCAGGTGACTCTGTCCAACCCACCCAGCTTCCAGTTCACTCCAACCAAACAAGTGTGGGATCTCATTGAATGCTCTTCTTCTCACCTGAGGAAACTGTGGGAAATGTGGTGGTGTGCATTCTTTATGTGGGTAATCGGGATGAAAGAAGGGTGAAAACACAACACTGCACCGTGATGGATAACTGGACAGCTGGTCACGCTGTTAAAAATTCACACTGCTAGATCACCTGCAGTTTCGCACCAACAGGGACGAAAGGGCCGATGTGGAGAACTCTGCTCGCTCATAGGAGGATTAAGTAAATCGCTGGTGTTTGCTTTTGTGACACACGGCTTTTTCTGACTACAGGACATGCTATCACTCGAGACAAAGGAAGCGACATATATACCTCCTCTTACGGACATCCGTTAGGTGGCGATGGCGGAGGTGGAGAGGCCGGTGATGGTCGTCACTACAGATAGCCATTGCAACGATCAAACAGGAGAGAGCTGCGGAACTAAAACACATTTTACACTTTTACAAATCTTTTGAATGAAAGAGAATTGTGCAGCGCTGGTTAACAGTTCTGTAGCTGCCCATCCAATCACTCTGTCTGGCTGTGCGGTTACGGGAGTCCCAAAAGTCTGCCACATGTGTCACATTGTGGTGATATTTCACATTCAAAGTGGGGAGATTATTCACAAACTGCTGTTGGTGGGTGGGGGCAGTGGGAGTTGTGTGTGAAGTGAGAAAGTAAGCGACAGAGTGCTTGAACACAGGGTTGAAATTTGAAATGACACCAAGTGAGGCACCACGGTTCAATAAACATGGGCTGTGGTATCACGTTGCTTGGTAAACTTTATAGATTGGGACATTTGAATTTGTCAGTTATGTGCAGTCTTTGTCACATCGGAATGTAAAACATTGGCTGTGTATCAAACACTTGTTTCTCTGCAGCCTGGATTATCTAGCACTAGTTGAAAGGAGTATAAAAATGAGTTATAAAAAAGGGCCATTAGTCATTTGATCCAAATAATAAAAAATATTATAATAATTTATTATTTTATCTATTATATTCATCTCTATCCTATCTCGTTATTATATATATCTAAGAATAATATATATATCTCTATCTCTATATATATATATATATATATATATATATACATACATACATATACATACACACACACACACACATACATAATTTGTTGAATTTTTATTTTATAATGGAATTTAGTTTGTGGTAGGGGTTTAAGAAAATATTAAAAAATATATTGTTTTGTGATTTTGTATCAATTCTCAAAATCATTATTCATTTTTGTGTTTAAATCAGCAGTGTAAATGTAAAGTGAGGGCTGTAATGTTGGATGTCACAGGGACTGTGATGAATACAAATGCAGATCTCACTGTTCTGGTCCTGTAAATAAAAGTCAACTGGGGCTTTTTATACTTTTATTTGACAGTGAGAGAGAGGACTGACATGCAGCAAATAAAAAAAAAAAATATATAATAATAATAATAAATAAATAAATATATCGTCTTGCTTAAAGTATGCCAATATATCGGAATATATGAAATTGTAACTCCCGTATTGGATAGGTATTTTGTCGCCAGATTCTTACCAATACACAGCTCTAGTTTGTGGTAGTCACAAAATAGAAAAATGCACTGTTTTCATAGGGACTATTTCAATTTAATCTTATTATTGACACATTTAAACAGATTCTGAAGTATTTTTACATTTTACATAGGGCTGTGTATTGGCATGAATCTGGCAATACAGTATGTATCATGATACAGGGGTTTTTTAAATCTAATTTTAGGAAAACTGTCAAAGTATAAATAAAAAATCTGAGTTAAAAAAAGTTTACCAGAACGGTGGGATCTGCATTTGTTTTAATCACAGACATGGACTGTGATTAATATCAGAAAAATTGTTGGTAGCCACAATCTGCTCCAACTCTCACATCATTACTGATTTTAGTCTGTAAGGGAAGCAGGGCAGTGCACTGACCACTGGTTGGGGCTATAATGGTGTGATAAGACAGAGCATCAAAACTGATTCACCTGATTTGTGGTAAAGTGGTAATTATGGTAAACCTTCCACAAGGGACTTTTTAAAAATGTCAGACCTAATGTAAGATTGTCTACTCCATTTGCTCATTAGCATGGTATTGCAATGCAGTAAACAAAACAAGGAGTCTTACACAGTCTACCCTTTGAAGCAACAGTGTTTAACCACAGGCAGATTGCACACAGTTTCCCATGTCCAAAACACAAACACAAGGCAGGATACTGTAAACATAGTGAGAGCAGATTAATTGTTTCTAAAATCTACCACTCTTAATAGGTGATCTCTCCTTACCAATTCCAGACTGACCCACGATCCATGACATGCGGATGAAGAGCATCACACCCCAAATGTTCAACATGCATCGAACCTGCAGAGAGGAGAGACTGTTACTGTGGGCTTGGTTCAACCAGACATCACTCAAGGAGATTATATTAAGAAAATACCTATACAACTGGATATAAGCCATTAGCATTAGCAAACAAGAAACATGAGAATTAGTGTGAGGTTTATGTTAGAGAGGAAGTAAGGACATCTGCCAAAATAAATACAGGATGATCATATCCAGACACGTCTTAACATGAACACTTCTGACTGTGTCTGAGCGTTTAACCACCAACCAGTATGAGCCATCTGTGGTTCACACTAACAGTCCAAAATCCTTTACAGTGTCACCTGCTTGCACATACAGTTCAAATTGTATAGTAGCACACTTATCACCTGTGACTTCACTGAGTTTAACTGAACACTTGGACATTTGAGCATATGTGAAATATTCCGACCAATGCAGATGTCAGATTCGTTGGTACTAATTATAGCTTATAATCTCAAAAACTTGGGACATATGTAGAACCATTGATGTAATGGACAAACCGTACAGCCATTTCTCTCTTTCAGTATGCAAGCTGCAAAATTTAAAGAAACATTTAGTTTCAGTCTTGCTTGTGTAATGCTTGTATTTTGTAGCTTTTTAAAAAAAAACTATCTTAGTCCCAATGTCAGACCCTGCGCACTGTCCAGAGGTTGATGCCCAGACGTGTCCCACACACAGCAAAATAGGAAAATCCAGGCAGAAGGCTGCAGGATACAGACACTGCCACGTACTTCTAGTGGGTCAGGAGCAATGAGAGGTAATCCCCCTCAATCATCTGTACACACTGAAAATCCTACCTAGCATGTCTTTAACAGTGCTTGTGGGTAACTTTACTAAAAGAAAAAGGAGTCTTGGAAAAATAACTGATGAAAACAACATATTTATGAGTACAAAAGAAAGTCAGGTTTAACTTACCAGCACACCCTTGACCCAGCCAAACTTGACCACTCCTTTGGACTCTGCTGATTCTTTAGCAGCAGCCTCCTCAGCCGGGGTCAACTCATCGCCATTGGCAAACCCATCCTCAAACGGTTCCTACAAAGCACAGACAATAGAATCATTCTTATATGAGGATACATAGACTGTGGAGAACCAAGCCCACTTTACAGACTGTTTGAATCCTGAATACATGGTAACCTTGGTGCCAGAACATTCAAATGTGGTCACAGGGTATGAATCCTGGGTGTAGCTGTGGTCGGAGAAGGAAGAAATCCAGCTAACTGAATATAATAGGCCAAGACAAATCAATCAAGTCAATCAAGCATACGCCCCCAAATATACTTATCTTTTTTAACTTTCTCCAAAAAAATCCATTTCAAAATCAAGTAGAAGTAAAAGTAAATGACGAGTTTGGGACTTTTCTACATTTCTAAGTGAGATTTGGGCTGGTTGTGTGCGGTTTCACTGTGCACGCTGAGGGAGAAGTTGTATTTTCAAGGTTCAAACCATCTTGTAAGAGAGTAAAGCCTGCTCTGTGTAATGTTCAAAGGACTCCTGGTAAATGGGAATGGTAAAACGTGTCGGGATCTGACGTGACTGTATTTTGTGATATCTAGGCCACCTTTAATGAACACCACAATATGACTTCATGAAATGACACTGAAAGACAAAATAAACCCCTCTGGCTGACAGGTCTAACTGGCTCTTTAAAATGGACCGACACACTGACAGAGCATGTGTTTAATACACAGGAAGCTTCCCTCCTGTGCACAGATAATGCTGTGACGTTGGTGGCCTCCCTGCTAGAGGTCGTTGGGTATACAGCATATTGTCCGCCCTGCATTTATAGCACTCGTAATGACCTCGGGATGAATACAGGACGTCTGCAAACCAATCTTTTGTACTTATTCTTCTTATTCTTAAGCTTTACCACCATTTCTTCCCTCCACTGGCCAGGGACACAAAAAGGTTGGACAAAAACCAGCTCAACAGAATGACTTTAGAACAGCTCTGACATCGGCCGAACAAAACTCATTAACATAATGTTCATAGCATAATGTTATATGGTAGTTAAAATGGCAATTGGGGCCGCAGTGCTTATTGCAAGCCACAACAGAAGTGAGGGTTGGCCCGAAAAACATACAGCCAATCAAAGCTGCATCGAAAAATCTATTAATCCAGTGTTCCTCAAATGGGGGTAATTGAAAAAAATATTTTTAAAAAAAGGTCATGCATAATTCTTAAAATAAGAATATAAGTTCAAGAAAACAACGTTCCACAAGTTCCACAAACCACATTTTAAATTCAGTATTTTATTTTCAATGCAATCATTAACTGCCATAAACAAGCTGACGTTTCTTTAGTGAATTTAGTGATGGATTCTAAACATCTGAAATGCAGCAGTTAAGTTTTTCTTAATAAATTAGACAGTGAGAAAAAGTTCTTTGAGCCTGGCTGATTAGAAAGTTAAAAATTGTTTCATTGCTGGTTTTTCCTCTGATCTATATTAATATGTTCAGCAAATGTCAAGGCAGTGTATGATATTATGTAATATATAATGCAAAAGTTAAGGGTGTCACTAGAGGAAAGGCCATCTCCAAAGCCACACATGTCTCAGCATATGGGCACAATGAACACACTCACTGTTATGTTCACATTCAGTGTTCTTCAAAAACACGCATTGGGCATATCCTTGATATCAAGTGCATTTCCTTCCTCATAAAACATTTGCAAAGCTGATTTTTTTTTTTTTAAATGTACATTTAATCCAGCATTGTTTACATCCACTTGCTTCACAGCATTCGTTGGTGCATTGCAGCATCTCTCGCAGTGTTAGCAGCACCTGTTCTGGTCAGTGAAAGTGTGGCACCATTGGTAGGGAGCATGTGCGTGTGTACAGAAATAATTCATGATCAGGCATAAATATTCTCTAGACATCCTGTTCAGGTGTATAAATTACATTGCCTTTTGAACGTGTGTTTTTACATGGGCATTTCATATTCAGAAATGCATCTTTTGCTCCTCTTTTGCTGTGTCATTTTACAGCAGTGGAAAGTGAGTGTGTCGATATAGCTCGGGCTATATGATGATGTGCACATCCCAAGAGAAACAAACACTAATTGTTAACACTTTTCACTGGTGCACATTATGAGGGTACAAGCCTTAATGGGAGAATAGTTTACTGACACTTAGCAGCACTGAGTCATACCAGAGGCATTTAAATACTTAGTGTGCATTTTTACCCTAACAGGCTAATGTATTAGGCGTAATAAATGCACATATTTAAAATGAGATGGTACAAGATAATGTCAAAGAGTCATTTTCCCACATTTCACCAACAGATGGGAGGCATTAGTTGAGTAATATATTATCTCTCATGAGGAAGAATCAATCTTAATCTAATTCACAAGACTGACTGTACATGACACCCACAGCTTTAGATTACAGAAACAACGTATTTCACAACAAACAATGTATTTTATCGACACTCTCCCTCAGGCTCTGTTACACTCTGTTGGGCGTGTTGGTGTTATAAATTATCCAATAATGCTGGGCCTTTGGCATGCACTCAGCTGAGGGAGGGCTTGAGCATCACTTCACCTGGGCCATCTGTCAACATGAACACCCTGCCTGTGTCCCCTCAGTGACTCAGCAGCACTGCTGAGACCTGGAACATGGCAGCTAGACGGAAGCCAAAATCCCTCTCCACGTCCGGGTTCACTTCTGTTCCAAAATGTATTTTTACACTTAACAGGATCCCTTTACTCATTCATTTGTCTTCTTATAGACCCAAACACAATGTTAGGGTATTCTGTTCAGCTAAAGGGGCAACAATTCAACTCATCGGACAGATATAGTCATTATCCTTTTGATTTTCAGATTGTGAAAGAAAATTTAAAAGGGATTCATTTATTAGTCAATTTATATATAGAAATATTTAACATATTAACAACGTGTACTACTAACCCTGTGTGATTGCTATCATTGTTGTATAGCCTGGTTAAGCCCTTTGTCAGAATCCGAAGAAGGGTCACAACTTATCCTGGGAAGGAAAAAAGGCTGAACAGGACTGCTAGGAAGTAGTAGGATCCCACTTTACGGCTAATGAATTAGGTGGTATCAGATCGGTAGCCAAACACATGTACCTGGCCATATGCCACATTTTGGGCAGTATCTGTCAGAGCTCTAAAATGTATATCTATGTATTTACTTGTTGAATTTTGTCTTACAAAGAAAGAATAGCAATATTTAGCAATGCTGCAATAGGTAACTTTTGACAAAAAATACATTTAGTCAAATACCGACACTAGGAGACTCAATCAACTATCTTCACGCATCCAGCCCAAAGTGGTAGTTGTCTTTCTTGGTTCTGATTGGTTTCTTGGTTGATTTTTTCACAGATTATCTGTCTCATGTTCTATTGTCAGGATTAGGGTTGTAACGATACACTCAACTCACGATTCGATACGGTTCACGATTTTTTGTTCACGATACGATTTTCTCACGATTTTTTGTTTTTAAATCAAATTGAGCTACAGACAAATTATGACCAAATAAAATGATATTTATTCTGTAGGAAAAAAAATCTCTAGAGTCCTTTCTTTACAGAAAACTATGTAAAAAGTTTGTGTCCTCTTATAAAAAGAGGAGATAGATAAGACACAGTATAGCCCCTCCGGAAGACCTCAACCACATGACTCTTACTCCTGGTAGAAGTTGTGACACCCTGCTGAAGTGCTGTCATGACGGATGCGGCATCTTGGCTCCAGGTGTTCATCAACAGACAAAAGCCTCATTTTTCACGACGGGAAAATGGCCTACAAATCTTTTCCAATAAAATAACCAGTTGCCCTAGGTAATTTTTGCGCTCTCTGCCGTGTTATGGGAGAGGAATGCAAAGCCTCTCGTAAGGGTGGTTTGCCCCTTGGCAATTTCGCTCAGGAGGTGCGTAACGTTATTTGCTTCTACGTGGTGGCGGCTAATATGCTGCTGCATGTTGCTCGTGTGCCGGTATATGGTTAGAGTTCTCTGCAAATGTTACATGCTGTTTTGGTTTTGTCTGTCCATTTCTCACCGATTGTCATATGTGTAATATGGCGGAAACCAAATGCGCACACCAGGTGATTTAAACGTCGGTGCATCTCCTATTTCAAAGTTGTTGCTTACCAGGCTGCCGTTTCATTTAGTCGTTCAACATGCCTCGTTCACTTACCCTCAGCCCTTGGTATGAACGTACAGCATACGTCGCACGGAGGCCACTTGGAGCGGAGAGGGAAAGTGGGCGGGGAGGACGGGGAATTAAATGAAACGCATTTGCTCCACGGAGTCTTACTCATTGGCAGCCGTACGGACTTATAGCGCAATGGCGAAACTGCAATGCATTGTTGGGGTGATAATCCACTCCAGATGAGCCATTCGTTGCTCACTCGGCTCCTCTCAGCCCTCCGAGGGTCCATCTCACAAGTTCATTCAGTTTCCAGACAATTGAACAACACTTATGACAGCGCGCGGGGATTCCCCAGGGCAAGTCACCAGAGCAATGTGAAGAGGAGCAATGAACTACTAATGAAACGCAGCCATTCTTCCCTCGTCTGTGCCCATACCTACTAGTGATGTAAGTACATGATTGACGCTGACGTTGAACAATGAATCCCAACCGTGATTTTTTTTAAGATAACGTAACCTATTTCTTAAAAAAAAAAAAAAAAAAAAAAAAAAATACCTACTCTACCCTTCTCTTGAATCCGCGATTCATTTGTTTCTGTCTGATTTTTAATCGTGTCACGATGCATCGTTACATCCCTAGTCAGGATATATTTAAAGTTTCAGCAAATATGACAAAAAGCTGTTTTGATAAAAGATACCTACTGCAGCTTTAAATCAAGTTTATGATACATATAAAATAAGGATACCTAGTTAGAAGGGATACTGTATATCCAACAGTTTACAAGTAGTAACTGCACTAGTTACTATTCCACCTCTCTTTAATAAGACAATACGAGGATGTGCACTATTGCTCAACCCTAAGGTATGTAAATAAATAAGTAAATGTCAGATATCAAAACACAGAAATCAGTAAGGGTAAAAATAAAAATCTTGGCAGGAGCTGTGTTGGGATCAGTCCAAAAGATAACCAGCAGGAAATTAAAGTTAGAATTCCAATAGGCCAGACAGTGTGCTTTAACTGTGAGGATCTGACTCTACATGAGTCACACTCACATCCTTTAATTTGAAATATTTGCTGTGTAACCTATTGTTCTTTGTAAGAAACCCCACGGGAGTCCAGAGAGGGCAGGGATGTGACCCTCTAAATGTGAGCTAATGATATCAAGCTCTGGGTAATGACGCAGAGTCTACGTTAATAGGCTCCAGCACATACACATGTAATGGCTACAGACACAGAGAGACAGATCAAGACTTTAGAATTACAGTACAAATAACCTTTGACTCATTTGACAGTTTTACTTATTTGAGCACTGACTGAATTGTGTTTGCAGCACAATATATGTGAAGCTCTGCACGCTGGTACTGTATGCTTTAAGGTTCATTATGCTTAAATTGAACTAGGTTGTAATTTGTGTTGTCTCAAAGGCATAGTGAAAATCCTGTCTCCTCACAGGCTGTTGGTTTTAAACGTAAAAAGTAAGGTTGCAGGATAAGGTGAAATATACCTTTTTGTACAAAAGTAAACCATTTTACTCAGTTCTTATGCATATTGTGGTGTGTTGTTTATACTACGGAAGTTTTCCTTGCTTACTGTATCACAATACATTGCAATACATTGAATTGTAACCCCTGTATCATGACACATATTGCATGACCATATCCCTGCCAATACACAGCTCTAGTACCAGCTATACAAACATGAAATAAAATTGGCAAAATTATGGTTTCAATCAGGGGCTACCTGACCACAGAAACAAACTGACCTCCAGCACACCTTTGTGTGGCAGGATGTTGGCTTACCACATTTAAAGATAATTACAACTGCTTCTGCCACGAGTGATTGAAAACAGCTGGGCAATGGGACATCACATTCTTAGCTAGGAGTGATGTCAGGTCATGCTGCTGATGTCATTATGTAACATTGAAATTAAGGTCTACTGCCCTTGTGCGGCATTAGGGACACCGTCGACCAGGGAGCATCTGTTCGGTTGATTAGTGGAAGCGGGTCAGCCTTGATGCCAGTTCCAGTCTGACTGTCTCTTCATGTTATCTCTAACCAGACCAACAGGGTTCCTAACATTATGAGTATTATGAGTCGTTTTGTTATATTTTCTATTTTTCTGTCTTCAGATGATTAAAAGAATGCTTCAACACATAAGGTCTGTTTGCTGTGGCTTATTTATCTTATTGACACTAATGATGTTAAAGCTCAGGAATGTAGAAACACTGGATCCTCGGGAGTGCACTCAGATTGCAGATCTCCGCCAGGCAACAGATAGTGAAGCACCTACTGCAATCCCACCACATCTGCCAGATGCAACAAGAGATTTAATGCATGGAACTGTACTTAATGTTTTGAATAAAGTTTTTTGTATAGTAAAGCTTGTGTAAGTGTGAGCGTCCCACTGTTTATGAGACTGACACAAAAACCTGAAAAAAGGTCAATTTCCTTCTGCTTCAGTGTTAGAGCTGAAACTGTTCAGAGTCGTGCTTGAATGGAATTTGCCTTTCATTTACAGCGTTTTGTTGAAGTTGGGGATCAAGCGAGGATGTCCACATCTTCCTGCCACAGCAGTTCCACACTAAATGGATCTAAATTACTAAAGCAGACACTAGAGCATGTCATCCAGACCAGTCGAAGTGCCCTTGGGCGTGATAAAGAACCCCAAATTGCTCCCGATGGCTGTGCTGTCGGTGTGTGACTGTGTGTGTATGGGTGAGCTCAGTATTATCATGAACTCCTTGGATAGAAAGCACTGTATCGCGCCTGATAAGCAGTTGGCACCTTTCATGGCAGCCTCTGCCATCAGTGTATGAATGTGGCAAGTGTTGGAAAGTGCTTTGAGAGGTCGGTGGAAGAACTCCAATAATTAGTCAATTAATCGCCAAACAACTGGGTACTACTGATATTCAATCGATTTGTTTTGAGTCATATTTGGAAAGAAAAGTAAAAATTCTCAGATTTCAGCTTCACAAATGTAAATATGTTCTGCTTTCTTAAGTACTCTATGAAAGTAAACTGAATATCGTTGGTTTGAGGACAAAACAAGACATTTGAGGACATCAGCTTAGGCTTTGGGAAACCATAATAAAACATATCCACCATTTTCTGACATTTTATAGACCAAACAACTAAAAACAACTAATCGATTAATCCATAAAAAGTTCCACAGATGAATTGATAGCCCTTGTTCTCAGACCAGAAAATCGCTTGTCATTTACCATCCAAGTTCATTTATACAAAACACCATCTTATTGGGAAGTAGACGGGAGCCACAAAATCACTGGGGAAGACTGAAACACTTTCAGTAATGTCAGTGAAAGCTGGAGGACAGCTACATCATATACTGTATATTAGGACACTTTGTCCCTGAGTTGACTTCCTTGCTCTATGTTAGGAACAGGAAAAGCTTTTAAAGTCAGCCCTCACATTCTTCCACAGTTTGGCGTTCTTCTTGTGCAACACCAGCTCTATATTCCACAGGTCTCGAGCCGACTTTCTAACTTAAACTCAAGATCTGTATCTGGCGTGTTGTCAGGCGATGCTGAATGCACGGCACAGAACGGTGCCAACGACACAGGATGAGTTGGTGAACATTATCTACATGGCTGAAGCAACACAAAGGCTGGCTTTGCACAACAATGACAAAGCATTGAGAGCTTAGCACACCAGTGCAAACTGCACCATGACTCGCCACGAAGGGTCCAGTTACAAAAAAGAAAACCTAATGCAGCAATTAGATGTCACCGAAGTTAACCTTGGCCAAAGACACTCGGAAAGTCAAGTGAAGTTTCAGGAAGAATTTCAAGGCCTACTAATTATCCTGTGTGACTTGACAATAAGAAGTGACAGCACTTAATTTCCAGGAAACACTGGCATGTTCTGCCGACTACATACTAATAATTCATCCGTATAAATTATCAGGACTGACGCAACACACTTAATCAAAAAACAAATAAGGCTCCTGTTTATGTCACTGAGGCTGGAACTGCCAGTTTCCCTCTGAACTACACACCACATCATGGAAAAACAGACACAGATCACTACAGGCACCGTTACTAATGAGGAGTGTATGTTAGGTTGTGTAACAGTAGTACCTCTGAATTAAAAGCACATACTGAAAATTACTTCACAGCATCATTTAAAGTGAGAAGTTAGGAGACTGTTCTTTATTTTGCTCCTGATAAAACATTAGATTATATGTGCTGGTTATGCCTATTCATTTGTCATTTCCACACTCCTGAAAAGAGGTTAAGGAAAAAAATCGATACACTTGAGTATTGTGATATTTTGTTTTGTGATATTTGTATCCTAAATTAACACTTGATTTGTGTGTTTAAACCCACAACTGTTATATAGCAGCGTTGTAGTGGGGTGAGGGTTTACTTTTTTAACTTGTATATGGCCTTGTTGTATGTATTGATTCAACCCTGCATCGTGATACGTATCGTATCACCAGATTCTTGCCAATAAACAGCCCTACTTCTGAGAACATGTTTTCCAAGGTTTCTGATGATATGAAAATTGGAAGGGCAAGCACTGTTAATAAGACAGGGCTCTTCAGAGACCAGCAGACAGATCATTTTTATGTGGTATAGTTATATTTAAGTGTGGGGATCAGGAGTGACCTGGCCTACAGTACACAACATAGTGTATGTAGTGCTTAAAAGCACTCCATTAACTGACTACTTGATAGACAGCAAACAACAATCTTAATAACTGATTCACTAGTAATTTATGGGGTAAAAATAAAGATTTTTCAGTTGCAGATTCTCCAATATTAGGATTCATATGGGGTTCTGACCATTGGTAAAGAGACGGGAGTTGCCTCTAAGTGTTGTTAGTGTGGCTTATTAGACTTTTAGTATTTGTTAGTAATATCTGTGCATTGGTACACTGTGTCCGATATACATATTAGTTTACACTGCAGTGTAAGTATCTTTTGAGCCGGGCTGATGCTGATGGATTCTCAGATACCTATTTCAGGCTGACAGGCCCCCACCTTCCTTGCATGACTCTATGGGTGAAAGAGAGGAACGATCGGATGTCCACTGTCCAAGACATCACACCATTGTTTGGGAAAACCTCCCACCACTCAGTTCATTATTCTTTTACTGCGCTAAAACTCTCCCAGAGTTGGATTCCCTGCTGCCCACTGAGGCCTGTTGATGGAACCAAAATGGCCAGGCCTCACACCGCAGAGATTTTTGTTTTGGAATTGTGTCGAATTACTATTTGACTCTGGCGCGAACGTGAAAGAGGTGACGAGTGAGGCGCCGGCAAACAGTGAGGAGCTTTGTTGCTCAGCAAGGTAACAGCATCTGTTAATGGAGTTGGACGGAGAGCTTGTTTCGGGAACATTGATGTGTTTTTGCTTGAGGTGGCAGGGAGTGTGTGTTCAGCACTGGACACAGGGGTGGGCACATTATCATTTTCAGTATTTATCTTCTGTATTTGACTTATTTATTTCGACTGTAGGGATGTGACACTATGTCCTGTAAGAGTATATAGGTAAACCGTGAGATTGTATCAGATTTTCCTTAAATAATGTTATTAGATCTTATTAGAATGCATATTCTACCAGAAGCACAGAGATGCTTCTGGAACACAGAGTGGCTCTTCTGGTGGAATTTCGAGAATTGCTTAGAACAGGCATGATCAGCTCCGGTGACCACGGCAGAGCCGAACATGTCATAGCCATGTCCAGTGGAATTTAACTGTTAGGCTGTGGGTGGAGAAAGGATCACATCCTTAACTTAAGTAAAAATGCTAATACCGACAAAATACTACAAGTACAGTAAGTACAAGTCGCTGCTGAAAAACATCCTAGAGGAAACTCTGAAAATTACTTTTTAATTTTAAGACCTGTCTTTATTTACTGTTGCTCTTTAATAAAGCATAAGTATTTCTTAACCGGTCACTTGATTAATCAATGGAATAATCGGTAGAAATACTAAAATAATCAAAAGCGCAGCCAACAGGTGTTCTTAAAAAAAAGATAAGCATGTTGGTTGGTTGTTAAAAGTTTAGCGCAGTTGACTGGTAATTACTTTATCCTAGTGTGATTTGTGCTCCTGTTAACTTCTAACTTTGCATCAAATGTGCTTGGCATAGATGTGTTTACAGGAGTCGGCCACCAACAACAACTTATTTTGCAATTCAGTGCAAATTGGCCAGATCGTAGGCACATCCTGCCATACGGCTTGCATGTGTACACACAAGCACACATGTGGCAGCTTGTAAACATGTATATAAATGACGTCTGACAATTTTCCATGATGCTAACCCACAAGCTCTCAGGAAGTTGATTTTAGCTGCCTCCTCGTGAGACAGTCTGCTTCAATGAGCGGAGGGAGAGGCTGTCACATCAGACTGAGCTCCAAACATCTTTGACTGGTCAAACACTTCACTTCTGAGCAGCATGGTAAATGGTAAA
>NW_023339774.1:706948-709293 GCF_004916995.1 Morone saxatilis | reverse complement strand
GGGTATGTTGATTGATGTACACAGAAAAAAAAGCTCTCATTTGCTCAAAGTGTCCTCGTTCAAGGTGAATAATTAAGAGTCGGGGGAGATAAGACCTTATACTTTCTTCTTAGCAGTTATGAAAGGAGAATTAAGAGCAGCTGAGCAAAGAGATGAACACTCCTAAAAATGATTACTGCCTCCTTTAACTGTGTGTTTTTATTATTTAGTGGAATATATTGGGAGGGGCTTTGGTATCATTTGAAATTTTGATACTAGCTGCCAGCACAAAACCAGCTTTAGGTACACAAAAACAAACTTTTTTATGTTAAAAACCTTTTTTAATCAAACAAAAGAAATCAAAGGTTATCTTGATCACATCTAACGTAAAATATGTCTTTTCATGTTCTATGGTTCAGGATGTTGTCTACCGGGGAGGCCCAAGATTATTCCACATGAGTCTCCTTCTCTACAAAACAAACAGACCTGCTGATTAAAACACTAAACACACTGAATAAAGCAGCTTTCCACCTTAAATCAGCTGCCTTCTCCCACGCTGTTGGACAGACAAGGACGTCCCGGAGGGGGTCGAGCCCGGAGCCTGCCTGCTAACGTTAGCTCAGCTTGTTTCTCTGCATAACTTAAGAGTCCAGACGTTCCGATGACTAAACATCCTTCATCTGGTTTCAAATCTTAGAGTTAAAAAGCACCAAGATCTAAGACAGGTGGATGGTAAAAATTGTGGCTTCAAACTGGATGTCAATGTATGACAGCTTCTGGCAGACAACCACAACGCTGACGCAGTCACAAAGGGCATATGACGCCATTGACAGGCGAACGGTGAAACGCAGCGTTACCTTAAAAATAATACGTTATAAAATGACAGATTTCTCTGAGTTTGAACATTGTTGGAAACATTTGGGACAAAGAAGTACACAACTCAATTACATAGCTCTAGCAGGATCGTGTGGGAAAGTTATGTCAACATTGATGCCTCGTGCTGTGACTGAGCCCCTGAGTGAAAATAATGCGTGTGCTTTGTGAAGTGCTGAGCTTAGCAATGCTGGAGGGAGACAGTCGATCTGCCATGTAGTGCACAGTGCTGCAAGAGAGAGGACTGCAGGCAACAGGAAATTACATTATGAAGGTCATCACCATCGCGAAAGCAGGGGAGGGAATATTGGGTGCGTTGCTAGAAAATATAATTGTTACTCAAACCCACATTGGTTTCCTGCTCATTTCCATGCACCGCTCCAGCACTGAACTAGATTAAATGAGTAATAAACTGTGGTATTGTTTTCATAGGCTTTTCTCACACATTTTACAGATGTTAAACCCAAATGTTTCATTTAGATCTCATATAAATCAAATTCACACCACTGAAAATGATTGCTTAAAGGCAGAATGAGTAGGATTTGTGGGTTGCAGTTTGTAAACAGTCAAATTTGGTCATACATCCTTAAACCTACTTTTAGCCCACTTTTAGCCCAAACTACCGCCAAGAAGACAATCCAACTTAACTGGAAAAGTAAGGAAGAAATCAACATCTCACAATGGTTGGATCTCCTAACACAACAGAACAACAATCAGCTCTACAGTTTGTTACAATATCCATTCTACTGCACCAGCTATACAGTTCACCACAACACACCTATGAATGTAAATGTAAGCATATAACTGGGGCAGATCAGAGATGGGAAGAAAAAGGGGAAAAGTGTGTATGTGAGTTTGAACAGAAAGAAGTAATAATACTAAAACATGAATCGAAACCTAAATCAGATCACGCACCCTTATCACACACTTATTCTCATTTCTTGTACTCTAGTAATTAAACTTGTTCTTTAAAACTTGTTTATATTGTCTATAGGTGTATGTACTAATACTATAAAAAAAGTTCATAAAAATTAAAAGTTTTGCCCTTCTCTCTTCCAGGGTGTTCGGGATGTTTTCACCATTTTCAGTATTTATTCATTTTGTTATGTTTCCAATAACTCCCATCACTTGCAGTGTGATATGGTAAGGGTTGTTCTTACCATCTTACCACAGAAAGGGTGCTGGCCCAGTCATTATCTAATACTTTCCTATTTTCAAATCCAGATTCCTATCTGTCACAGTCACAATTTCACTGACTGGTTGGAATGTAGGTCTCTAACATTTCATGGCGAGTTGGGTGTCCAGTGTCAGGGCCTGGTTGGAACTGACATTGTGAAGGCCAAACATGCAGTCTAAATGCTCTCGAATGTCTGGAGTGTTCCATCCCATTGTCTCACTAACGCTGCTACCTGTCGACCCATTCGATCTTGAGCTCTCTCAACCATTGCAGCGGCTCTCTCTGCCTGTAAAGACACACCTTCAAGCAGGTAACC